>NW_027362762.1:582382352-582852352 GCF_046119375.1 Phyllobates terribilis
CTATGTCGAGCAAACACGTTCCTCACCCGCTAATTCACGTTACCTACCAGGTACCCGATCCACCTGTTAAGCGATCGGTGGTGGCAGTATACCAGTATTTATGTGATATTGTGGTTTGAGGGTGGCTGGTCGGAGGTATATATACATTCCTGGAAGGAACTGGTGGTATATATACGTCCTGTCACATCACGTGCCGCAATAGTCGACATAAATGAGAGCAGCTGCACCCGTGCTTATCCTCTGTCAATACCGTGTTTGACCAGCAGGATAAGGGGGCGCCAGAGAGCTGCAAGGTCTGACCCAAGAGTGGGTGTTGTTTTCGTGACAAATTGGTGGCAAGCGGTGGGATCATAGGACATTAGTGATCTGGTTTGAGCAATCATTCCTCTCACTAAAAACTTGCACAAAAGTTTTGAAGATCGAACTCAGTGTTTATTAGATCTGAGACAATACTGTATGTGTAGCAGTTACCCCTACCCTTCTTCGCTTTTTCTTTTCTATTTTTATTTTGGTGATCATGGTCGTAGTTGGGGAGTCCTGGTATCACCAGCAGAAAAAGGACACTCTTACTGGAATATGTATAATCAAAGGCATTGACCCCCACGGCAAAAGCAAAGAACAAATGATTTCTGAACTGTTACAAGATGCTGCAGAGCCCGTCCGACAGCAGAGCCCTGATGAGGGGGCGGCCAGCCAAGGCCCGGATGGCGCTGCTGCCGGGGTCCAACCAGTGATTGCCAGCCATACCCGCAACCAGGGTAGTGTGGACCCCCACCTGCAGAGGGCCTTGGAGGAGCTCGCCACAGACAATCATGATGGACGACTGGAGCTGATCCTGAAATTCCAGGAGCGGGCTGAGCGACAAGCTGACCGAGAGGCTGCTGAGCGACAAGCTGACCGACAACACCAGCTGGAGCTAGCCCGGATTCAGAAGGAGTCGCCCTCTACGCAGACCCGTGAGTCCAACAGTGCCAGCTGCTTTAAACCTCGTCCTGAGCACTTCCCTGTGATGGAAAAGGATGGGGACTTGGACACATTTCTGCGAGGCTTTGAAAAGGCCTGCAGGCAGTATCAGCTGCCCATCGACCAATGGGCAAGATATTTGACTCCAGGGCTCAGAGGAAAAGCTTTAGAGGTGTTTGCTTCCCTCCCTCGAGAGCAGGATGGAGACTATGGGGCCGTCAAGCAGGCCCTGATAAAAAAGTACCAGCTGACTCCGGAGGTTTACCGGAAAAAATTCAGAACCCTCCAACGTGGACCACATGACACCTACAGCGATGTGTTAGACGGGCTCAGAACCAACTTTGAGCAGTGGATCCAAGGACTGTCAGCGACCACCTTTGAGCAGCTAAAGGACCTGATGGTGAAAGACCAGTTCCTGCATCTGTGTCCGACTGAGGTACGGCAGTTCGTGATGGATCGGGAGCCACCTGATGCCAATAAAGCAGCGCAGATCGCAGACACCTACGAGGCCAACCGGAGACCAGAGGTGCGGAAGCCGGTCGTCGCCAGCTGGAAAGGGGGTAAGCCATCAACCACCATCCCTGCCCCTGCCAGCCGACCTTCCGGAGGCCTTTTTCCCGTTGCCAAGGCCCTGCCTGCATCCGATGCCCGCAGGTGTTATTCCTGCAACCAGACTGGTCATCTCAGCGCCACTTGCCCAGAGAAGCAGAGGAAGAACCCCCCATCCAAGGCCCCAGGGCCTAATGCTTCAGTTCTTTTGGTGGGTGGGCCGGTTGGGAGGGCCTGTGAAAACTTTCAGTCTGTCAGGGTGGGGGACACTCTCACTGTAGGCCTCAAGGACACTGGGGCCGAACGAACCCTCATCCGACCCGAACTGGTGTCCCCTGAAGCGCTTATTCCAGGAAAGACCCTGACTGTCACTGGGATTGGGGGCGTCCGATGCCCCTTGCCCATGGCCCGGGTTTTTATTGATTGGGGTGCGGGGAGTGGGGTGAAGGAAGTGGGAGTATCCAAAAACCTACCTGCAAATGTTTTGTTGGGAACTGATTTGGGGAGGATGTTTGCTTATTATGTCCCTGACACCCCTCCCCGATCTGATACGGTTGGTAAGGTTAATGCTAATAATGTGAATGTCAATGCTTTACATGATGATGGTGATGATGATGATGATGATGATGATGATGATGATGTTGTTGTATTGGAAGGTGCAGGAGAACTCAGCCATGTCACTCTGCGGGGTGATGTTGCTGAGGATCCCCTAGCAGGAGCAAATGTCAGTGCCAAGGGTAATGGGGAGAGGCACGAGGACCATGAAGCAGGTGGTGCTGTGCCAGTGACCAGTGTCACAACAGAAGGTGACCTGGCTGATGGTAGCTGCCGCATACGTAGCACTGTGCCTGAGGTAATGGAGGATGATGGAGAAGTAGTTCTCATGGCCTCTCAGGCTAATGAGACGGTGTTATTCCCCGGGGAGACGGCCTATATAGCCGCTGTTACCCGCAGTCAGAGTGCCCAGAATGCAAGTAACGCCCTGACTTCTGGACCCTCCTCGGACAGAGGAATAACAGGATCAGGTATGGACCCAGAGCCGGTCCCAGAGGGTCCCAGTGAGGACGTGGCCTTAACCTCACTTCTGGCTTCCTCCAGCCAGGAGTTTCAGGCAGCTCTGCACTCAGATGATAGTCTGGAGACGTTAAGGAGCCTCGCGGAGAAACCCACCTCCGAGTCGGATAAGGAGAGGGTATTCTGGGACCAAGGGAGGTTGTACCGGGAGACAGTTCCCTGTACACCCCAACAGGAGTGGCTGAGGGAAAGACAGCTGGTCGTCCCCTACCAATTCAGGGACGAGTTGTTGCGGATCGCCCATGAAATTCCACTCGCTGGACACTTGGGGTTCACCAAAACCAAGGCCCGGCTGTCTCATCACTTTTATTGGCCCAAAATGAGAACAGATGTGGTGAACTACTGTCGCTCCTGTACCACGTGTCAAAGAGTGGGAAAGTCAGGGCCGGCCCCCAAAGCCCCCCTGATCTCTTTGCCAGTGATAGAGGAGCCTTTCCAGAGGATTGCTGTGGACATTGTGGGACCACTGGCCATACCCAGCAGCTCTGGAAAACGATTCATCCTTACCGTGGTAGACTATGCTACCCGGTATCCGGAGGCAGTAGCCCTGTCCTCAATTAGGGCGGATAAGGTGGCGGACGCCCTCTTGGCCATCTTTTCGCGAGTAGGATTTCCCAGGGAGATGCTTACCGACCAGGGGACTCAGTTCATGTCACGCTTAATGGAGGCCCTATGTAAGAAAATGCAGGTGCAGCATCTGGTATCGAGTGCGTATCACCCCCAGACCAATGGTTTGTGTGAGCGATTCAACGGTACCCTCAAACAGATGTTAAAAATGCTGGTTGAGACCCAGGGTCGCGACTGGGAGCGTTACCTCCCACACCTGCTATTTGCTTACAGAGAGGTTCCACAGGCCTCGACGGGGTTCTCCCCCTTTGAGCTCCTGTATGGCAGGCGTGTCCGAGGACCCCTTGGGTTGATAAGGGAATTCTGGGAAGAAGAGCCGAGCTCCCCAGGAGTGTCCATCGTGGAGTATGTCATGCGCTTCCGTGACAAGATGCAGACCTTGACGCAGTTGGTGCATGACAACATGGCGCAAGCCCAGGCTGACCAGAAGCATTGGTACGACCAGAACGCCCGATAACGGACCTACCAGGTGGGTCAGAAGGTGTGGGTGCTGGTCCCCGTACCAAAGGACAAGCTTCAGGTGGCCTGGGAAGGCCCGTACGTCATTCACCAACAGCTCAACCCGGTCACCTACGTGATCACCCTTGACCACGAGCGGGGTAGGCGGAAGGCGTTTCACGTTAATATGATGAAGGCTCATCAAGAACGTGGAACCTGTGTCCTACCGGTCTGCAACCTGCCCGGGGATGGGGAGGATGACCCCCTCTTGGACATGCTCGCCCAAGCAAAGGCCAGCGGGTCCCTAGAGGATGTAGAGCTAAGCGACTTGCTATCCGCAGACCAGAGGTCTCAGATGCAAGCAGTGCTGAAACCATTCCAAGCAGTGTTCACCCACCTGCCTGGCAGGACTGAAGTGGCGGTCCATGAAGTGGACACCGGGAATCATGCCCCACTCCGGCGGACAGCCTATCGAATCTCCGACGAGGTGCAGCATGTCATGCGCCAGGAGGTCGAGGAGATGCTGCAGTTGGGGGTGATTAAGCGGTCCAAGAGCGCGTGGGCCTCACCTGTAGTCCTGGTGCCTAAGAAGGACCGGACCACCCGGTTCTGTGTGGACTACAGGGGGCTCAACGCTATCACCGCCTCTGACGCACAACCAATGCCACGCATTGAGGAGCTGCTGGAGCGGTTAGCCAGCGCGAGCTATCTCTCCATTATGGATTTGAGTCGGGGAGATTGGCAGATTCCCTTGAGCCCCGGGGCTCAGGAGAAGTCCGCCTTTATCACCCCCTTCGGATTGTATGAATCCACGGTCATGCCCTTCGGCATGAAAAATGCCCCTGCCACGTTCCAGCGAATGGTCAACCACCTGCTCCAGGGACTGGAGAGGTACGCAGTAGCGTACCTGGATGACATTGCCATCTTCAGTCCCACCTGGGAGGATCACCTCGAGCATCTGCAGCAGGTGCTCGGGCGCATTCACCAGGCGGGCTTGACCATCAAGCCGGGAAAGTGCCAGATGGGCATGAACGAGGTCCACTACCTGGGGCACCGGGTAGGTGGGGGTACTCTGAAGCCAGAGCCTGGGAAGGTGGACGCTATCGTGTCCTGGCCCACACCCAGGACCAAGAAGCAGGTGCAGTCCTTCTTGGGCACCGCAGGGTACTATAGACGCTTTGTGCAGGACTATAGTAGCCTTGCGAAGCCCTTGACAGACCTCACCAGGAAGAGCCTACCCCATTCCGTCAAATGGACGGATGAATGCGAGGTGGCCTTTAGGGCTTTGAAGACTGCCCTGAGCAGCTCTCCTGTACTAAAGGCGGTCGACGGCACACGGCCACTCTTAGTACAGACCGACGCCAGTGAATTTGGCCTCGGTGCTGTACTCAGCCAGGTCGACTCGGGGAACCAAGAACACCCCGTGTTGTACCTAAGCCGGAAACTGCTGCCGAGGGAAGTGGCCTATTCCACCATAGAGAAGGAGTGCCTGGCCATTGTATGGGCCCTCAACCGCTTACAGCCTTACTTGTACGGGCGCCCCTTCACTGTCGTGACTGACCACAACCCCCTGAGTTGGCTGCACACCATGTCAGGTGCCAACGGAAGGTTGTTACGCTGGAGCCTCACCCTCCAGCAGTACGACTTTACCGTTCAACACCGCAGGGGCAGCGAGCATGGCAATGCCGATGGGTTGTCCCGGCGAGGGGAGCCTCCAGACATACGCTTGGAGGAGTACCAGAAGGTCCTACCTCCATAGCGCAGTCAAAAAGGGGGAGGTGTCAGGCAAAAGGTATTTTTGCCCGAGTTTTAAAAAATGAGAGATGTTTTTAAAAAAGAAAAAAAAAACACCCCCTATCTGTTTGTAAGTGAAGACATAGAACTCACTTTTGCTTTTCCCCAAACCAGGAATTTTTATGACCCGCCATAAAACCTCAGTCCAGTGCAAGCACTGGAACAAACCGGAAAATCCCTCCAAAAAATCCCATTGTTTAATTGTACAAACGTTTTATGCCAATTTTAATCACGCACAGGTCTGACAGAAACATTGGAACCACGTTTTTTGAATGCTTACCTTTTTCCCATTACAATAGTATAACTTGCATAACTGAGGAATGACCGGGAACTGAGATAATGGATTCTGAGCTTCTGAGCGTCATAGAGGTTTCATATTTAATATCTATCTTCATGAATATTGGTGACGGTCAAGATGATGTCTCCCTCTTGGATGTGGGACCCCCCCACACCAAGATATGGAATCTGAAGGATCTGTTAGGTCTTCTGCAGCTGGGTGGGCTCGCAAAGCCGAGCCCCCCTTGTAAGGTAAATAAGGGGTGTTCCCCAGAGTTTTGGCTGCTTACTAAAAAGCAAATCGGCCATTTTCAGATCATTCTTCTCAGGGACGTCGAACGCACGCACATCACGCGGCGTAAGAAGAATCACCTCTAATTTCCGGGGAGCCGTCCCTCCCACAGAATCTGAGACCATCACCTTGTGAAGCAGGTTTTGCTATTACTTATCCCTTTTATTTTAATAACTGTTTATGCATACATGTAAATTGTCTCCTTTATAATATCTTGTATATATTTTGTAAACACTGCCCACCTTTTGGGAGTAAATCATTAATTATTTACCAGTTCCTTTCTTCTTGTCCTATGTCGAGCAAACACGTTCCTCACCCGCTAATTCACGTTACCTACCAGGTACCCGATCCACCTGTTAAGCGATCGGTGGTGGCAGTATACCAGTATTTATGTGATATTGTGGTTTGAGGGTGGCTGGTCGGAGGTATATATACATTCCTGGAAGGAACTGGTGGTATATATACGTCCTGTCACATCACGTGCCGCAATAGTCGACATAAATGAGAGCAGCTGCACCCGTGCTTATCCTCTGTCAATACCGTGTTTGACCAGCAGGATAAGGGGGCGCCAGAGAGCTGCAAGGTCTGACCCAAGAGTGGGTGTTGTTTTCGTGACAAATGGGTCCTATATAATGCTCCATAGAGAATAATGGACCTCATATAATGCTACATACAGAATAATGGGCCCTATAAAATGCTCCATATAGAATAATGGGCAGTATATAATGCTCCATATAGAATAATGGACCCTATATAATGCTCCATATATAATAATGGACCCCATATATTGTTCCATACAGAATAATGGGCCCTTTATAATGCTCCATATAGAATAATGGGACCTATATAATGCTCCATATAGAATAATGGGCCCCATATATTGCTCCATATAGAATAATGGGCCCTATATAACGCTCCATAAAGAATAATGAGCCCCATATATTGCTCCATATAGAAAAATGGGCCCCATATATTGTTCAATACAGAATAATGGGCCCTTTATAATGCTCCATATAGAATAATGTGCCCTATATAATGCTCCATACAGAATAATGCGCCCTATATAATGCTCCATATAGAATAATGGGCCCTATACAACTCTCCATAAAGAATAATGGGCGCCATATATTGCTCCATATAGAAAAGTGGGCCCTATATAATGCTCCATACAGAATAATGGACCCTATATAATGATACAGAAAGAATAATGGGCCCAATATATTGCTCCATATAGAATAATGGGCCCTATATAATACTCCATAAACAATAATGGGCCCTATATAACGCTCCGCATAGAATAATGGACCCCATATGTTGCTCCATAAAGAATAATGGACCCTATATAATGCTCCATACAGAATAATGGGCCCCATGTAATGCCCCGTAAAGTACAATGGACCCCATATATTGCTCCATACAGAATGATGGAATCCATATATTGCTCCATACAGAATGATGGACCTCATATATTGTTCCTTACAGAATAATGGGCCTCATATAATGCTCCATATAGAAAAATGGGCCCTATATAATGCTCCATATAGAATAATGGATCTAATTTAATGCTCCATATAGAATAATGAGCCCTATATAATGCTCCATATAGAATAATGGAACCGATATAATGCTCCATAAAGAATAATGGACCTCATATAATGCTCCATACAGAATAATGGGCCCAATATAATGCTCCATATAGAATAATGGGCCCTATATAATGCTCAATATAGAATAATGGGCCCTATATAATGCTCCATACCGACTATTAGGCCCCAAGTAATGCAACGTGAAGTACAATGGACCCCATATATTGTCCATATAGAATAATGGAACCCATATAATGCTCCGTGCAGAATAATGGACCTCAT
The DNA here is from genome assembly GCF_046119375.1 of Phyllobates terribilis. Classification (NCBI taxonomy): domain Eukaryota; kingdom Metazoa; phylum Chordata; class Amphibia; order Anura; family Dendrobatidae; genus Phyllobates; species Phyllobates terribilis. Next base: position 582,390,234 of record NW_027362762.1, read on the forward strand.
ATATTGTTCCATACAGAATGATGGACCCCATTTATTACTCCATACAGAGTGATGGACCTCATATTTTGTTCCATACAGAATAATGGGTCTCATATAGTGCTCCATTTAGAATAATTGACCTCATATAACGCTCCATGTAGAATAATGTTCCCAATATAATGCTCCATATAGAATAATGGAACCCATATAATGCTCTATACAGAATAATGATCCCCATGTATTGCTCCATACAGAATAAAGAACCAATATAATGCTCTATACAGAATAGAGAAGCCCGTCTATTGCTCCATACAGAATAATGAACCACATATATTGTTCCATACAGAATAATGGGCCTCATATAATGCTACATATAGAATAATGGGCCTCAAAAAAGCTCTATATAGAATAATGGGCCCTATATATTGTTCCAAACAGAATAATGGGCCTCTTACAATGCTCAATATAGAATAATGGACCCCATATATTGCTCCATATAGAATAATGGGCTCTATATAATGCTCCATATAGAATAATGGGCCTTATATAATGCTCCATACATAATGATGGACCTCATATATTGTTCCATATAGAATAATGGGTCCTATATAATGCTCCATATAGAATAATGGGCCTCATATAATGCTCCATATAGAATAATGGGCCCTATAGAATGCTCCATATAGAAAAATGGGCCCTATATAATGCTCCATAAAGAATAATGGACCCTATATAATGCTCCATATAGAATAATAGACCCCATATATTGCTACATACAGAATGATGGAACACATATGTTGCTCCATACAGAATAATGGACCTCATATAATGCTCCATACAGAATAATGCGCCCTATATAATGCTCCATATAGAATAATGGGCCATGTATAATGCTCCATATAGAATAATGGGCCCCATATATTGCTCCATACAGAATGATGGACCTCATATATTGTTCCATACAGAATAATGGGCCTCATATAATGCTCCATATAGAAAAATGGACCCTATATAATGCTCCATATAGAATAATGGATCTCATTTAATGCTCCATATAAAATAATGAGCCCTATATAATGCTCCATATAGAATAATGGACCTCATATAATGCTCCATACAGAATAATGGGCCCTTTATAATGCTCCATATAGAATAATGGAACCGATATAATGCTCCATAAAGAATAATGGACCTCATATAATGCTCCATACAGAATAATGGGCCCAATATAATGCTCCATATAGAATAATGGGCCCTATATAATGCTCCATATAGAATAATGGGCCCTATATGATGCTCCATACCGACTATTAGGCCCCATGTAATGCCCGTGAAGTACAATGGACCCCATATATTGTCCATATAGAATAATGGAACCCATATAATGCTCCGTGCAGAATAATGGACCTCATATATTGTTCCATACAGAATAATGGCCCCTATATAATGCTTCAAATAGAATATTGGGCCCTATATAATTCTCCATATAGCATAATGGAAACCATATAATTCTCTATATAGAATAATGGGCCCTATATAATGCTCCATATAGAATAATGGGCTCTATATAATGCTCCATACAGAATAATGGGCCATATATAATTCTCCATATAGAAAAAATGGGACTCATAAAATGCTCCATATAGAATAATGGGCCCTATAGAATGCTACATATAGAATAATGGGCCCTATATAATGCTCCATAAAGAATAATGGACCCTATATAATGCTCCATATAGAATAATCAACCCCATATATTGCTCCATACAGAATGATGGACCACATATATTGTACCATACAAAATAATGGGCCCCATATAATGCTCCATATAGAATAATGGGCCCTATATAATGCTCCATATAGAATAATGGGCTCTATATAATGCTTCATATAGAATAATGGGCCATATATAATTCTCCATATAGAAAAATGGGACTCATAAAATGCTCCATATAGAATAATGGGCCCTATAGAATGCTCCATATAGAATAATGGGCCCTATATAATGCTCCATAAAGAATAATGGACCCTATATAATGCTCCATATAGAATAATCAACCCCATATATTGCTCCATACAGAATGATGGACCACATATATTGTACCATACAAAATAATGGGCCCCATATAATGCTCCATATAGAATAATGGGCCCTATATAATGCTCCATATAGACTAATGGGCCCTACATAATGCTCCATATAGAATAATGGAACCCATATAATGCTCCATACCGAATAATAGGCCCCATGTAATGCTCCGTAAAGTATAACGGACCCCATATATTGCTCCATGCAAAATGATGGACCTTATATATTGTTCCATACAGAATGTTGAACCTCATATATTGTTCCATATAGAATAATGGGCCTCATATAATGCTCCATATAGAATAATGGGCCCTATATATTGCTCCATACAGAATAATGGGCCTCATATAATGCTCCATATAGAATAATGGGCCCTATATAATGCTTCATATGGAATAATGGACGCTATATAATGTTCCATACAGAATAATGGGCCCTATATAACACTCTATACAGAATAATAATGCTTTATAAAGAATAATGGGCCCTATGTAATGCTCCATATGGAAAAATGGACCCTATATAATGTTCCATACAGAATAATGGGCCCTATATAATGCTTCATACAGAATAATGGGCCCTATATAATGCTCCATACACAATGATGGGCCTCATATAATGCTCTCTACAGAATAATGGGCCCTATATAATGCTCCATATAGAATAATGGACCTCATATAATGCCCCATACAGAAAAATTGGCCATTTATAATGCTTCATATAGAATAATGGGCCATATATAATGCTTCATATAGAATAATGGGACCTATATAATGATCCATATAGAATAATTTACCCTATATAATGCTCCATATAGAATAATGGACCCCATATATTGTTCCATACAGAATAATGGGCCCTTTATAATGCTCCATATAGAATAAAGGGCGCAATATAATGCTCCATATAGAATAATGGGCCCCATATATTGCTGCGTATAGAATAATGGGCCCTATATAATGCTCCATATAGAAAAATGGGCCCCATATATTCCTACATATATAATAATGGGCCCTATATAATGCTCCGTAAAGAATAATAGATCCTATATTATGCTCCATACAGAATAATGGGCCCTATATAATGCTAAATATAGATTAATGGGCCCTATATAATGCTCCATACAGAATAATGGCCCAATATAATGTTCCATATAGAATAATGGGCCCAATAAAATGTTCCATATAGAATAATGGGCCCTATATAATGATCCATATTGAAAAATGGACCCTATATAATGCTCCATATAGAATAATGGGTCTCATATAATGTTCCTTATAGGATAATGGCCCTATATAATGCTCCATACAGATTAATGGGCCCTATATATTGCTCCATATAGAATAATGGGCCCTATATAATGCTCCATATAGAATAATGGGCCCAATATAATGCTCCATATAGAATAATGGACCTCATATCATGCTCCATACAGAATATTGGGCACAATATAATGCTCCATACAGAATAATGGGCCCTATATAATTCTCCATATAGAAAAATGGGCCCTATATAATGCTCCATACAGAATAATTGAACACATATAAGGCTCCATACATAATAATGGGTCTCATAAAATGCTCCATATATAATAATGGGCCCTATATAATGCTCCATATAGAATAATGTACCTCATATAAGGCTCCATAGAGAATAATAGGTCTCATAAAATGCTCCATATAGAATAATGGGCCCTATATAAAGTTCCATATAGAATAATGGAACCCATATAATGCTCCATATAGAATACTGAACATCATATATTGTTCCATAAAGAATAATGAGCCTCATATAATGCTCCATGTAGAATAATGGGCCCTATATAATGCTCCATATTGAATAATGGAACCCATATAATGCTCCATACAGAATAATGGGCCTCATATAATGCTCCCTATAGAATAATGGAACACATATAATGCTCCATAAAGAATAATGGGCCCTATATAATGCTCCATATAGAATAATGGACCCCGTATAATGCTCCATATAGAATAATTGTCCCTATATAATGCTGCATATAGAATAATGGGCCCTATATAATGCTCCATATAGAATAATTGTCAGGCAAAAGGTATTTTTGCCCAAGTTTTTAAAAATGAGAGATGTTTTAAAAAAGGAAAAAAAAACACCCCCTATCTGTTTGTAAGTGAAGACATAGAACTCACTTTTGCTTTTCCCCAAACCAGGAATTTTTATGACCCGCCATAAAACCTCAGTCCAGGGCAAGCGCTGGTACAAACCGGAAAATCCCTCCAAAAAAATCCCATTGTTTAATTGTACAAACGTTTTATGCCAATTTTAATCACGCACAGGTCTGACAGAAACATCGGAACCACGTTTTTTGAATGCTCACCTTTTTCCCATTACAATAGTATAACTTGCATAACTGAGGAATGACCGGGAACTGAGATAATGGATTCTGAGATTCTGAGCGTCATAGAGGTTTCATATTTAATATCTATCTTCATGAATATTGGTGACGGTCAAGATGATGTCTCCCTCTTGGATGTGGGACACCCCCACACCAAGATATGGAATCTGAAGGATTTTTTAGGTCTTCTGCAGCTGGGTGGGCTCGCAAAGCCGAGCCCCCTTGTAAGGTAAATAAGGGGTGTTCCCCAGAGTTTTGGCTGCTTGCTAAAAACCAGATCGGCCATTTTTCAAGCCATTCCAACCAGGGACGCAGACGCATGCACTACACGCTGCGTGAAGGAATCAAGTCTAATTTCCGGGGAGCCGTCCCCCCCACAGAATCTGAGACCATCACCTTGTGAAGCAGGTTTTGCTATTACTTATCCCTTTTATTTTAATAACTGTTTATGCATACATGTAAATTGTCTCCTTTATAATATCTTGTATATATTTTGTAAACACTGCCCCCCTTTTGGGAGTAAATCATTAATTATTTACCAGTTTCTTTCTTCTTGTCCTATGTCGAGCAAACACGTTCCTCACTCGCTAATTCACGTTACCTACCAGGTACCCGATCCACCTGTTAAGCGATCGGTGGTGGCAGTATACCAGTATTTATGTGATATTGTGGTTTGAGGGTGGCTGGTCGGAGGTATATATACGTTCCTGGAAGGAACTGGTGGTATATATACGTCCTGTCACATCACGTGCCGCAATAGTCGACATAAATTAGAGCAGCGGCACCCGTGCTTATCCTCTGTCAATACCGTGTTTGATCAGCAGGATAAGGGGGCGCCAGAGAGCTGCAAGGTCTGACCCAAGAGTGGGTGTTGTTTTCATGACAATAATGGACCCCATATAATGCTCCCTATAGAATAATGGGCCCTATATAATGCTCCATAAAGAATAATGGGCATCATATAATGCTCCATATAGAATAATGGGCCCTATATAATGCTCCATAAAGAATAATGGGCACTATATAATGCTTCATTTAGAATAATGGACCCTATATAATGTTCCACAGAATAATGGACCTCATATAATGCTCCATGTAGAATAATGGGCCCTATATAATGCTCCATACAGAATAATTGACCTCATATAAGGCTCCATACAGAATAATGGGTCTCATAAAATGCTCCATATAGAATAATGGGCCCTATATAATGCTCCATATAGAATAAAGGACCTCATATAAGGCTCCATACAGAATAATGGGTCTCATAAAATGCTCTATATAGAATAATGGGCCCTATATAATGCTCCATATAGAATAATGGAACCCATATAATGCTCCATATAGAATAATGGACCTTATATATTGTTAAATAAAGAATAATGAGCCTCATATAATGCTCCATATAGAATAATGGGCCCTATATAATGCTCCATATAGAATAATGGAACCCATATAATGCTCCATACAGAATAAAGGTCCTCATATAATGCTCCATATAGAATAATGGGACCTAAATAATGCTCCATAAAGAATAATGGGCCCTATATAATGATCCATATAGAATAATGGACCCCGTATAATGCTCCATATAGAATATTGGGCCCTATATATTGCTCCATATAGAATAATTGGCCCTATATAATGCTCCATATAGAATAATGGACCCATATAATGCTCCATATAGAATAATCAGCCATATATAATGCACCATATAGAAAAATGGACCATATATAGTGCTCCATTTAGATTAATGGACCCTATATAATGTTCCATACAGAATAATGGACCTCATATAATGCTCGATACAGAATAATGGGCATCATATAATGCTCCATATAGAATAATGGGCCCTATATAATGCTCCATATAGAATAATGGGCCCTATATAATGCTCCATATAGAATAATGGACCCCATATAATGTTCCATATAGAATAATCGGCCATATATAATGCACCATATAGAAAAAGGGACCATATATAATGCTCCATTTAGATTAATGGACCCTATATAATGCTACATATAGAATAATGAAAGACATATAATGCTCCATACATAATTATGGGCCTCACATAATGCTCCATATAGAATAATGGGCCCTATATAATGCTCCATATAGAATAATGGGCCCTATATAATGCTCCATATAGAATAGTGGACCTCATATATTGTTCCATACAGAATATTGGGCCCAATATAATGCTCCATATAGAATATTGGAACCCATATAATGCTCCATATAGAATAATCGACCTCATATAATGATACATATAATATAATGGGTCCTATATAATGCTCCATAGAGAATATTAGGGCCCATGTAATGCCCCCTAAAGTACAAAGGACCCCATATATTGCTCCATACTAAATAATATATATCATATAATGCTCATTATAGAATAATGGGCGCTATATAATGCTCCATACAGATTAATGGACACTAGATAATGCTCCATATAGAATAATGGGCCCTATATAATGCTCCATACAGAATAATTGAACACATATAAGGCTCCATACAGAATAATGGGTCTCATAAAATTCTCCATATAGAATAATGGGCCCTATATAATGCTCCATATAGAATAATGTACCTCATATAAGGCTCCATAGAGAATAATAGGTCTCATAAAATGCTCCATATAGAATAATGGGCCCTATATAAAGTTCCATATAGAATAATGGAACCCATATAATGCTCCATATAGAATGCTGAACATCATATATTGTTCCATAAAGAATAATGAGCCTCATATAATGCTCCCTATAGAATAATGGAACCCATATAATGCTCCATAAAGAATAATGGGCCCTATATAATGCTTCATATAGAATAATGGACCCCATATAATGCTCCATTTAGAATAATGGGCCCTATATAATGCTCCATATAGAATAATGGACCCCATATAATGCTCCCTATAGAATAATGGGCCCTATATAATGCTCCATAAAGATTAATGGGCATCATATAATGCTCCATATAGAATAATGGGCCCTATATAATGCTCCATAAAGAATAATGGGCACTATATAATGCTTCATTTAGAATAATAGGCCCTATATAATGTTCCATACAGAATAATGGACCTCATATAATGCTCCATGTAGAATAATGGGCCCTATATAATGCTCCATACAGAATAATTGACCTCATATAAGGCTCCATACAGAATAATGGGTCTCATAAAATGCTCCATATAGAATAATGGGCCCTATATAATGCTCCATATAGAAAAAAGGACCTCATATAAGGCTCCATACAGAATAATGGGTCTCATAAAATGCTCTATATAGAATAATGGGCCCTATATAATGCTCCATATAGAATAATGGAACCCATATAATGCTCCATATAGAATAATGGACCTTATATATTGTTCCATAAGGAATAATGAGCCTCATATAATGCTCCATATAGAATAATGGGCCCTATATAATGCTCCATATAGAATAATGGAACCCATATAATGCTCCATACCGAATAATAGGCCCCATGTAATGCTCCGTAAAGTATAACGGACCCCATATATTGCTCCATGCAAAATGATGGACCTTATATATTGTTCCATACAGAATGTTGAACCTCATATATTGTTCCATATAGAATAATGGGCCTCATATAATGCTCCATATAGAATAATGGGCCCTATATATTGCTCCATACAGAATAATGGGCCTCATATAATGCTCCATATAGAATAATGGGCCCTATATAATGCTTCATATGGAATAATGGACGCTATATAATGTTCCATACAGAATAATGGGCCCTATATAACACTCTATACAGAATAATAATGCTTTATAAAGAATAATGGGCCCTATGTAATGCTCCATATGGAAAAATGGACCCTATATAATGTTCCATACAGAATAATGGGCCCTATATAATGCTTCATACAGAATAATGGGCCCTATATAATGCTCCATACACAATGATGGGCCTCATATAATGCTCTCTACAGAATAATGGGCCCTATATAATGCTCCATATAGAATAATGGACCTCATATAATGCCCCATACAGAAAAATTGGCCATTTATAATGCTTCATATAGAATAATGGGCCATATATAATGCTTCATATAGAATAATGGGACCTATATAATGATCCATATAGAATAATTTACCCTATATAATGCTCCATATAGAATAATGGACCCCATATATTGTTCCATACAGAATAATGGGCCCTTTATAATGCTCCATATAGAATAAAGGGCGCAATATAATGCTCCATATAGAATAATGGGCCCCATATATTGCTGCGTATAGAATAATGGGCCCTATATAATGCTCCATATAGAATAATGGACCCCATATAATGCTCCCTATAGAATAATGGGCCCTATATAATGCTCCATAAAGATTAATGGGCATCATATAATGCTCCATATAGAATAATGGGCCCTATATAATGCTCCATAAAGAATAATGGGCACTATATAATGCTTCATTTAGAATAATAGGCCCTATATAATGTTCCATACAGAATAATGGACCTCATATAATGCTCCATGTAGAATAATGGGCCCTATATAATGCTCCATACAGAATAATTGACCTCATATAAGGCTCCATACAGAATAATGGGTCTCATAAAATGCTCCATATAGAATAATGGGCCCTATATAATGCTCCATATAGAAAAAAGGACCTCATATAAGGCTCCATACAGAATAATGGGTCTCATAAAATGCTCTATATAGAATAATGGGCCCTATATAATGCTCCATATAGAATAATGGAACCCATATAATGCTCCATATAGAATAATGGACCTTATATATTGTTCCATAAGGAATAATGAGCCTCATATAATGCTCCATATAGAATAATGGGCCCTATATAATGCTCCATATAGAATAATGGAACCCATATAATGCTCCATACCGAATAATAGGCCCCATGTAATGCTCCGTAAAGTATAACGGACCCCATATATTGCTCCATGCAAAATGATGGACCTTATATATTGTTCCATACAGAATGTTGAACCTCATATATTGTTCCATATAGAATAATGGGCCTCATATAATGCTCCATATAGAATAATGGGCCCTATATATTGCTCCATACAGAATAATGGGCCTCATATAATGCTCCATATAGAATAATGGGCCCTATATAATGCTTCATATGGAATAATGGACGCTATATAATGTTCCATACAGAATAATGGGCCCTATATAACACTCTATACAGAATAATAATGCTTTATAAAGAATAATGGGCCCTATGTAATGCTCCATATGGAAAAATGGACCCTATATAATGTTCCATACAGAATAATGGGCCCTATATAATGCTTCATACAGAATAATGGGCCCTATATAATGCTCCATACACAATGATGGGCCTCATATAATGCTCTCTACAGAATAATGGGCCCTATATAATGCTCCATATAGAATAATGGACCTCATATAATGCCCCATACAGAAAAATTGGCCATTTATAATGCTTCATATAGAATAATGGGCCATATATAATGCTTCATATAGAATAATGGGACCTATATAATGATCCATATAGAATAATTTACCCTATATAATGCTCCATATAGAATAATGGACCCCATATATTGTTCCATACAGAATAATGGGCCCTTTATAATGCTCCATATAGAATAAAGGGCGCAATATAATGCTCCATATAGAATAATGGGCCCCATATATTGCTGCGTATAGAATAATGGGCCCTATATAATGCTCCATATAGAAAAATGGGCCCCATATATTCCTACATATATAATAATGGGCCCTATATAATGCTCCGTAAAGAATAATGGATCCTATATTATGCTCCATACAGAATAATGGGCCCTATATAATGCTAAATATAGATTAATGGGCCCTATATAATGCTCCATACAGAATAATGGCCCAATATAATGTTCCATATAGAATAATGGGCCCAATAAAATGTTCCATATAGAATAATGGGCCCTATATAATGATCCATATTGAAAAATGGACCCTATATAATGCTCCATATAGAATAATGGGTCTCATATAATGTTCCTTATAGGATAATGGGCCCTATATAATGCTCCATACAGATTAATGGGCCCTATATATTGCTCCATATAGAATAATGGGCCCTATATAATGCTCCATATAGAATAATGGGCCCAATATAATGCTCCATATAGAATAATGGACCTCATATCATGCTCCATACAGAATATTGGGCACAATATAATGCTCCATACAGAATAATGGGCCCTATATAATTCTCCATATAGAAAAATGGGCCCTATATAATGCTCCATACAGAATAATTGAACACATATAAGGCTCCATACATAATAATGGGTCTCATAAAATGCTCCATATATAATAATGGGCCCTATATAATGCTCCATATAGAATAATGTACCTCATATAAGGCTCCATAGAGAATAATAGGTCTCATAAAATGCTCCATATAGAATAATGGGCCCTATATAAAGTTCCATATAGAATAATGGAACCCATATAATGCTCCATATAGAATACTGAACATCATATATTGTTCCATAAAGAATAATGAGCCTCATATAATGCTCCATGTAGAATAATGGGCCCTATATAATGCTCCATATTGAATAATGGAACCCATATAATGCTCCATACAGAATAATGGGCCTCATATAATGCTCCCTATAGAATAATGGAACACATATAATGCTCCATAAAGAATAATGGGCCCTATATAATGCTCCATATAGAATAATGGACCCCGTATAATGCTCCATATAGAATAATTGCCCCTATATAATGCTGCATATAGAATAATGGGCCCTATATAATGCTCCATATAGAATAATTGTCAGGCAAAAGGTATTTTTGCCCAAGTTTTTAAAAATGAGAGATGTTTTAAAAAAGGAAAAAAAAACACCCCCTATCTGTTTGTAAGTGAAGACATAGAACTCACTTTTGCTTTTCCCCAAACCAGGAATTTTTATGACCCGCCATAAAACCTCAGTCCAGGGCAAGCGCTGGTACAAACCGGAAAATCCCTCCAAAAAAATCCCATTGTTTAATTGTACAAACGTTTTATGCCAATTTTAATCACGCACAGGTCTGACAGAAACATCGGAACCACGTTTTTTGAATGCTCACCTTTTTCCCATTACAATAGTATAACTTGCATAACTGAGGAATGACCGGGAACTGAGATAATGGATTCTGAGATTCTGAGCGTCATAGAGGTTTCATATTTAATATCTATCTTCATGAATATTGGTGACGGTCAAGATGATGTCTCCCTCTTGGATGTGGGACACCCCCACACCAAGATATGGAATCTGAAGGATTTTTTAGGTCTTCTGCAGCTGGGTGGGCTCGCAAAGCCGAGCCCCCTTGTAAGGTAAATAAGGGGTGTTCCCCAGAGTTTTGGCTGCTTGCTAAAAACCAGATCGGCCATTTTTCAAGCCATTCCAACCAGGGACGCAGACGCATGCACTACACGCTGCGTGAAGGAATCAAGTCTAATTTCCGGGGAGCCGTCCCCCCCACAGAATCTGAGACCATCACCTTGTGAAGCAGGTTTTGCTATTACTTATCCCTTTTATTTTAATAACTGTTTATGCATACATGTAAATTGTCTCCTTTATAATATCTTGTATATATTTTGTAAACACTGCCCCCCTTTTGGGAGTAAATCATTAATTATTTACCAGTTTCTTTCTTCTTGTCCTATGTCGAGCAAACACGTTCCTCACTCGCTAATTCACGTTACCTACCAGGTACCCGATCCACCTGTTAAGCGATCGGTGGTGGCAGTATACCAGTATTTATGTGATATTGTGGTTTGAGGGTGGCTGGTCGGAGGTATATATACGTTCCTGGAAGGAACTGGTGGTATATATACGTCCTGTCACATCACGTGCCGCAATAGTCGACATAAATTAGAGCAGCGGCACCCGTGCTTATCCTCTGTCAATACCGTGTTTGACCAGCAGGATAAGGGGGCGCCAGAGAGCTGCAAGGTCTGACCCAAGAGTGGGTGTTGTTTTCATGACAATAATGGACCCCATATAATGCTCCCTATAGAATAATGGGCCCTATATAATGCTCCATAAAGAATAATGGGCATCATATAATGCTCCATATAGAATAATGGGCCCTATATAATGCTCCATAAAGAATAATGGGCACTATATAATGCTTCATTTAGAATAATGGACCCTATATAATGTTCCATACAGAATAATGGACCTCATATAATGCTCCATGTAGAATAATGGGCCCTATATAATGCTCCATACAGAATAATTGACCTCATATAAGGCTCCATACAGAATAATGGGTCTCATAAAATGCTCCATATAGAATAATGGGCCCTATATAATGCTCCATATAGAATAAAGGACCTCATATAAGGCTCCATACAGAATAATGGGTCTCATAAAATGCTCTATATAGAATAATGGGCCCTATATAATGCTCCATATAGAATAATGGAACCCATATAATGCTCCATATAGAATAATGGACCTTATATATTGTTCCATAAAGAATAATGAGCCTCATATAATGCTCCATATAGAATAATGGGCCCTATATAATGCTCCATATAGAATAATGGAACCCATATAATGCTCCATACAGAATAAAGGTCCTCATATAATGCTCCATATAGAATAATGGGACCTAAATAATGCTCCATAAAGAATAATGGGCCCTATATAATGATCCATATAGAATAATGGACCCCGTATAATGCTCCATATAGAATATTGGGCCCTATATATTGCTCCATATAGAATAATTGGCCCTATATAATGCTCCATATAGAATAATGGACCCATATAATGCTCCATATAGAATAATCAGCCATATATAATGCATGTCAGGCAAAAGGTATTTTTGCCCGAGTTTTTAAAAATGAGAGATGTTTTAAAAAAGGAAAAAAAAAAACCCCACCCCCTATCTGTTTGTAAGTGAAGACACAGAACTCACTTTTGCTTTTCCCCAAACCAGGAATTTTTATGACCCGCCATAAAACCTCAGTCCAGGGCAAGCGCTAGTACAAACCGGAAAATCCCTCCAAAAAATCCCATTGTTTAATTGTACAAACGTTTTATGCCAATTTTAATCACGCACAGGTCTGACAGAAACATCGGAACCACGTTTTTTGAATGCTCACCTTTTTCCCATTACAATAGTATAACTTGCATAACTGAGGAATGACCGGGAACTGAGATAATGGATTCTGAGCTTCTGAGCGTCATAGAGGTTTCATATTTAATATCTATCTTCATGAATATTGGTGACGGTCAAGATGATGTCTCCCTCTTGGATGTGGGACCCCCCCACACCAAGATATGGAATCTGAAGGATCTGTTAGGTCTTCTGCAGCTGGGTGGGCTCGCAAAGCCGAGCCCCCCTTGTAAGGTAAATAAGGGGTGTTCCCCAGAGTTTTGGCTGCTTACTAAAAAGCAAATCGGCCATTTTCAGGTCATTCTTCTCAGGGACGTCGAACGCACGCACATCACGCGGCGTAAGAAGAATCACCTCTAATTTCCGGGGAGCCGTCCCTCCCACAGAATCTGAGACCATCACCTTGTGAAGCAGGTTTTGCTATTACTTATCCCTTTTATTTTAATAACTGTTTATGCATACATGTAAATTGTCTCCTTTATAATATCTTGTATATCTTTTGTAAACACTGCCCCCCTTTTGGGAGTAAATCATTATTATTTACCAGTTTCTTTCTTCTTGTCCTATGTCGAGCAAACACGTTCCTCACCCGCTAATTCACGTTACCTACCAGGTACCCGATCCACCTGTTAAGCGATCGGTGGTGGCAGTATACCAGTATTTATGTGATATTGTGGTTTGAGGGTGGCTGGTCGGAGGTATATATACGTTCCTGGAAGGAACTGGTGGTATATATACGTCCTGTCACATCACGTGCCGCAATAGTCGACATAAATGAGAGCAGCTGCACCCGTGCTTATCCTCTGTCAATACCGTGTTTGACCAGCAGGATAAGGGGGCGCCAGAGAGCTGCAAGGTCTGACCCAAGAGTGGGTGTTGTTTTCATGACAAATTGGTGGCAAGCGGTGGGATCATAGGACATTAGTGATCTGGTTTGAGCAATCATTCCTCTCACTAAAAACTTGCACAAAAGTTTTGAAGATCGAACTCAGTGTTTATTAGATCTGAGACAATACTGTATGTGTAGCAGTTACCCCTACCCTTCTTCGCTTTTTCTTTTCTATTTTTATTTTGGTGATCATGGTCGTAGTTGGGGAGTCCTGGTATCACCAGCAGAAAAAGGACACTCTTACTGGAATATGTATAACCAAAGGCATTGACCCCCACGGCAAAAGCAAAGAACAAATGATTTCTGAACTGTTACAAGATGCTGCAGAGCCCGTCCGACAGCAGAGCCCTGATGAGGGGGCGGCCAGCCAAGGCCCGGATGGCGCTGCTGCCGGGGTCCAACCGGTGATTGCCAGCCATACCCGCAACCAGGGTAGTGTGGACCCCCACCTGCAGATGGCCTTGGAGGAGCTCGCCACAGACAATCATGATGGACGACTGGAGCTGATCCTGAAATTCCAGGAGCGGGCTGAGCGACAAGCTGACCGAGAGGCTGCTGAGCGACAAGCTGACCGACAACACCAGCTGGAGCTAGCCCGGATTCAGAAGGAGTCGCCCTCTACGCAGACCCGTGAGTCCAACAGTGCCAGCTGCTTTAAACCTCGTCCTGAGCACTTCCCTGTGATGGAAAAGGATGGGGACTTGGACACATTTCTGCGAGGCTTTGAAAAGGCCTGCAGGCAGTATCAGCTGCCCATGGACCAATGGGCAAGATATTTGACTCCAGGGCTCCGAGGAAAAGCTTTGGAGGTGTTTGCTTCCCTCCCTCGAGAGCAGGATGGAGACTATGAGGCCGTCAAGCAGGCCCTGATAAAAAAGTACCAGCTGACTCCGGAGGTTTACCGGAAAAAATTCAGAACCCTCCAGCGTGGACCACAGGACACCTACCGTGATGTGGTAGACGGGCTCAGAATCAACTTTGAGCAGTGGATCCAAGGACTGTCAGCGACCACCTTTGAGCAGCTAAAGGACCTGATGGTGAAAGACCAGTTCCTGCATCTGTGTCCGACTGAGGTACGGCAGTTCGTGATGGATCGGGAGCCACCTGATGCCAATAAAGCAGCGCAGATCGCAGACACCTACGAGGCCAACCGGAGACCAGAGGTGCGGAAGCCGGTCGTCGCCAGCTGGAAAGGGGGTAAGCCATCAACCACCATCCCTGCCCCTGCCAGCCGACCTTCCGGAGGCCTTTTTCCCGTTGCCAAGGCCCTGCCTGCATCCGATGCCCGCAGGTGTTATTCCTGCAACCAGACTGGTCATCTCAGCGCCACTTGCCCAGAGAAGCAGAGGAAGAACCCCCCATCCAAGGCCCCAGGGCCTAATGCTTCAGTTCTTTTGGTGGGTGGGCCGGTTGGGAGGGCCTGTGAAAACTTTCAGTCTGTCAGGGTGGGGGACACTCTCACTGTAGGCCTCAAGGACACTGGGGCCGAACGAACCCTCATCCGACCTGAACTGGTGTCCCCTGAAGCGCTTATTCCAGGAAAGACCCTGACTGTCACTGGGATTGGGGGCGTCCGATGCCCCTTGCCCATGGCCCGGGTTTTTATTGATTGGGGTGCGGGGAGTGGGGTGAAGGAAGTGGGAGTATCCAAAAACCTACCTGCAAATGTTTTGTTGGGAACTGATTTGGGGAGGATGTTTGCTTATTATGTCCCTGACACCCCTCCCCGATCTGATACGGTTGGTAAGGTTAATGCTAATAATGTGAATGTCAATGCTTTACATGATGATGGTGATGATGATGATGATGATGATGATGATGATGTTGTTGTATTGGAAGGTGCAGGAGAACTCAGCCATGTCACTCTGCGGGGTGATGTTGCTGAGGATCCCCTAGCAGGAGCAAATGTCAGTGCCAAGGGTAATGGGGAGAGGCACGAGGACCATGAAGCAGGTGGTGCTGTGCCAGTGACCAGTGTCACAACAGATGGAGACCTGGCTGATGGTAGCTGCCGCATACGTAGCACTGTGCCTGAGGTAATGGAGGATGATGGAGAAGTAGTTCTCATGGCCTCTCAGGCTAATGAGACGGTGTTATTCCCCGGGGAGACGGCCTATATAGCCGCTGTTACCCGCAGTCAGAGTGCCCAGAATGCAAGTAACGCCCTGCCTTCTGGACCCCACTCGAACAGAGGAATAACTGAATCAGGTATGGACCCAGAGCCGGTCCCAGAGGGTCCCAGTGAGGACGTGGCCTTAACCTCACTTCTGGCTTCCTCCAGCCAGGAGTTTCAGGCAGCTCTGCACTCAGATGATAGTCTGGAGACGTTAAGGAGCCTCGCGGAGAAACCCACCTCCGAGTCGGATAAGGAGAGGGTATTCTGGGACCAAGGGAGGTTGTACCGGGAGACAGTTCCCTGTACACCCCAACAGGAGTGGCTGAGGGAAAGACAGCTGGTCGTCCCCTACCAATTCAGGGACGAGTTGTTGCGGATCGCCCATGAAATTCCACTCGCTGGACACTTGGGGGTTAGCAAAACCAAGGCCCGGCTGTCTCATCACTTTTATTGGCCCAAAATGAGGACAGATGTGGTGAACTACTGTCGCTCCTGTACCACGTGTCAAAGAGTGGGAAAGTCAGGGCCGGCCCCCAAAGCCCCCCTGATCTCTTTGCCAGTGATAGAGGAGCCTTTCCAGAGGATTGCTGTGGACATTGTGGGACCACTGGCCATACCCAGCAGCTCTGGAAAACGATTCATCCTTACCGTGGTAGACTATGCTACCCGGTATCCGGAGGCAGTAGCCCTGTCCTCAATTAGGGCGGATAAGGTGGCGGACGCCCTCTTGGCCATCTTTTCGCGAGTAGGATTTCCCAGGGAGATGCTTACCGACCAGGGGACTCAGTTCATGTCACGCTTAATGGAGGCCCTATGTAAGAAAATGCAGGTGCAGCATCTGGTATCGAGTGCGTATCACCCACAGACCAATGGTTTGTGTGAGCGATTCAACGGTACCCTCAAACAGATGTTAAAAATGCTGGTTGAGACCCAGGGTCGCGACTGGGAGCGTTACCTCCCACACCTGCTATTTGCTTACAGAGAGGTTCCACAGGCCTCGACGGGGTTCTCCCCCTTTGAGCTCCTGTATGGCAGGCGTGTCCGAGGACCCCTTGGGTTGATAAGGGAATTCTGGGAAGAAGAGCCGAGCTCCCCAGGAGTGTCCATCGTGGAGTATGTCATGCGCTTCCGTGACAAGATGCAGACCTTGACGCAGTTGGTGCATGACAACATGGCGCAAGCCCAGGCTGACCAGAAGCATTGGTACGACCAGAACGCCCGAGAACGGACCTACCAGGTGGGTCAGAAGGTGTGGGTGCTGGTCCCCGTACCAAAGGACAAGCTTCAGGCGGCCTGGGAAGGCCCGTACGTCATTCACCAACAGCTCAACCCGGTCACCTACGTGATCACACTTGACCACGAGCGGGGTAGGCGGAAGGCGTTTCACGTTAATATGATGAAGGCTCATCAAGAACGTGGAACCTGCGTCCTACCGGTCTGCAACCTGCCCGAGGATGGGGAGGATGACCCCCTCTTGGACATGCTCGCCCAAGCGAAGGCCAGCGGGTCCCTAGAGGATGTAGAGCTAAGCGACTTGCTATCCGCAGACCAGAGGTCTCAGATGCAAGCAGTGCTGAAACCCTTCCAAGCAGTGTTCACCAACCTGCCTGGCAGGACTGAAGTGGCGGTCCATGAAGTGGACACCGGGAATCATGCCCCACTCCGGCGGACAGCCTATCGAATCTCCGACGAGGTGCAGCATGTCATGCGCCAGGAGGTCGAGGAGATGCTGCAGTTGGGGGTGATTAAGCGGTCCAAGAGCGCGTGGGCCTCACCTGTAGTCCTGGTGCCTAAGAAGGACCGGACCACCCGGTTCTGTGTGGACTACAGGGGGCTCAACGCTATCACCGCCTCTGACGCACAACCAATGCCACGCATTGAGGAGCTGCTGGAGCGGTTAGCCAGCGCGAGCTATCTCTCCATTATGGATTTGAGTCGGGGATATTGGCAGATTCCCTTGAGCCCCGGGGCTCAGGAGAAGTCCGCCTTTATCACCCCCTTCGGATTGTATGAATCCACGGTCATGCCCTTCGGCATGAAAAATGCCCCTGCCACGTTCCAGCGAATGGTCAACCACCTGCTCCAGGGACTGGAGAGGTACGCAGTAGCGTACCTGGATGACATTGCCATCTTCAGTCCCACCTGGGAGGATCACCTCGAGCATCTGCAGCAGGTGCTCGGGCGCATTCACCAGGCGGGCTTGACCATCAAGCCGGGAAAGTGCCAGATGGGCATGAACGAGGTCCACTACCTGGGGCACCGGGTAGGTGGGGGTACTCTGAAGCCAGAGCCTGGGAAGGTGGACGCTATCGTGTCCTGGCCCACCCCCAGGACCAAGAAGCAGGTGCAGTCCTTCTTGGGCACCGCAGGGTACTATAGACGCTTTGTGCAGGACTATAGTAGCCTTGCGAAGCCCTTGACAGACCTCACCAGGAAGAGCCTACCCCATTCCGTCAAATGGACGGATGAATGCGAGGTGGCCTTTAGGGCTTTGAAGACTGCCCTGAGCAGCTCTCCTGTACTAAAGGCGGTCGACGGCACACGGCCACTCTTAGTACAGACCGACGCCAGTGAATTTGGCCTCGGTGCTGTACTCAGCCAGGTCGACTCGGGGAACCAAGAACACCCCGTGTTGTACCTAAGCCGGAAACTGCTGCCGAGGGAAGTGGCCTATTCCACCATAGAGAAGGAGTGCCTGGCCATTGTATGGGCCCTCAACCGCTTACAGCCTTACTTGTACGGGCGCCCCTTCACTGTCGTAACTGACCACAACCCCCTGAGTTGGCTGCACACCATGTCAGGTGCCAACGGAAGGTTGTTACGCTGGAGCCTCACCCTCCAGCAGTACGACTTTACTGTTCAACACCGCAAGGGCAGCGAGCATGGCAATGCCGATGGGTTGTCCCGGCGAGGGGAGCCTCCAGACATACGCTTGGAGGAGTACCAGAAGGTCCTACCTCCATAGCGCAGTCAAAAAGGGGGAGGTGTCAGGCAAAAGGTATTTTTGCCCGAGTTTTTAAAAATGAGAGATGTTTTAAAAAAGGAAAAAAAAAAACCCCACCCCCTATCTGTTTGTAAGTGAAGACACAGAACTCACTTTTGCTTTTCCCCAAACCAGGAATTTTTATGACCCGCCATAAAACCTCAGTCCAGGGCAAGCGCTAGTACAAACCGGAAAATCCCTCCAAAAAATCCCATTGTTTAATTGTACAAACGTTTTATGCCAATTTTAATCACGCACAGGTCTGACAGAAACATCGGAACCACGTTTTTTGAATGCTCACCTTTTTCCCATTACAATAGTATAACTTGCATAACTGAGGAATGACCGGGAACTGAGATAATGGATTCTGAGCTTCTGAGCGTCATAGAGGTTTCATATTTAATATCTATCTTCATGAATATTGGTGACGGTCAAGATGATGTCTCCCTCTTGGATGTGGGACCCCCCCACACCAAGATATGGAATCTGAAGGATCTGTTAGGTCTTCTGCAGCTGGGTGGGCTCGCAAAGCCGAGCCCCCCTTGTAAGGTAAATAAGGGGTGTTCCCCAGAGTTTTGGCTGCTTACTAAAAAGCAAATCGGCCATTTTCAGGTCATTCTTCTCAGGGACGTCGAACGCACGCACATCACGCGGCGTAAGAAGAATCACCTCTAATTTCCGGGGAGCCGTCCCTCCCACAGAATCTGAGACCATCACCTTGTGAAGCAGGTTTTGCTATTACTTATCCCTTTTATTTTAATAACTGTTTATGCATACATGTAAATTGTCTCCTTTATAATATCTTGTATATCTTTTGTAAACACTGCCCCCCTTTTGGGAGTAAATCATTATTATTTACCAGTTTCTTTCTTCTTGTCCTATGTCGAGCAAACACGTTCCTCACCCGCTAATTCACGTTACCTACCAGGTACCCGATCCACCTGTTAAGCGATCGGTGGTGGCAGTATACCAGTATTTATGTGATATTGTGGTTTGAGGGTGGCTGGTCGGAGGTATATATACGTTCCTGGAAGGAACTGGTGGTATATATACGTCCTGTCACATCACGTGCCGCAATAGTCGACATAAATGAGAGCAGCTGCACCCGTGCTTATCCTCTGTCAATACCGTGTTTGACCAGCAGGATAAGGGGGCGCCAGAGAGCTGCAAGGTCTGACCCAAGAGTGGGTGTTGTTTTCATGACAATGCACCATATAGAAAAATGGACCATATATAGTGCTCCATTTAGATTAATGGACCCTATATAATGTTCCATACAGAATAATGGACCTCATATAATGCTCGATACAGAATAATGGGCATCATATAATGCTCCATATAGAATAATGGGCCCTATATAATGCTCCATATAGAATAATGGGCCCTATATAATGCTCCATATAGAATAATGGACCCCATATAATGTTCCATATAGAATAATCGGCCATATATAATGCACCATATAGAAAAAGGGACCATATATAATGCTCCATTTAGATTAATGGACCCTATATAATGCTACATATAGAATAATGAAAGACATATAATGCTCCATACATAATTATGGGCCTCACATAATGCTCCATATAGAATAATGGGCCCTATATAATGCTCCATATAGAATAATGGGCCCTATATAATGCTCCATATAGAATAGTGGACCTCATATATTGTTCCATACAGAATATTGGGCCCAATATAATGCTCCATATAGAATATTGGAACCCATATAATGCTCCATATAGAATAATCGACCTCATATAATGATACATATAATATAATGGGTCCTATATAATGCTCCATAGAGAATATTAGGGCCCATGTAATGCCCCCTAAAGTACAAAGGACCCCATATATTGCTCCATACTAAATAATATATATCATATAATGCTCATTATAGAATAATGGGCGCTATATAATGCTCCATACAGATTAATGGACACTAGATAATGCTCCATATAGAATAATGGGCACTATATAATGCTCCATACAGAATAATTGAACACATATAAGGCTCCATACAGAATAATGGGTCTCATAAAATTCTCCATATAGAATAATGGGCCCTATATAATGCTCCATATAGAATAATGTACCTCATATAAGGCTCCATAGAGAATAATAGGTCTCATAAAATGCTCCATATAGAATAATGGGCCCTATATAAAGTTCCATATAGAATAATGGAACCCATATAATGCTCCATATAGAATGCTGAACATCATATATTGTTCCATAAAGAATAATGAGCCTCATATAATGCTCCCTATAGAATAATGGAACCCATATAATGCTCCATAAAGAATAATGGGCCCTATATAATGCTTCATATAGAATAATGGACCCCATATAATGCTCCATTTAGAATAATGGGCCCTATATAATGCTCCATATAGAATAATGGACCCCATATAATGCTCCCTATAGAATAATGGGCCCTATATAATGCTCCATAAAGATTAATGGGCATCATATAATGCTCCATATAGAATAATGGGCCCTATATAATGCTCCATAAAGAATAATGGGCACTATATAATGCTTCATTTAGAATAATAGGCCCTATATAATGTTCCATACAGAATAATGGACCTCATATAATGCTCCATGTAGAATAATGGGCCCTATATAATGCTCCATACAGAATAATTGACCTCATATAAGGCTCCATACAGAATAATGGGTCTCATAAAATGCTCCATATAGAATAATGGGCCCTATATAATGCTCCATATAGAAAAAAGGACCTCATATAAGGCTCCATACAGAATAATGGGTCTCATAAAATGCTCTATATAGAATAATGGGCCCTATATAATGCTCCATATAGAATAATGGAACCCATATAATGCTCCATATAGAATAATGGACCTTATATATTGTTCCATAAGGAATAATGAGCCTCATATAATGCTCCATATAGAATAATGGGCCCTATATAATGCTCCATATAGAATAATGGAACCCATATAATGCTCCATACCGAATAATAGGCCCCATGTAATTCTCCGTAAAGTATAACGGACACCATATATTGCTCCATGCAAAATGATGGACCTTATATATTGTTCCATACAGAATGTTGAACCTCATATATTGTTCCATATAGAATAATGGGCCTCATATAATGCTCCATATAGAATAATGGGCCCTATATATTGCTCCATACAGAATAATGGGCCTCATATAATGCTCCATATAGAATAATGGGCCCTATATAATGCTTCATATGGAATAATGGACGCTATATAATGTTCCATACAGAATAATGGGCCCTATATAACACTCTATACAGAATAATAATGCTTTATAAAGAATAATGGGCCCTATGTAATGCTCCATATGGAAAAATGGACCCTATATAATGTTCCATACAGAATAATGGGCCCTATATAATGCTTCATACAGAATAATGGGCCCTATATAATGCTCCATACACAATGATGGGCCTCATATAATGCTCTCTACAGAATAATGGGCCCTATATAATGCTCCATATAGAATAATGGACCTCATATAATGCCCCATACAGAAAAATTGGCCATTTATAATGCTTCATATAGAATAATGGGCCATATATAATGCTTCATATAGAATAATGGGACCTATATAATGATCCATATAGAATAATTTACCCTATATAATGCTCCATATAGAATAATGGACCCCATATATTGTTCCATACAGAATAATGGGCCCTTTATAATGCTCCATATAGAATAAAGGGCGCAATATAATGCTCCATATAGAATAATGGGCCCCATATATTGCTGCGTATAGAATAATGGGCCCTATATAATGCTCCATATAGAAAAATGGGCCCCATATATTCCTACATATATAATAATGGGCCCTATATAATGCTCCGTAAAGAATAATGGATCCTATATTATGCTCCATACAGAATAATGGGCCCTATATAATGCTAAATATAGATTAATGGGCCCTATATAATGCTCCATACAGAATAATGGCCCAATATAATGTTCCATATAGAATAATGGGCCCAATAAAATGTTCCATATAGAATAATGGGCCCTATATAATGATCCATATTGAAAAATGGACCCTATATAATGCTCCATATAGAATAATGGGTCTCATATAATGTTCCTTATAGGATAATGGGCCCTATATAATGCTCCATACAGATTAATGGGCCCTATATATTGCTCCATATAGAATAATGGGCCCTATATAATGCTCCATATAGAATAATGGGCCCAATATAATGCTCCATATAGAATAATGGACCTCATATCATGCTCCATACAGAATATTGGGCACAATATAATGCTCCATACAGAATAATGGGCCCTATATAATTCTCCATATAGAAAAAATGGGCCCTATATAATGCTCCATACAGAATAATTGAACACATATAAGGCTCCATACATAATAATGGGTCTCATAAAATGCTCCATATATAATAATGGGCCCTATATAATGCTCCATATAGAATAATGTACCTCATATAAGGCTCCATAGAGAATAATAGGTCTCATAAAATGCTCCATATAGAATAATGGGCCCTATATAAAGTTCCATATAGAATAATGGAACCCATATAATGCTCCATATAGAATACTGAACATCATATATTGTTCCATAAAGAATAATGAGCCTCATATAATGCTCCATGTAGAATAATGGGCCCTATATAATGCTCCATATTGAATAATGGAACCCATATAATGCTCCATACAGATAAATGGGCCTCATATAATGCTCCCTATAGAATAATGGAACACATATAATGCTCCATAAAGAATAATGGGCCCTATATAATGCTCCATATAGAATAATGGACCCCGTATAATGCTCCATATAGAATAATTGTCCCTATATAATGCTGCATATAGAATAATGGGCCCTATATAATGCTCCATATAGAATAATTGTCAGGCAAAAGGTATTTTTGCCCAAGTTTTTAAAAATGAGAGATGTTTTAAAAAAGGAAAAAAAAACACCCCCTATCTGTTTGTAAGTGAAGACATAGAACTCACTTTTGCTTTTCCCCAAACCAGGAATTTTTATGACCCGCCATAAAACCTCAGTCCAAGGCAAGCGCTGGTACAAACCGGAAAATCCCTCCAAAAAAATCCCATTGTTTAATTGTACAAACGTTTTATGCCAATTTTAATCACGCACAGGTCTGACAGAAACATCGGAACCACGTTTTTTGAATGCTCACCTTTTTCCCATTACAATAGTATAACTTGCATAACTGAGGAATGACCGGGAACTGAGATAATGGATTCTGAGATTCTGAGCATCATAGAGGTTTCATATTTAATATCTATCTTCATGAATATTGGTGACGGTCAAGATGATGTCTCCCTCTTGGATGTGGGACACCCCCACACCAAGATATGGAATCTGAAGGATTTTTTAGGTCTTCTGCAGCTGGGTGGGCTCGCAAAGCCGAGCCCCCTTGTAAGGTAAATAAGGGGTGTTCCCCAGAGTTTTGGCTGCTTGCTAAAAACCAGATCGGCCATTTTTCAAGCCATTCCAACCAGGG
Organism: Phyllobates terribilis; assembly: GCF_046119375.1. Classification (NCBI taxonomy): domain Eukaryota; kingdom Metazoa; phylum Chordata; class Amphibia; order Anura; family Dendrobatidae; genus Phyllobates; species Phyllobates terribilis. The sequence goes on from NW_027362762.1 coordinate 582,415,342, forward strand.
ACGCAGACGCATGCACTACACGCTGCGTGAAGGAATCAAGTCTAATTTCCGGGGAGCCGTCCCCCCCACAGAATCTGAGACCATCACCTTGTGAAGCAGGTTTTGCTATTACTTATCCCTTTTATTTTAATAACTGTTTATGCATACATGTAAATTGTCTCCTTTATAATATCTTGTATATATTTTGTAAACACTGCCCCCCTTTTGGGAGTAAATCATTAATTATTTACCAGTTTCTTTCTTCTTGTCCTATGTCGAGCAAACACGTTCCTCACTCGCTAATTCACGTTACCTACCAGGTACCCGATCCACCTGTTAAGCGATCGGTGGTGGCAGTATACCAGTATTTATGTGATATTGTGGTTTGAGGGTGGCTGGTCGGAGGTATATATACGTTCCTGGAAGGAACTGGTGGTATATATACGTCCTGTCACATCACGTGCCGCAATAGTCGACATAAATTAGAGCAGCGGCACCCGTGCTTATCCTCTGTCAATACCGTGTTTGACCAGCAGGATAAGGGGGCGCCAGAGAGCTGCAAGGTCTGACCCAAGAGTGGGTGTTGTTTTCATGACAATAATGGACCCCATATAATGCTCCCTATAGAATAATGGGCCCTATATAATGCTCCATAAAGAATAATGGGCATCATATAATGCTCCATATAGAATAATGGGCCCTATATAATGCTCCATAAAGAATAATGGGCACTATATAATGCTTCATTTAGAATAATGGACCCTATATAATGCTCCATACAGAATAATGGACCTCATATAATGCTCCATGTAGAATAATGGGCCCTATATAATGCTCCATACAGAATAATTGACCTCATATAAGGCTCCATACAGAATAATGGGTCTCATAAAATGCTCCATATAGAATAATGGGCCCTATATAATGCTCCATATAGAATAAAGGACCTCATATAAGGCTCCATACAGAATAATGGGTCTCATAAAATGCTCTATATAGAATAATGGGCCCTATATAATGTTCCATATAGAATAATGGAACCCATATAATGCTCCATATAGAATAATGGACCTTATATATTGTTCCATAAAGAATAATGAGCCTCATATAATGCTCCATATAGAATAATGGGCCCTATATAATGCTCCATATAGAATAATGGAACCCATATAATGCTCCATACAGAATAAAGGTCCTCATATAATGCTCCATATAGAATAATGGGACCTAAATAATGCTCCATAAAGAATAATGGGCCCTATATAATGATCCATATAGAATAATGGACCCCGTATAATGCTCCATATAGAATATTGGGCCCTATATATTGCTCCATATAGAATAATTGGCCCTATATAATGCTCCATATAGAATAATGGACCCATATAATGCTCCATATAGAATAATCAGCCATATATAATGCACCATATAGAAAAATGGACCATATATAGTGCTCCATTTAGATTAATGGACCCTATATAATGTTCCATACAGAATAATGGACCTCATATAATGCTCGATACAGAATAATGGGCATCATATAATGCTCCATATAGAATAATGGGCCCTATATAATGCTCCATATAGAATAATGGGCCCTATATAATGCTCCATATAGAATAATGGACCCCATATAATGTTCCATATAGAATAATCGGCCATATATAATGCACCATATAGAAAAAGGGACCATATATAATGCTCCATTTAGATTAATGGACCCTATATAATGCTACATATAGAATAATGAAAGACATATAATGCTCCATACATAATTATGGGCCTCACATAATGCTCCATATAGAATAATGGGCCCTATATAATGCTCCATATAGAATAATGGGCCCTATATAATGCTCCATATAGAATAGTGGACCTCATATATTGTTCCATACAGAATATTGGGCCCAATATAATGCTCCATATAGAATATTGGAACCCATATAATGCTCCATATAGAATAATCGACCTCATATAATGATACATATAATATAATGGGTCCTATATAATGCTCCATAGAGAATATTAGGGCCCATGTAATGCCCCCTAAAGTACAAAGGACCCCATATATTGCTCCATACTAAATAATATATATCATATAATGCTCATTATAGAATAATGGGCGCTATATAATGCTCCATACAGATTAATGGACACTAGATAATGCTCCATATAGAATAATGGGCCCTATATAATGCTCCATACAGAATAATTGAACACATATAAGGCTCCATACAGAATAATGGGTCTCATAAAATTCTCCATATAGAATAATGGGCCCTATATAATGCTCCATATAGAATAATGTACCTCATATAAGGCTCCATAGAGAATAATAGGTCTCATAAAATGCTCCATATAGAATAATGGGCCCTATATAAAGTTCCATATAGAATAATGGAACCCATATAATGCTCCATATAGAATGCTGAACATCATATATTGTTCCATAAAGAATAATGAGCCTCATATAATGCTCCCTATAGAATAATGGAACCCATATAATGCTCCATAAAGAATAATGGGCCCTATATAATGCTTCATATAGAATAATGGACCCCATATAATGCTCCATTTAGAATAATGGGCCCTATATAATGCTCCATATAGAATAATGGACCCCATATAATGCTCCCTATAGAATAATGGGCCCTATATAATGCTCCATAAAGATTAATGGGCATCATATAATGCTCCATATAGAATAATGGGCCCTATATAATGCTCCATAAAGAATAATGGGCACTATATAATGCTTCATTTAGAATAATAGGCCCTATATAATGTTCCATACAGAATAATGGACCTCATATAATGCTCCATGTAGAATAATGGGCCCTATATAATGCTCCATACAGAATAATTGACCTCATATAAGGCTCCATACAGAATAATGGGTCTCATAAAATGCTCCATATAGAATAATGGGCCCTATATAATGCTCCATATAGAAAAAAGGACCTCATATAAGGCTCCATACAGAATAATGGGTCTCATAAAATGCTCTATATAGAATAATGGGCCCTATATAATGCTCCATATAGAATAATGGAACCCATATAATGCTCCATATAGAATAATGGACCTTATATATTGTTCCATAAGGAATAATGAGCCTCATATAATGCTCCATATAGAATAATGGGCCCTATATAATGCTCCATATAGAATAATGGAACCCATATAATGCTCCATACCGAATAATAGGCCCCATGTAATGCTCCGTAAAGTATAACGGACCCCATATATTGCTCCATGCAAAATGATGGACCTTATATATTGTTCCATACAGAATGTTGAACCTCATATATTGTTCCATATAGAATAATGGGCCTCATATAATGCTCCATATAGAATAATGGGCCCTATATATTGCTCCATACAGAATAATGGGCCTCATATAATGCTCCATATAGAATAATGGGCCCTATATAATGCTTCATATGGAATAATGGACGCTATATAATGTTCCATACAGAATAATGGGCCCTATATAACACTCTATACAGAATAATAATGCTTTATAAAGAATAATGGGCCCTATGTAATGCTCCATATGGAAAAATGGACCCTATATAATGTTCCATACAGAATAATGGGCCCTATATAATGCTTCATACAGAATAATATGCCCTATATAATGCTCCATACACAATGATGGGCCTCATATAATGCTCTCTACAGAATAATGGGCCCTATATAATGCTCCATATAGAATAATGGACCTCATATAATGCCCCATACAGAAAAATTGGCCATTTATAATGCTTCATATAGAATAATGGGCCATATATAATGCTTCATATAGAATAATGGGACCTATATAATGATCCATATAGAATAATTTACCCTATATAATGCTCCATATAGAATAATGGACCCCATATATTGTTCCATACAGAATAATGGGCCCTTTATAATGCTCCATATAGAATAAAGGGCGCAATATAATGCTCCATATAGAATAATGGGCCCCATATATTGCTGCGTATAGAATAATGGGCCCTATATAATGCTCCATATAGAAAAATGGGCCCCATATATTCCTACATATATAATAATGGGCCCTATATAATGCTCCGTAAAGAATAATGGATCCTATATTATGCTCCATACAGAATAATGGGCCCTATATAATGCTAAATATAGATTAATGGGCCCTATATAATGCTCCATACAGAATAATGGCCCAATATAATGTTCCATATAGAATAATGGGCCCAATAAAATGTTCCATATAGAATAATGGGCCCTATATAATGATCCATATTGAAAAATGGACCCTATATAATGCTCCATATAGAATAATGGGTCTCATATAATGTTCCTTATAGGATAATGGGCCCTATATAATGCTCCATACAGATTAATGGGCCCTATATATTGCTCCATATAGAATAATGGGCCCTATATAATGCTCCATATAGAATAATGGGCCCAATATAATGCTCCATATAGAATAATGGACCTCATATCATGCTCCATACAGAATATTGGGCACAATATAATGCTCCATACAGAATAATGGGCCCTATATAATTCTCCATATAGAAAAATGGGCCCTATATAATGCTCCATACAGAATAATTGAACACATATAAGGCTCCATACATAATAATGGGTCTCATAAAATGCTCCATATATAATAATGGGCCCTATATAATGCTCCATATAGAATAATGTACCTCATATAAGGCTCCATAGAGAATAATAGGTCTCATAAAATGCTCCATATAGAATAATGGGCCCTATATAAAGTTCCATATAGAATAATGGAACCCATATAATGCTCCATATAGAATACTGAACATCATATATTGTTCCATAAAGAATAATGAGCCTCATATAATGCTCCATGTAGAATAATGGGCCCTATATAATGCTCCATATTGAATAATGGAACCCATATAATGCTCCATACAGAATAATGGGCCTCATATAATGCTCCCTATAGAATAATGGAACACATATAATGCTCCATAAAGAATAATGGGCCCTATATAATGCTCCATATAGAATAATGGACCCCGTATAATGCTCCATATAGAATAATTGTCAATATATAATGCTGCATATAGAATAATGGGCCCTATATAATGCTCCATATAGAATAATTGTCAGGCAAAAGGTATTTTTGCCCAAGTTTTTAAAAATGAGAGATGTTTTAAAAAAGGAAAAAAAAACACCCCCTATCTGTTTGTAAGTGAAGACATAGAACTCACTTTTGCTTTTCCCCAAACCAGGAATTTTTATGACCCGCCATAAAACCTCAGTCCAGGGCAAGCGCTGGTACAAACCGGAAAATCCCTCCAAAAAAATCCCATTGTTTAATTGTACAAACGTTTTATGCCAATTTTAATCACGCACAGGTCTGACAGAAACATCGGAACCACGTTTTTTGAATGCTCACCTTTTTCCCATTACAATAGTATAACTTGCATAACTGAGGAATGACCGGGAACTGAGATAATGGATTCTGAGATTCTGAGCGTCATAGAGGTTTCATATTTAATATCTATCTTCATGAATATTGGTGACGGTCAAGATGATGTCTCCCTCTTGGATGTGGGACACCCCCACACCAAGATATGGAATCTGAAGGATTTTTTAGGTCTTCTGCAGCTGGGTGGGCTCGCAAAGCCGAGCCCCCTTGTAAGGTAAATAAGGGGTGTTCCCCAGAGTTTTGGCTGCTTGCTAAAAACCAGATCGGCCATTTTTCAAGCCATTCCAACCAGGGACGCAGACGCATGCACTACACGCTGCGTGAAGGAATCAAGTCTAATTTCCGGGGAGCCGTCCCCCCCACAGAATCTGAGACCATCACCTTGTGAAGCAGGTTTTGCTATTACTTATCCCTTTTATTTTAATAACTGTTTATGCATACATGTAAATTGTCTCCTTTATAATATCTTGTATATATTTTGTAAACACTGCCCCCCTTTTGGGAGTAAATCATTAATTATTTACCAGTTTCTTTCTTCTTGTCCTATGTCGAGCAAACACGTTCCTCACTCGCTAATTCACGTTACCTACCAGGTACCCGATCCACCTGTTAAGCGATCGGTGGTGGCAGTATACCAGTATTTATGTGATATTGTGGTTTGAGGGTGGCTGGTCGGAGGTATATATACGTTCCTGGAAGGAACTGGTGGTATATATACGTCCTGTCACATCACGTGCCGCAATAGTCGACATAAATTAGAGCAGCGGCACCCGTGCTTATCCTCTGTCAATACCGTGTTTGACCAGCAGGATAAGGGGGCGCCAGAGAGCTGCAAGGTCTGACCCAAGAGTGGGTGTTGTTTTCATGACAATAATGGACCCCATATAATGCTCCCTATAGAATAATGGGCCCTATATAATGCTCCATAAAGAATAATGGGCATCATATAATGCTCCATATAGAATAATGGGCCCTATATAATGCTCCATAAAGAATAATGGGCACTATATAATGCTTCATTTAGAATAATGGACCCTATATAATGTTCCATACAGAATAATGGACCTCATATAATGCTCCATGTAGAATAATGGGCCCTATATAATGCTCCATACAGAATAATTGACCTCATATAAGGCTCCATACAGAATAATGGGTCTCATAAAATGCTCCATATAGAATAATGGGCCCTATATAATGCTCCATATAGAATAAAGGACCTCATATAAGGCTCCATACAGAATAATGGGTCTCATAAAATGCTCTATATAGAATAATGGGCCCTATATAATGCTCCGTTTAGAATAATGGAACCCATATAATGCTCCATATAGAATAATGGACCTTATATATTGTTCCATAAAGAATAATGAGCCTCATATAATGCTCCATATAGAATAATGGGCCCTATATAATGCTCCATATAGAATAATGGAACCCATATAATGCTCCATACAGAATAAAGGTCCTCATATAATGCTCCATATAGAATAATGGGACCTAAATAATGCTCCATAAAGAATAATGGGCCCTATATAATGATCCATATAGAATAATGGACCCCGTATAATGCTCCATATAGAATATTGGGCCCTATATATTGCTCCATATAGAATAATTGGCCCTATATAATGCTCCATATAGAATAATGGACCCATATAATGCTCCATATAGAATAATCAGCCATATATAATGCACCATATAGAAAAATGGACCATATATAGTGCTCCATTTAGATTAATGGACCCTATATAATGTTCCATACAGAATAATGGACCTCATATAATGCTCGATACAGAATAATGGGCATCATATAATGCTCCACATAGAATAATGGGCCCTATATAATGCTCCATATAGAATAATGGGCCCTATATAATGCTCCATATAGAATAATGGACCCCATATAATGTTCCATATAGAATAATCGGCCATATATAATGCACCATATAGAAAAAGGGACCATATATAATGCTCCATTTAGATTAATGGACCCTATATAATGCTACATATAGAATAATGAAAGACATATAATGCTCCATACATAATTATGGGCCTCACATAATGCTCCATATAGAATAATGGGCCCTATATAATGCTCCATATAGAATAATGGGCCCTATATAATGCTCCATATAGAATAGTGGACCTCATATATTGTTCCATACAGAATATTGGGCCCAATATAATGCTCCATATAGAATATTGGAACCCATATAATGCTCCATATAGAATAATCGACCTCATATAATGATACATATAATATAATGGGTCCTATATAATGCTCCATAGAGAATATTAGGGCCCATGTAATGCCCCCTAAAGTACAAAGGACCCCATATATTGCTCCATACTAAATAATATATATCATATAATGCTCATTATAGAATAATGGGCGCTATATAATGCTCCATACAGATTAATGGACACTAGATAATGCTCCATATAGAATAATGGGCCCTATATAATGCTCAATACAGAATAATTGAACACATATAAGGCTCCATACAGAATAATGGGTCTCATAAAATTCTCCATATAGAATAATGGGCCCTATATAATGCTCCATATAGAATAATGTACCTCATATAAGGCTCCATAGAGAATAATAGGTCTCATAAAATGCTCCATATAGAATAATGGGCCCTATATAAAGTTCCATATAGAATAATGGAACCCATATAATGCTCCATATAGAATGCTGAACATCATATATTGTTCCATAAAGAATAATGAGCCTCATATAATGCTCCCTATAGAATAATGGAACCCATATAATGCTCCATAAAGAATAATGGGCCCTATATAATGCTTCATATAGAATAATGGACCCCATATAATGCTCCATTTAGAATAATGGGCCCTATATAATGCTCCATATAGAATAATGGACCCCATATAATGCTCCCTATAGAATAATGGGCCCTATATAATGCTCCATAAAGATTAATGGGCATCATATAATGCTCCATATAGAATAATGGGCCCTATATAATGCTCCATAAAGAATAATGGGCACTATATAATGCTTCATTTAGAATAATAGGCCCTATATAATGTTCCATACAGAATAATGGACCTCATATAATGCTCCATGTAGAATAATGGGCCCTATATAATGCTCCATACAGAATAATTGACCTCATATAAGGCTCCATACAGAATAATGGGTCTCATAAAATGCTCCATATAGAATAATGGGCCCTATATAATGCTCCATATAGAAAAAAGGACCTCATATAAGGCTCCATACAGAATAATGGGTCTCATAAAATGCTCTATATAGAATAATGGGCCCTATATAATGCTCCATATAGAATAATGGAACCCATATAATGCTCCATATAGAATAATGGACCTTATATATTGTTCCATAAGGAATAATGAGCCTCATATAATGCTCCATATAGAATAATGGGCCCTATATAATGCTCCATATAGAATAATGGAACCCATATAATGCTCCATACCGAATAATAGGCCCCATGTAATTCTCCGTAAAGTATAACGGACACCATATATTGCTCCATGCAAAATGATGGACCTTATATATTGTTCCATACAGAATGTTGAACCTCATATATTGTTCCATATAGAATAATGGGCCTCATATAATGCTCCATATAGAATAATGGGCCCTATATATTGCTCCATACAGAATAATGGGCCTCATATAATGCTCCATATAGAATAATGGGCCCTATATAATGCTTCATATGGAATAATGGACGCTATATAATGTTCCATACAGAATAATGGCCCTATATAACACTCTATACAGAATAATAATGCTTTATAAAGAATAATGGGCCCTATGTAATGCTCCATATGGAAAAATGGACCCTATATAATGTTCCATACAGAATAATGGGCCCTATATAATGCTTCATACAGAATAATGGGCCCTATATAATGCTCCATACACAATGATGGGCCTCATATAATGCTCTCTACAGAATAATGGGCCCTATATAATGCTCCATATAGAATAATGGACCTCATATAATGCCCCATACAGAAAAATTGGCCATTGATAATGCTTCATATAGAATAATGGGCCATATATAATGCTTCATATAGAATAATGGGACCTATATAATGATCCATATAGAATAATTTACCCTATATAATGCTCCATATAGAATAATGGACCCCATATATTGTTCCATACAGAATAATGGGCCCTTTATAATGCTCCATATAGAATAAAGGGCGCAATATAATGCTCCATATAGAATAATGGGCCCCATATATTGCTGCGTATAGAATAATGGGCCCTATATAATGCTCCATATAGAAAAATGGGCCCCATATATTCCTACATATATAATAATGGGCCCTATATAATGCTCCGTAAAGAATAATGGATCCTATATTATGCTCCATACAGAATAATGGGCCCTATATAATGCTAAATATAGATTAATGGGCCCTATATAATGCTCCATACAGAATAATGGCCCAATATAATGTTCCATATAGAATAATGGGCCCAATAAAATGTTCCATATAGAATAATGGGCCCTATATAATGATCCATATTGAAAAATGGACCCTATATAATGCTCCATATAGAATAATGGGTCTCATATAATGTTCCTTATAGGATAATGGGCCCTATATAATGCTCCATACAGATTAATGGGCCCTATATATTGCTCCATATAGAATAATGGGCCCTATATAATGCTCCATATAGAATAATGGGCCCAATATAATGCTCCATATAGAATAATGGACCTCATATCATGCTCCATACAGAATATTGGGCACAATATAATGCTCCATACAGAATAATGGGCCCTATATAATTCTCCATATAGAAAAATGGGCCCTATATAATGCTCCATACAGAATAATTGAACACATATAAGGCTCCATACATAATAATGGGTCTCATAAAATGCTCCATATATAATAATGGGCCCTATATAATGCTCCATATAGAATAATGTACCTCATATAAGGCTCCATAGAGAATAATAGGTCTCATAAAATGCTCCATATAGAATAATGGGCCCTATATAAAGTTCCATATAGAATAATGGAACCCATATAATGCTCCATATAGAATACTGAACATCATATATTGTTCCATAAAGAATAATGAGCCTCATATAATGCTCCATGTAGAATAATGGGCCCTATATAATGCTCCATATTGAATAATGGAACCCATATAATGCTCCATACAGAATAATGGGCCTCATATAATGCTCCCTATAGAATAATGGAACACATATAATGCTCCATAAAGAATAATGGGCCCTATATAATGCTCCATATAGAATAATGGACCCCGTATAATGCTCCATATAGAATAATTGTCCCTATATAATGCTGCATATAGAATAATGGGCCCTATATAATGCTCCATATAGAATAATTGTCAGGCAAAAGGTATTTTTGCCCAAGTTTTTAAAAATGAGAGATGTTTTAAAAAAGGAAAAAAAAACACCCCCTATCTGTTTGTAAGTGAAGACATAGAACTCACTTTTGCTTTTCCCCAAACCAGGAATTTTTATGACCCGCCATAAAACCTCAGTCCAAGGCAAGCGCTGGTACAAACCGGAAAATCCCTCCAAAAAAATCCCATTGTTTAATTGTACAAACGTTTTATGCCAATTTTAATCACGCACAGGTCTGACAGAAACATCGGAACCACGATTTTTGAATGCTCACCTTTTTCCCATTACAATAGTATAACTTGCATAACTGAGGAATGACCGGGAACTGAGATAATGGATTCTGAGATTCTGAGCGTCATAGAGGTTTCATATTTAATATCTATCTTCATGAATATTGGTGACGGTCAAGATGATGTCTCCCTCTTGGATGTGGGACACCCCCACACCAAGATATGGAATCTGAAGGATTTTTTAGGTCTTCTGCAGCTGGGTGGGCTCGCAAAGCCGAGCCCCCTTGTAAGGTAAATAAGGGGTGTTCCCCAGAGTTTTGGCTGCTTGCTAAAAACCAGATCGGCCATTTTTCAAGCCATTCCAACCAGGGACGCAGACGCATGCACTACACGCTGCGTGAAGGAATCAAGTCTAATTTCCGGGGAGCCGTCCCCCCCACAGAATCTGAGACCATCACCTTGTGAAGCAGGTTTTGCTATTACTTATCCCTTTTATTTTAATAACTGTTTATGCATACATGTAAATTGTCTCCTTTATAATATCTTGTATATATTTTGTAAACACTGCCCCCCTTTTGGGAGTAAATCATTAATTATTTACCAGTTTCTTTCTTCTTGTCCTATGTCGAGCAAACACGTTCCTCACTCGCTAATTCACGTTACCTACCAGGTACCCGATCCACCTGTTAAGCGATCGGTGGTGGCAGTATACCAGTATTTATGTGATATTGTGGTTTGAGGGTGGCTGGTCGGAGGTATATATACGTTCCTGGAAGGAACTGGTGGTATATATACGTCCTGTCACATCACGTGCCGCAATAGTCGACATAAATTAGAGCAGCTGCACCCGTGCTTATCCTCTGTCAATACCGTGTTTGACCAGCAGGATAAGGGGGCGCCAGAGAGCTGCAAGGTCTGACCCAAGAGTGGGTGTTGTTTTCATGACAATAATGGACCCCATATAATGCTCCCTATAGAATAATGGGCCCTATATAATGCTCCATAAAGAATAATGGGCATCATATAATGCTCCATATAGAATAATGGGCCCTATATAATGCTCCATAAAGAATAATGGGCACTATATAATGCTTCATTTAGAATAATGGACCCTATATAATGTTCCATACAGAATAATGGACCTCATATAATGCTCCATGTAGAATAATGGGCCCTATATAATGCTCCATACAGAATAATTGACCTCATATAAGGCTCCATACAGAATAATGGGTCTCATAAAATGCTCCATATAGAATAATGGGCCCTATATAATGCTCCATATAGAATAAAGGACCTCATATAAGGCTCCATACAGAATAATGGGTCTCATAAAATGCTCTATATAGAATAATGGGCCCTATATAATGCTCCGTATAGAATAATGGAACCCATATAATGCTCCATATAGAATAATGGACCTTATATATTGTTCCATAAAGAATAATGAGCCTCATATAATGCTCCATATAGAATAATGGGCCCTATATAATGCTCCATATAGAATAATGGAACCCATATAATGCTCCATACAGAATAAAGGTCCTCATATAATGCTCCATATAGAATAATGGGACCTAAATAATGCTCCATAAAGAATAATGGGCCCTATATAATGATCCATATAGAATAATGGACCCCGTATAATGCTCCATATAGAATATTGGGCCCTATATATTGCTCCATATAGAATAATTGGCCCTATATAATGCTCCATATAGAATAATGGACCCATATAATGCTCCATATAGAATAATCAGCCATATATAATGCACCATATAGAAAAATGGACCATATATAGTGCTCCATTTAGATTAATGGACCCTATATAATGTTCCATACAGAATAATGGACCTCATATAATGCTCGATACAGAATAATGGGCATCATATAATGCTCCACATAGAATAATGGGCCCTATATAATGCTCCATATAGAATAATGGGCCCTATATAATGCTCCATACAGAATAATGGACCCCATATAATGTTCCATATAGAATAATCGGCCATATATAATGCACCATATAGAAAAAGGGACCATATATAATGCTCCATTTAGATTAATGGACCCTATATAATGCTACATATAGAATAATGAAAGACATATAATGCTCCATACATAATTATGGGCCTCACATAATGCTCCATATAGAATAATGGGCCCTATATAATGCTCCATATAGAATAATGGGCCCTATATAATGCTCCATATAGAATAGTGGACCTCATATATTGTTCCATACAGAATATTGGGCCCAATATAATGCTCCATATAGAATATTGGAACCCATATAATGCTCCATATAGAATAATCGACCTCATATAATGATACATATAATATAATGGGTCCTATATAATGCTCCATAGAGAATATTAGGGCCCATGTAATGCCCCCTAAAGTACAAAGGACCCCATATATTGCTCCATACTAAATAATATATATCATATAATGCTCATTATAGAATAATGGGCGCTATATAATGCTCCATACAGATTAATGGACACTAGATAATGCTCCATATAGAATAATGGGCACTATATAATGCTCCATACAGAATAATTGAACACATATAAGGCTCCATACAGAATAATGGGTCTCATAAAATTCTCCATATAGAATAATGGGCCCTATATAATGCTCCATATAGAATAATGTACCTCATATAAGGCTCCATAGAGAATAATAGGTCTCATAAAATGCTCCATATAGAATAATGGGCCCTATATAAAGTTCCATATAGAATAATGGAACCCATATAATGCTCCATATAGAATGCTGAACATCATATATTGTTCCATAAAGAATAATGAGCCTCATATAATGCTCCCTATAGAATAATGGAACCCATATAATGCTCCATAAAGAATAATGGGCCCTATATAATGCTTCATATAGAATAATGGACCCCATATAATGCTCCATTTAGAATAATGGGCCCTATATAATGCTCCATATAGAATAATGGACCCCATATAATGCTCCCTATAGAATAATGGGCCCTATATAATGCTCCATAAAGATTAATGGGCATCATATAATGCTCCATATAGAATAATGGGCCCTATATAATGCTCCATAAAGAATAATGGGCACTATATAATGCTTCATTTAGAATAATAGGCCCTATATAATGTTCCATACAGAATAATGGACCTCATATAATGCTCCATGTAGAATAATGGGCCCTATATAATGCTCCATACAGAATAATTGACCTCATATAAGGCTCCATACAGAATAATGGGTCTCATAAAATGCTCCATATAGAATAATGGGCCCTATATAATGCTCCATATAGAAAAAAGGACCTCATATAAGGCTCCATACAGAATAATGGGTCTCATAAAATGCTCCATATAGAATAATGGACCTTATATATTGTTCCATAAGGAATAATGAGTCTCATATAATGCTCCATATAGAATAATGGGCCCTATATAATGCTCCATATAGAATAATGGAACCCATATAATGCTCCATACCGAATAATAGGCCCCATGTAATGCTCCGTAAAGTATAACGGACCCCATATATTGCTCAATGCAAAATGATGGACCTTATATATTGTTCCATACAGAATGTTGAACCTCATATATTGTTCCATATAGAATAATGGGCCTCATATAATGCTCCATATAGAATAATGGGCCCTATATATTGCTCCATACAGAATAATGGGCCTCATATAATGCTCCATATAGAATAATGGGCCCTATATAATGCTTCATATGGAATAATGGACGCTATATAATGTTCCATACAGAATAATGGGCCCTATATAACACTCTATACAGAATAATAATGCTTTATAAAGAATAATGGGCCCTATGTAATGCTCCATATGGAAAAATGGACCCTATATAATGTTCCATACAGAATAATGGGCCCTATATAATGCTTCATACAGAATAATGGGCCCTATATAATGCTCCATACACAATGATGGGCCTCATATAATGCTCTCTACAGAATAATGGGCCCTATATAATGCTCCATATAGAATAATGGACCTCATATAATGCCCCATACAGAAAAATTGGCCATTTATAATGCTTCATATAGAATAATGGGCCATATATAATGCTTCATATAGAATAATGGGACCTATATAATGATCCATATAGAATAATTTACCCTATATAATGCTCCATATAGAATAATGGACCCCATATATTGTTCCATACAGAATAATGGGCCCTTTATAATGCTCCATATAGAATAAAGGGCGCAATATAATGCTCCATATAGAATAATGGGCCCCATATATTGCTGCGTATAGAATAATGGGCCCTATATAATGCTCCATATAGAAAAATGGGCCCCATATATTCCTACATATATAATAATGGGCCCTATATAATGCTCCGTAAAGAATAATGGATCCTATATTATGCTCCATACAGAATAATGGGCCCTATATAATGCTAAATATAGATTAATGGGCCCTATATAATGCTCCATACAGAATAATGGCCCAATATAATGTTCCATATAGAATAATGGGCCCAATAAAATGTTCCATATAGAATAATGGGCCCTATATAATGATCCATATTGAAAAATGGACCCTATATAATGCTCCATATAGAATAATGGGTCTCATATAATGTTCCTTATAGGATAATGGGCCCTATATAATGCTCCATACAGATTAATGGGCCCTATATATTGCTCCATATAGAATAATGGGCCCTATATAATGCTCCATATAGAATAATGGGCCCAATATAATGCTCCATATAGAATAATGGACCTCATATCATGCTCCATACAGAATATTGGGCACAATATAATGCTCCATACAGAATAATGGGCCCTATATAATTCTCCATATAGAAAAATGGGCCCTATATAATGCTCCATACAGAATAATTGAACACATATAAGGCTCCATACATAATAATGGGTCTCATAAAATGCTCCATATATAATAATGGGCCCTATATAATGCTCCATATAGAATAATGTACCTCATATAAGGCTCCATAGAGAATAATAGGTCTCATAAAATGCTCCATATAGAATAATGGGCCCTATATAAAGTTCCATATAGAATAATGGAACCCATATAATGCTCCATATAGAATACTGAACATCATATATTGTTCCATAAAGAATAATGAGCCTCATATAATGCTCCATGTAGAATAATGGGCCCTATATAATGCTCCATATTGAATAATGGAACCCATATAATGCTCCATACAGAATAATGGGCCTCATATAATGCTCCCTATAGAATAATGGAACACATATAATGCTCCATAAAGAATAATGGGCCCTATATAATGCTCCATATAGAATAATGGACCCCGTATAATGCTCCATATAGAATAATTGTCCCTATATAATGCTGCATATAGAATAATGGGCCCTATATAATGCTCCATATAGAATAATTGTCAGGCAAAAGGTATTTTTGCCCAAGTTTTTAAAAATGAGAGATGTTTTAAAAAAGGAAAAAAAAACACCCCCTATCTGTTTGTAAGGGAAGACATAGAACTCACTTTTGCTTTTCCCCAAACCAGGAATTTTTATGACCCGCCATAAAACCTCAGTCCAGGGCAAGCGCTGGTACAAACCGGAAAATCCCTCCAAAAAAATCCCATTGTTTAATTGTACAAACGTTTTATGCCAATTTTAATCACGCACAGGTCTGACAGAAACATCGGAACCACGTTTTTTGAATGCTCACCTTTTTCCCATTACAATAGTATAACTTGCATAACTGAGGAATGACCGGGAACTGAGATAATGGATTCTGAGATTCTGAGCGTCATAGAGGTTTCATATTTAATATCTATCTTCATGAATATTGGTGACGGTCAAGATGATGTCTCCCTCTTGGATGTGGGACACCCCCACACCAAGATATGGAATCTGAAGGATTTTTTAGGTCTTCTGCAGCTGGGTGGGCTCGCAAAGCCGAGCCCCCTTGTAAGGTAAATAAGGGGTGTTCCCCAGAGTTTTGGCTGCTTGCTAAAAACCAGATCGGCCATTTTTCAAGCCATTCCAACCAGGGACGCAGACGCATTCACTACACGCTGCGTGAAGGAATCAAGTCTAATTTCCGGGGAGCCGTCCCCCCCACAGAATCTGAGACCATCACCTTGTGAAGCAGGTTTTGCTATTACTTATCCCTTTTATTTTAATAACTGTTTATGCATACATGTAAATTGTCTCCTTTATAATATCTTGTATATATTTTGTAAACACTGCCCCCCTTTTGGGAGTAAATCATTAATTATTTACCAGTTTCTTTCTTCTTGTCCTATGTCGAGCAAACACGTTCCTCACTCGCTAATTCACGTTACCTACCAGGTACCCGATCCACCTGTTAAGCGATCGGTGGTGGCAGTATACCAGTATTTATGTGATATTGTGGTTTGAGGGTGGCTGGTCGGAGGTATATATACGTTCCTGGAAGGAACTGGTGGTATATATACGTCCTGTCACATCACGTGCCGCAATAGTCGACATAAATTAGAGCAGCGGCACCCGTGCTTATCCTCTGTCAATACCGTGTTTGACCAGCAGGATAAGGGGGCGCCAGAGAGCTGCAAGGTCTGACCCAAGAGTGGGTGTTGTTTTCATGACAATAATGGACCCCATATAATGCTCCCTATAGAATAATGGGCCCTATATAATGCTCCATAAAGAATAATGGGCATCATATAATGCTCCATATAGAATAATGGGCCCTATATAATGCTCCATAAAGAATAATGGGCACTATATAATGCTTCATTTAGAATAATGGACCCTATATAATGTTCCATACAGAATAATGGACCTCATATAATGCTCCATGTAGAATAATGGGCCCTATATAATGCTCCATACAGAATAATTGACCTCATATAAGGCTCCATACAGAATAATGGGTCTCATAAAATGCTCCATATAGAATAATGGGCCCTATATAATGCTCCATATAGAATAAAGGACCTCATATAAGGCTCCATACAGAATAATGGGTCTCATAAAATGCTCTATATAGAATAATGGGCCCTATATAATGCTCCATATAGAATAATGGAACCCATATAATGCTCCATATAGAATAATGGACCTTATATATTGTTCCATAAAGAATAATGAGCCTCATATAATGCTCCATATAGAATAATGGGCCCTATATAATGCTCCATATAGAATAATGGAACCCATATAATGCTCCATACAGAATAAAGGTCCTCATATAATGCTCCATATAGAATAATGGGACCTAAATAATGCTCCATAAAGAATAATGGGCCCTATATAATGATCCATATAGAATAATGGACCCCGTATAATGCTCCGTATAGAATATTGGGCCCTATATATTGCTCCATATAGAATAATTGGCCCTATATAATGCTCCATATAGAATAATGGACCCATATAATGCTCCATATAGAATAATCAGCCATATATAATGCACCATATAGAAAAATGGACCATATATAGTGCTCCATTTAGATTAATGGACCCTATATAATGTTCCATACAGAATAATGGACCTCATATAATGCTCGATACAGAATAATGGGCATCATATAATGCTCCATATAGAATAATGGGCCCTATATAATGCTCCATATAGAATAATGGGCCCTATATAATGCTCCATATAGAATAATGGACCCCATATAATGTTCCATATAGAATAATCGGCCATATATAATGCACCATATAGAAAAAGGGACCATATATAATGCTCCATTTAGATTAATGGACCCTATATAATGCTACATATAGAATAATGAAAGACATATAATGCTCCATACATAATTATGGGCCTCACATAATGCTCCATATAGAATAATGGGCCCTATATAATGCTCCATATAGAATAATAGGCCCTATATAATGCTCCATATAGAATAGTGGACCTCATATATTGTTCCATACAGAATATTGGGCCCAATATAATGCTCCATATAGAATATTGGAACCCATATAATGCTCCATATAGAATAATCGACCTCATATAATGATACATATAATATAATGGGTCCTATATAATGCTCCATAGAGAATATTAGGGCCCATGTAATGCCCCCTAAAGTACAAAGGACCCCATATATTGCTCCATACTAAATAATATATATCATATAATGCTCATTATAGAATAATGGGCGCTATATAATGCTCCATACAGATTAATGGACACTAGATAATGCTCCATATAGAATAATGGGCCCTATATAATGCTCCATACAGAATAATTGAACACATATAACGCTCCATACAGAATAATGGGTCTCATAAAATTCTCCATATAGAATAATGGGCCCTATATAATGCTCCATATAGAATAATGTACCTCATATAAGGCTCCATAGAGAATAATAGGTCTCATAAAATGCTCCATATAGAATAATGGGCCCTATATAAAGTTCCATATAGAATAATGGAACCCATATAATGCTCCATAAAGAATAATGGGCCCTATATAATGCTTCATATAGAATAATGGACCCCATATAATGCTCCATTTAGAATAATGGGCCCTATATAATGCTCCATATAGAATAATGGACCCCATATAATGCTCCCTATAGAATAATGGGCCCTATATAATGCTCCATAAAGATTAATGGGCATCATATAATGCTCCATATAGAATGATGGGCCCTATATAATGCTCCATAAAGAATAATGGGCACTATATAATGCTTCATTTAGAATAATAGGCCCTATATAATGTTCCATACAGAATAATTTACCTCATATAATGCTCCATGTAGAATAATGGGCCCTATATAATGCTCCATACAGAATAATTGACCTCATATAAGGCTCCATACAGAATAATGGGTCTCATAAAATGCTCCATATAGAATAATGGGCCCTATATAATGCTCCATATAGAAAAAAGGACCTCATATAAGGCTCCATACAGAATAATGGGTCTCATAAAATGCTCTATATAGAATAATGGGCCCTATATAATGCTCCATATAGAATAATGGAACCCATATAATGCTCCATATAGAATAATGGACCTTATATATTGTTCCATAAGGAATAATGAGCCTCATATAATGCTCCATATAGAATAATGGGCCCTATATAATGCTCCATATAGAATAATGGAACCCATATAATGCTCCATACAGAATAAAGGTCCTCATATAATGCTTCATATAGAATAATGGGCCCTAAATAATGCTCCATAAAGAATAATGGGCCCTATATAATGATCCATATAGAAAAATGGGCCCCATATAATGCTCCATATAGAATAATGGGCCCTATATATTGCTACATATAGAATAATTGGCCCTATATAATTCTCCATATAGAATAATGGACCCCATATAATGCTCCATATAGAATAATCGGCCATATATAATGCACCATATAGAAAAATGGACCATATTTAATGCTCCATTTAGATTAATGGACCCTATATAATGTTCCATACAGAATAATGGACCTCATATAATGCTCCATACAGAATAATGGGCATCATATAATGCTCCATATAGAATAATGGGCCCTATATAATGCTACATATAGCATAATGGGCCCTATATAATGCTCCATATAGAATAATGGACCCCATATAATGTTACATATAGAATAATCGGCCATATATAATGCACCATATAGAAAAATGGACCATATATAATGCTCCATTTAGATTAATGGACCCTATATAATGCTACATATAGAATAATGAAAGACATATAATGCTCCATACATAATTATGGGCCTCATATAATGCTCCACATAGAATAATGGGCCCTATATAATGCTCCATATAGAATAATGGGCCCTATATAATGCTCCATATAGAATAATGGACCTCATATATTGTTCCATACAGAATATTGGGCCCAATGTAATGCTCCATATAGAATATTGGAACCCATATAATGCTCCATATAGAATAAGCGACCTCATATAATGATACATATAATATAATGGGCCCTATAAAATGCTCCATATAGAATAATGGGCAGTATATAATGCTCCATATAGAATAATGGACCCTATATAATGCTCCATATAGAATAATGGGCCCCATATATTGTTCCATATAGAATAATGTGCCCTATATAACGCTCCATAAAGAATAATGAGCCCCATATATTGCTCAATATAGAAAAATGGGCCCCATATATTGTTAAATACAGAATAATGGGCCCTTTATAATGCTCCATATAGAATAATGGACCCTATATAATGCTCCATATAGAATAATGGGCCCTATATAATGCTCCATATAGAATAATGGGCCCTATACAACACTCCATAAAGAATAATGGGCCCCATATATTGCTCCATATAGAAAAATGGGCCCTATATAATGCTCCATACAGAATAATGGACCATATATAATGATACAGAAAGAAAAATGGGCCCAATATATTGCTCCATATAGAATAATGGGCCCTATTTAATACTCCATAAACAATAATGGGCCCTATATAACGCTCCACATAGAATAATGGACCCCATATGTTGCTCCATAAAGAATAATGGACCCTATATAATGTTCCATATGGAATAATGGGCCCCTGTAATGCCCCGTAAAGTACAATGGACCCATATATTGCTCCATACAGAATGATGGAATCCATATATTGCTCCATACAGAATGATGGATCTCATATATTGTTCAATACAGAATAATGGGCCTCATATATTGTTCCATACAGAATAATGGGCCCTCTATAATGCTCCATATAGAATAATGGGCCCTATATATTGCTCCATATAGAATAATCGGCCCCATATAGAATAATGGGACCTCATATAATGCTCTATATAGAATAATGGACCCTATATAATGCTCCATACAGAATAATGGGCCCTTTATAATTCTCCATATAGAATAATGGGCCCTATATAATGATTCGTACAGAATAATGGGCCCTATATAATGCTCCATATAGAATAATGGGCCCTGTATAATGGTCCATATAGATTAATAAACCCTATATAATGCTCCATATAGAATAATGGGCCCTATATAATGCTCCATATAAAATAATGGACCCTATATAATTCCACATACAGAATAATGGGCCTTATATAAAGCT
Organism: Phyllobates terribilis; assembly: GCF_046119375.1. Lineage (NCBI taxonomy): Eukaryota > Metazoa > Chordata > Amphibia > Anura > Dendrobatidae > Phyllobates > Phyllobates terribilis. The sequence continues at coordinate 582,437,444 of NW_027362762.1, forward strand.
CCATACAGAATAATGGACCCCATATATTGTTTCATACAGAATAATGGGCACTATATAATGCTACATATTGAATAATGGGCCCCATATATTGCTACCGATAGAATAATGGGCCCTATATAATGCTTCATATAGAATAATAGACCCCATATAATGCTCCACACAGAATGATGAACCCCATATATTGCTCCATATAGAATAATGGGCCGTATTTAAAGCTCCATATAGAATAATGGGCCCTATATAATGCTCCATACGGAATAATGGCCTCATTTATTGTTCCATACAGAATAATGGGCCCCATGTAATCCCCCGTAAAGTACAATGTACCCCATATATTGCTCCATACATAATGATGGACCCCATATATTGCTCCATACAGAATGATGGACCACATATATTGTTCCATACAGAATAATGGGCCCTTTATAATGCTCCATATAGAATAATGTGCCCTATATAACGCTCCATAAAGAATAATGAGCCCCATATATTGCTCAATATAGAAAAATGGGCCCCATATATTGTTCAATACAGAATAATGGGCCTCATATATTTTTCCATACAGAATAATGGGTCTCATATAATGTTCCATATAGAATAATGGGCCCTATATAATGCTCCATATAGAATAATGAGCCCTATATAATGTTCCACATAGAATAATGGACCCTATATAATGCTCCATATGGAATAATAGGCTCCATGTAATGCCCCTTAAAGTACAATGGAGCCCATATATTGCTCCATACAGAATGATGTACCTCATATATTGTTCCATTTAGAATGATGGACCACATATATTGTTCCATACAGAATGTTGGACCCCATATATTGTTCCATACAGAATAATGGGCCACATATAATGCTCCATATACAATAATGGGCTCTTTATAATGCTCCATATAGAATAATGGGCCCTATATAATGCTCCATATAGAATAATGGGATCTATATAATGCTCCATATAGAATGATGGGCACTATATAATGCTCCATATAGAATAATGAAACCCATATAATGCTCCATACAGAATAAAGAACCTATATAATGCTCTATACAGAATAAAGGACCCCGTATATTGCTCCATATACAATAATGAGGATCATGTAATGCTCCATATATAATAATGGGCCCCATATAATGCACCATATAGATAAATGGGCCCTATATAATGCTACATATAGAATAATGGGCCCTATATAATGCTCTATATAGAACAATGGGCCCCATATATTGCACCATACAGAATGATGGACCTCATATATGGTTCCATACAGAATAATGGGACTCATATAATGCTCCATATAAAATAATGAGCCCTATATAATGCTCCATATAGAATAATGGGCCCTATATAATGCTCCATACCGAAGATTAGGCCCCATGTAATGCCCCGTAAAATAAAATGGACTCCATATATTGCTCCATACAGAATGATTGACCTCATATATTGTTCCATACAGAATAATGGGCCTGATATAAAGATCCATATAGAATAATGGGCCCTATATACTGCTCCATATAGAATAATGGGCCCTATATAATGCTCCATATAGAATAATGGGCCCCATATGTTGCTCCATACAGATTGATGGACATTATATATTGTTCCATACAGAATAATAGGCCTCATATAATGCTCCATATAGAATGATGGGCACTATATAATGCTCCATATAGAATAATGGGCCCTATATAATGCTCCATACCGAATATTAGGCCAGATGTAATGCCTCGTAAAGTGCAATGGATCCCATATTTTGCTCCATACAGAATGATGGACCTCATATATTGTTCCATGCAGAATAATGGGCCTCATATATTGTTCCATACAAAATAATGGTCCCAATAAAATGCTTCATATATAGAATAATGGGCCTATATAATGCTCCATGGAGAATAATGGGCCCTATATAATGCACAATACAGAATAATGGGCCCTATATAATGCTCCATATAGAATAATGGGCCCCATGTAGTGCCCACTAAAGTACAATGGACTCCATTTATTGCTCCATACAGAATGATTGATCCCATATATTACTCCATACAGAATGATGGAACTCATATATTGTTCCATACAGAATAATGGGCCTCATATATTGTTCCATACAGAATAATGGGCCTCATATAATGCTCCATATAGTTTCATGGGACCTATGTAATGCTCCATATAGAATAATGGCCCTATATAATGCTCCATATAAAATAATGGACCTCATATAATGCTCCATACAGAATAATGGGCCCAATATAATGCTCCTTATAGAAAAATGGGCCCTATATAATGCTCCATATAGAATAATGGTCCCTATATAATGTTCCATAAAGAATAATGGAACCCATATAATGCTCCATACCAAATATTAGACCCCATTTAATGCCCCGTAAAGCACAATGGACCCCGTATATTGCTCCATACAGAATGATGGACCTCATATATTGTTCCATACAGAATAATGGGCCTCATATAATGCTCCATATAGAATAATGGGCCCTATATAATGCTCCACATATTCTAATAGGCCCTATATAATGCTCCATATAGAATAATGGGCCCTATATAATGATCCATATAGAATAATGGACCTCATATATTGTTCTATACAGAATAATGGGCCTCATATAATGCTCCATATAGAATAATGGGCCCCTATATAATACTATATACGAAATATTAAGCCCCATGTAATGCCCCATAAAGTACAATGGTCCCCATATTCTGCTCCATACCGAATAATGGACCTCATATAATGCTCCATATATAATAATGGGCCCTATATAATGCTCCATACAGAATAATGGGCACTATATAATGCTCCATATAGAATAATGTACCCTATGTAATGTTCCATATAGAATAATGGGCCCTATATGATGCTCCATATAGAATAATGGGCCTCATATAATGCTCCATATAGAATAATGGGCCCAATATAATGCTATATACAGAATGATGGACCCCATATATTGTTCCATACAGAATGATGGACCCCATATACTATTCCATACATAATAATGGGCCTCATAATATGCTCCATATAGAAAATTGGGCCCTATATAATGCTCCATATAGATTAGCGGGCCCTGTGTAATGCCCTTTAAAGTACAATGGACCCCATATATTGCTCCACACAGAATGATGGACCCCATTTAATGTCCCATACAGAATGATGGACCTCATATATTGTTCCATACAGAATAATGGGACTCATATATTGTTCCATACAGAATAATGGGCCCAATATAAAGCTCCATATAGAATAATGGGCCCTATATAATGCTCCATATAGAATAATAGGCCCTATATAATGCTCCATATAGAATAATGGGCCCCATATATTGCTCCATACAGAATAATGGACCGCATACATTGTTCCATACAGAATAATGGGCCTCATATAATGCTCCATATAAAATAATGGGCCCAATATAATGCTCCATAAAGAATAATGGGCACTATATAATGCTCCATATAGAATAATGGGCCCTATATAATGCTCTATACAGAGTGATGGACCTCACATAATGCTCCATATAGAATAATAGGCCCTATATAATGCTCCATTTAGAATAATGGGCCCCATATAATGCTCCATATCAAATATTAGGCCCCATGTATTGCCCCGTACAGTACAATAGACCTCATATATTGCTCTATATAGAATGATGGACCCCATTTAATGTTCCATACAGAATTATGGGCATCATATAATGCTCCATATAGAATAATGGACCACATATATTGCTGCATACAGAATGATGGACCTCATATATTGTTCCATACAGAATAATGGGCCTCATATATTGTCCCATAAAGAATAATGGGCCCTATATAATGGTCCATATAGAGTAATGGGCCCTATATAATGCTCCATATAGAATAATGGGCCCCATATATTGCTCCATACAGAATGATGGACCTCATATATTGTTCCATACAGTAATGGGCCTCATATAATGCTCCATATAGAATAATGGACCCTATAAAATGCTCCATATAGAGTAATGGGCCCTATATAATGCTCCATATAGAATAATTGGCCCAATATATTGCTCCATACAGAATGATGGACCTCATATATTGTTCCATACAGAATAATGGGCCTCACATAATGCTCCATATAGAATAATGTGCCCTATATAATGCTCCATATAGAATAATGGGCCCTATATAATGCTCCATACCGAATATTAGGCCCCATGTAACACTCCGTAAAGTACAATGGACCCCATATATTGCTTCACACAGAATGAAGGACCTCATATATTGTTCCATACAGAATGCTGGACGTCATATATTGTTCAATACAGAATAATGGGCCTCATATAATGCTCCAAAGAGAATAATGGGCCCTATATAATGCTACATATAGAATAATGGGCCCTATATCATGCTCCATATGGAATAATGGGCCCTATATAAAGCTCCATATAGAATAATGGGCACCATGTAATACCCCGTAAAGTACAATGGACCCCAAATATTGCTCCATACAGAATGATGTACCCATATATTGCTCCATACAGAATGATGGACCTCATATATTGTTCCATACAGAATAATGGGCATCATATATTGTTCCATTCAGAATAATGGACCTCATATAATGTTACATAGAGAATAATGAACCCTATATAATGCTTCATATAGAATAGTGGGCCCTATATAATGCTCAATATAGAAAAATGGGCCATATATAGTGTTACATATAGAATAATGAGCCCTATGTAATTCTCCATATAGAATAATGGGCCCCATGTAATGCTCCATACTGAATATTAGGCCCCATGTATTGCCTCATAAAGTACAATGGACCCCATATGTTGCTCCATACCGAATGGTGGACCCCATATATTGCTCCATACAGAATGATGGACCTCATATACTGTTCCATACAGAATAATGGGCCTCTAATATTGTCCAATACAGAATAATGGGCCTCATATAATGTTCCATTTAGAATAATGGACCACATATATTGCTGCATACAGAATGATGGACCTCATATATTGTTCCATACAGAATAATGGGCCTCATATATTGTCCCATAAAGAATAATGGGCCCTATATAATGGTCCATATAGAGTAATGGGCCCTATATAATGCTCCATATAGAATAATGGGCCCCATATATTGCTCCATACAGAATGATGGACCTCATATATTGTTCCATACAGTAATGGGCCTCATATAATGCTCCATATAGAATAATGGACCCTATAAAATGCTCCATATAGAGTAATGGGCCCTATATAATGCTCCATATAGAATAATTGGCCCAATATATTGCTCCATACAGAATGATGGACCTCATATATTGTTCCATACAGAATAATGGGCCTCACATAATGCTCCATATAGAATAATGTGCCCTATATAATGCTCCATATAGAATAATGGGCCCTATATAATGCTCCATACCGAATATTAGGCCCCATGTAACACTCCGTAAAGTACAATGGACCCCATATATTGCTCCACACAGAATGAAGGACCTCATATATTGTTCCATACAGAATGCTGGACGTCATATATTGTTCAATACAGAATAATGGGCCTCATATAATGCTCCAAAGAGAATAATGGGCCCTATATAATGCTACATATAGAATAATGGGCTCTATATCATGCTCCATATGGAATAATGGGCCCTATATAAAGCTCCATATAGAATAATGGGCACCATGTAATACCCCGTAAAGTACAATGGACCCCAAATATTGCTCCATACAGAATGATGTACCCATATATTGCTCCATACAGAATGATGGACCTCATATATTGTTCCATACAGAATAATGGGCATCATATATTGTTCCATTCAGAATAATGGACCTCATATAATGCTACATAGAGAATAATGAGCCCTATATAATGCTTCATATAGAATAGTGGGCCCTATATAATGCTCCATATAGAAAAATGGGCCATATATAGTGTTACATATAGAATAATGAGCCCTATGTAATTCTCCATATAGAATAATGGGCCCCATGTAATGCTCCATACTGAATATTAGGCCCCATGTATTGCCTCATAAAGTACAATGGACCCCATATGTTGCTCCATACCGAATGGTGGACCACATATATTGCTCCATACAGAATGATGGACCTCATATATTGTTCCATACAGAATAATGGGCCTCTAATATTGTCCAATACAGAATAATGGGCCTCATATAATGTTCCATATAGAATAATGGGCCCTATATAATGCTCCATATAGAATAATGGGCCCTATATAATGCTCCATATAGAATAATGGGCCCCATGTAATGTTCCATACCGAATATTAGGCCCCTTGCATTTCCCCGTAAAGTAACATGGACCCCATATATTGCTCCATACAGAATGATGGACCCATTTAATGTTCCATACAGAATTATGGGCCTCATATAGTGCTCCATATAGAATAATGGATCACATATATTGATACATACAGAATGATGGACCTCATATATTGTTCCATACAGAATAATGGACCTCATATAATGCTCCATACAGAATAATGGGCCCTATATAATGCTCCATATAGAATAATGGGCCCTATGTAATGCTCCATGTAGAATAATGGTCCCTATATAATGCTCCACATGGAAAAATGGACCTCATATAATGCTCCATACATAATTATGGGCCAAATATAATGCTCCATATAGAATAATGGGCTCTATATAATGCTCCATATAGAATAATGGGCCCAATATAATGCTCCATATAGAAGAATTGGCCCCATTTAATGTTCCATACAGAATTATGGGCCTCATATAATGCTCCATATAGAATAATGGACCGCGTATATTGCTACATACAGATTGATGGACATCATATATTGCTCCATACAGAATGATGGACCTAATATATTGTGCCATACAGTATGATGGACCACATATATTGTTCCATACAGTATAATGGACCTCATATAATGCTCCATACAGAATAATGGGCCCTATATATTGCTCCATATAGAATAATGGGCCCTATATAAGGCTCTATATATTATAATGGGCCATATATAATGTTACATATAGAATAATGTGCCGTATATAATGCTCCATATAGAATAATGGGCCCCATGTAATGCTCCATACCGAATATTAGGCCCCATGTATTACCCCGAAAAGAACAATGGACCCCATATATTGCTCCATACAGAATAATGGGCCTCATGTATTGTTCCATACAGAATAATGGGCCCTATAAAATGCTCCAAATAGAATGATAGGCCTGATATAGTGCTCCATATAGAATAATGGGCCAAATATAATGCTCCATATTGAAAAATGGGCCCTATATAATGCTCCATATAGAATAATGGAACCTATATAATGATTCATATGGAATAATGGGCCCCATGTAATGCCCTTTAAAGTACAATGGACCCCATAAATTGCTCCATACGGAATAATGGGCCTCATATATTGTTCCATACAGAATAATGGGCCTCATATATTGTTCCATACAGAATAATGGGCCTCATATAATGCTCCATATAGAATAATGGGCCCTATATAATGCTCCATATAGAATAATGAGCCCTATGTAATGCTACACATAGAATAATGGACCCTATATAATGTTCCATATGGAATAATAGACCCCATGTAATGCCCTTTAAAGTACAATGGACCCCATATATTGCTCCAAACAGAATGATGGACCTCATATATTGTTCCATACAGAATGATGGACGTCATATATTGTGCCATGTAGAATGTTGAACCCCATATATTGTTCCATACAGAATAATGGGCCACATATAATGCTCCATATACAATAATGGGCTCTTTATAATGTTCCAGATACAATAATGGGCCCTATATAATGCTCCATATAGAATAATGGGATCTATATAATGCTCCATATAGAATGATGGGCACTATATAATGCTCCATATAGAATAATGGAACCCCTATAATGCTCCATACAGAATAAAGAACCTATATAATGCTCTATACAGAATAAAGGACCCCATATATTGCTCCATACAGAATAATGAGGATCATGTAATGCTCCATATAGAATAATGGGCACCATATAGAATAATGGGCCCTATATAATGCTCCATATAGAATAATGGGCCCTATATAATTCTCCATATAGAATAATGGGCCCCATATATTGATAGATACAGAATGAAGGACCTCATATATTGTTCCATACAGAATAATGTACCTCATATAATGTCCCATATAAAATAAAGGGCCCTATATAAGGCTCCATATAGAATAATGGGCCCTATATAATGCTCCATACCGAAGATTAGGCCCCATGTAATGCCCCGTAAAATAAAATTGACCCCATATATTGTTCCATACAGAATGATTGACCTCATATATTCTTCCATACAGAATAATGGGCCTCATATAAAGATCCATATAGAATAATGGGCCTCATAAAATGCTCCATATAGAATAATGGGCCCTTTATAATGCTTCATATAGAATAATGGGCCCTATATAATGTTCCATATAGAATAATGGACCTCATGTAATGCTCCATGCAGAATAATGGGCCCAAAAAATTGCTTCATAAAGAATAATGGGCCCTATATAATGTTCCATATAAAATAATGGGCCCAATATAATGCTCCATATAGAGTAATGGGCCCCATATATTGTTCCATACAGAATTATGGGCCTCATATAATGCTCCATATGGTATAATGGACCCCATATATTGCTCCATAAAGAATGATGGACCTCATATATTGCTCCATACAGAATCATGGACCTTATATATTGTTCCATACAGTTTGATGGACCTCATATATTGTTCCATATAGAATAATGGACCTCATATAATGCTCCATACAGAATAATGGGCCCTATATATGCTCCATATAGAATAATGGGCCCTATATAATGCTCTATATATTATAATGGGCCATATATAATGTTAGGTATAGAATAATGGGCCGTATATAATGCTCCATATAGAATAATGGGCCCCATGTAATGCTCCATACCGAATATTAGGCCCCATGTATTACCCCGAAAAGTACAATGGACCCCATATATTGCTCCATACAGAATAATGGGCCTCATGTATTGTTCCATACAGAATAATGGGCCCTATAAAATGCTCCAAATAGAATAATAGGCCTGATATAGTGCTCCATATAGAATAATGGGCCAAATATAATGCTCCATATAGAAAAATGGGCCCTATATAATGCTCCATATAGAATAATGGGCCCTATATAATGCTCCATGTAGAATAATGGGTCCTATATAATGCTCCATATAGAATAATGGGCCCCATATATTGCTAGATACAGAATGAAGGACCTCATATATTGTTCCATACAGAATAATGTGCCTCATATAATGCTCCATATAAAATAAAGGGCCCTATATAATGCTCCATATAGAATAATGGGCCCTATATAATGCTCCATACCAAAGATTAGGCCCCATGTAATGCCCCGTAAAATAAAATTGACCCCATATATTGCTCCATACAGAATGATTGACCTCATATATTCTTCCATACAGAATAATGGGCCTCATATAAAGATCCATATAGAATAATGGGCCCTATATACTGCTCCATATAGAATAATGGGCTCTATATAATGCTCCATATAGAATAATGGGCCCCATATGTTGCTCCATACAGAATGAAGGACATCATATATTGTTCCATACAGAATAATAGGCCTCATATAATGCTCCATATAGAATGATGGGCCCTATATAATGCTCCATATAGAGTAACGGGCCCTATATAATGCTCCATACTGAATATTAGGCCAGATGTAATGCCTCATAAAGTGCAATGGACCCCATATTTTGCTCCATACAGAATGATGGACCTCATATTTTGTTCCATGCAGAGTAATGGGGCTCATATATTGTTCCATACAGAATAATGGGCCTCATAAAATGCTCCATGTAGAATAATGGGCCCTTTGTAGTGTTCCATATAGAATAATGGACCTCATGTACTGCTTCATACTGAATAATGGGCCCAATAAAATGCTTCATATATAGAATAATGGGCCCTATATAAAGCTCCTTGTAGAATAATGGGCCCTATATAATGCTCAATATAGAATGATGGGCCCTATGTAATTCTCCATATAGAATAATGGGCCCCATGAAGTGCCCACTAAAGTACAATGGACCCCATATATTGCTCCATACAGAATGATTGACCCCATATATTGCTCCATACAGAATGATGGAACTCATATATTGTTCCATACAGAATAATGGGACTCATATATTGTGCCATACAGAATAATGGGCCTCATATAATGCTCCATATAGATTGATGTGACCTATGTAATGCTCCATACAGAATAATGGGCACTATATAATGCTCCACATAGAATAATGTACCCTATGTAATGTTCCATATAGAATAATGGGCCCTATATGATGCTCCTTATAGAATAATGGGCCTCATATAATGCTCCATATAGAATAATGGGCCCAATATAATGCTCCATACAGAATGATGGACCCCATATATTGTTCCATACAGAATGATGGTCCTCATATATTATTCCATACAGAATAATGGGCCTCATATTATTCTCCATATAGAAAAATTGGCCCTATATAATGCTCCATATAGAATAATGGGCCCTGTGTAGTGCCCTTTAAAGTACAATGGACCCCATATATTGCTCCTTTCAGAATGATGGACCCCATATATTGCCCCATACAGAATGATGGACCTCATATATTGTTCCATACAGAATAATGGGACTCATATATTGTTCCATACAGAATAATGGGCCCAATATAAAGCTCAATATAGAATAATGGGCCCTATATAATGCTCCATATAGAATAATGGGCAATATATAATGCTCCATATAGAATAATGGGCCCAATATATTGCTCCATACAGAATAATGGAACGCATATATGGTTCCATACAGAATAATGGGCCTCATATAATGATCCATATAGAATAATGGGCCCAATATAATGCTCCATAAAGAACAATGGGCCCTATATAATGTTCCATATAAAATAATGGGCCCAATGTAATGCTCCATATAGAATAATGGGCCCCATATATTGTTCCATACAGAATTATGGGCCTCATATAATGCTCCATATGGAATAATGGACCCCATATATTGCTCCATAAAGAATGATGGACCTCATATATTGCTCCATACAGAATCATGGACCTTATATATTGTTCCATACAGTTTGATGGACCTCATATATTGTTCCATATAGAATAATGGACCTCATATAATGCTCCATACAGAATAATGGGCCCTATATATGCTCCATATAGAATAATGGGCCCTATATAATGCTCTATATATTATAATGGGCCATATATAATGTTACATATAGAATAATGGGCCGTATATAATGCTCCATATAGAATAATGGGCCCCATGTAATGCTCCATACCGAATATTAGGCTCCATGTATTACCCCGAAAAGTACAATGGACCCCATATATTGCTCCATACAGAATAATGGGCCTCATGTATTGTTCCATACAGAATAATGGGCCCTATAAAATGCTCCAAATAGAATAATTGGCCTGATATAGTGCTCCATATAGAATAATGGGCCAAATATAATGCTCCATATAGAAAAATGGGCCCTATATAATGCTCCATATAGAATAATGGGCCCTATATAATGCTCCATGTAGAATAATGGGCCCTATATAATGCTCCATATAGAAAAATGGGCCCCATATATTGCTAGATACAGAATGAAGGACCTCATATATTGTTCCATACAGAATAATGTGCCTCATATAATGCTCCATATAAAATAAAGGGCCCTATATAATGCTCCATATAGAATAATGGGCCCAATATATTGCTCCATACAGAATAATGGAACGCATATATGGTTCTATACAGAATAATGGGCCTCATATAATGATCCATATAGAATAATGGGCCCAATATAATGCTCCATAAAGAATAATGGGCCCTATATAATGTTCCATATAAAATAATGGGCCCAATGTAATGCTCCATATAGAATAATGGGCCCCATATATTGTTCCATACAGAATTATGGGCCTCATATAATGCTCCATATGGAATAATGGACCCCATATATTGCTCCATAAAGAATGATGGACCTCATATATTGCTCCATACAGAATCATGGACCTTATATATTGTTCCATACAGTTTGATGGACCTCATATATTGTTCCATATAGAATAATGGACCTCATATAATGCTCCATACAGAATAATGGGCCCTATATATGCTCCATATAGAATAATGGGCCCTATATAATGCTCTATATATTATAATGGGCCATATATAATGTTAGATATAGAATAATGGGCCGTATATAATGCTCCATATAGAATAATGGGCCCCATGTAATGCTCCATACCGAATATTAGGCCCCATGTATTACCCCGAAAAGTACAATGGACCCCATATATTGCTCCATACAGAATAATGGGCCTCATGTATTGTTCCATACAGAATAATGGGCCCTATAAAATGCTCCAAATAGAATAATTGGCCTGATATAGTGCTCCATATAGAATAATGGGCCAAATATAATGCTCCATATAGAAAAATGGGCCCTATACAATGCTCCATATAGAATAATGGGCCCTATGTAATGCTCCATGTAGAATAATGGGCCCTATATAATGCTCCATATAGAAAAATGGGCCCCATATATTGCTAGATACAGAATGAAGGACCTCATATATTGTTCCATACAGAATAATGTGCCTCATATAATGCTCCATATAAAATAAAGGGCCTTATATAATGCTCCATATAGAATAATGGGCCCTATATAATGCTCCATACCGAAGATTAGGCCCCATGTAATGCCCCGTAAAATAAAATTGACCCTATATATTGCTCCATACAGAATGATTGACCTCATATATTCTTCCATACAGAATAATGGGCCTCATATAAAGATCCATATAGAATAATGGGCCCTATATACTGCTCCATATAGAATAATGGGCTCTATATAATGCTCCATATAGAATAATGGGCCCCATATGTTGCTCCATACAGAATGAAGGACATCATATATTGTTCCATACAGAATAATAGGCCTCATATAATGCTCCATATAGAATGATGGGCCCTATATAATGCTCCATATAGAGTAATAGGCCCTATATAATGCTCCATACCGAATATTAGGCCAGATGTAATGCCTCATAAAGTGCAATGGACCCCATATTTTGCTCCATACAGAATGATGGACCTCATATATTGTTCCATGCAGAGTAATGGGGCTCATATATTGTTCCATACAGAATAATGGGCCTCATAAAATGCTCCATGTAGAATAATGGGCCCTTTGTAGTGTTCCATATAGAATAATGGACCTCATGTACTGCTTCATACTGAATAATGGGCCCAATAAAATGCTTCATATATAGAATAATGGGCCCTATATAAAGCTCCTTGTAGAATAATGGGCCCTATAGAATGCTCAATATAGAATAATGGGCCCTATATAATTCTCCATATAGAATAATGGGCCCCATTAAGTGCCCACTAAAGTACAATGGACCCCATATATTGCTCCATACAGAATGATTGACCCCATATATTGCTCCATACAGAATGATGTAACTCATATATTGTTCCATACAGAATAATGGGACTCATATATTGTGCCATACAGAATAATGGGCCTCATATAATGCTCCATATAAATTCATGTGACCTATGTAATGCTCCATACAGAATAATGGGCACTATATAATGCTCTATATAGAATAATGTACCCTATGTAATGTTCCATATAGAATAATGGGCCCTATATGATGCTCCTTATAGAATAATGGGCCTCATATAATGCTCCATATAGAATAATGGGCCCAATATAATGCTCCATACAGAATGATGGACCCCATATATTGTTCCATACAGAATGATGGACCTCATATATTATTCCATACAGAATAATGGGCCTCATATTATTCTCCATATAGAACAATGGGCCCTATATAATGTTCCATATAGAATAATGGGCCCTGTGTAGTGCCCTTTAAAGTACAATGGACCCCATATATTGCTCCTTTCAGAATCATGGACCCCATATAATGCCCCGTACAGAATTATGGACCTCATATATTGTTCCATACAGAATAATGGGACTCATATATTGTTCCATACAGAATAATGGGCCCAGTATAAAGCTCCATATAGAATAATGGGCCCTATATAATGCTCCATATAGAATAATGGACCCTATGTAATGCTCCATATAGAATAATGGGCCCAATATATTGCTCCATACAGAATAATGGACCGCATATATGGTTCCATACAGAATAATGGGCCTCATATAATGATCCATATAGAATAATGGGCCCAATATAATGCTCCATAAAGAATAATGGGCCCTATATAATGCTCCATATAGAATAATGGGAACTATATAATGCTCCATACAGAGTGATGGACCTCACATAATGGTCCATATAGAATAATGGGCCCTATATAATGCTCCATATCGAATAATGGGCCCTATATAATGCTCCATATAGAATAATGGAACCCATCTAATGCTGCATACAGAATAATGGACCTCATATAATGCTTCATACAGAATAATGGGCACAATTTAATGCTCCATATAGGATAATGGGCCCTATATAATGCTCCATATAGAATAATGGGCCCCATATATTGTTACATACAGAAAGATTGGGCCTCATATAATGTTCCATATAGAATAATGGACCCCATATATTGCTCCATACAGAATGATGGACCTCATATATTGCTCCATACAGAATGATGGAACTCATATATTGTTCCATACACAATGATGGACCTCATATTTTGTTCCATAAAGAATAACAGACGTCATATAATGCTCCATACAGAATAATGGGCACTATAAAATGCTCCATATAGAATAAAGGGCCCTATATAGTGCTAGATTAAGAATAATGGGCCCTATATAATGTTCCATATAGAATAATTTGCCCAATGTAATGCTCCATATCGAATATTAGGCCCCATGTAATGCCCCGTAAAGTACAATGGACCCCATATATTGCTCCATACAGAATGATGGACCCCATATTTTGCTCCATACAGAATGATGGACCTCATATATTGTTCCATGCAGAATATTGGGCCTCATGTATTGTTCCATACAGAATAATGGGCCTCATAAAATGTTTCATATAGAATAATGGGCCCTTTATAATGCTCCATATAGAATAATGGGCCCTATATAATGGTCCATATAGAATAATGGACCTCATGTAATGCTCCATACAGAATAATGGGCCCAATAAAATGCTTCATATAGAATAATGGGCCCTATATAATGCTCCATATAGAATAATGGGCCCAATATAATGCTCCATATAGAATAATGGGGCCCATGTATTGTTCCATACAGAATTATTGGCCTCATCTAATGCTCCATATGGAATAATGGACCCCATATATTGCTCCATAAAGAATGATGGATCTCATATATTGCTCCATACAGAATGATGGACATCATATATTGTTCCATACAGTTTGATGGACCTCATATATTGTTCCATATAGAACAATGGACCTCATATATTGTTCCATATAGAATAATGGACCTCATATAATGCTCCATGCAGAATAATTGGCCCTATATATGCTCCATATAGAATAATGGGCCCTATAAAATGCTCTATATAGAAAAATGGGCCATGTATAATGTTACATATAGAATAATGGGCCCTATATAATGCTCCATATAGAATAATGGGCCCCATGTAATGCTCCATACCGAATATTAGGCCACATGTATTACCCAGAAAAGTACAATGGACCCCATATATTGCTCCACACAAAATAATGGGCCTCATATATTGTTCCATACAGAATAATGTGCCCTACAAAAAGCTGCATATAGAATAATAGGCATTATATAATGCTCCATATAGAATAATGGGCCCTATATAATGCTCCATATAGAATAATGGGCCCTATATAATGCTCCATATAGAATAATGGACCCTATATAATGCTCCATATGGAACAATGGGCCCCATGTAATGCCCTTTAAAGTTTAATGGACCCCATATATTGCTCCATACAGAATAATGGGCCTCATATATTATTCCATACAGAATAATGGGCCTCATATATTGTTCCATACAGAATAATGGGCCTCATATAATGCTCCGTATAGAATAATGGGCACTATATAATGCTCCATATAGAATAATGGGCCCTATATAATGTTCCATATAGAATAATGGAGCCTATATAATGCTCCATATGGAATAATAGGCCCCATGTAATGCGGTAAAGTACAGTGGACCCCATATACTGCTCCATACAGAATGATGGACCTCATATATTGCTCCATACAGAATGATGGACCTCATATATTGCTCCATACAGAATGATGGACCTCATATATTGTTCCATACAGAATAATGGGCCTCATATAATGCTAAATATACACTAATGGGCTCTTTATAATGCTCCATATAGAATAATGGGCCCTATATAATGCTCCATATAGAAAAATGGGCCATGTATAATGTTACATATAGAATAATGGGCCCTATATAATGCTCCATATAGAATAATGGGCCCCATGTAATGCTCCATACCGAATATTAGGCCCCATGTATTACCCCGAAAAGTACAATGGACCCCATATATTGCTCCATACAAAATAATGGGCCTCATATATTGTTCCATACAGAATAATGTGCCCTACAAAAAGCTCCATATAGAATAATTGGCATTATATGATGCTCCATGTAGAATAATGGGCCCTATAAAATGCTCCATATAGAATAATGGGCCCTATATAATGCTCCATATAGAATAATGGACCCTATATAATGCTCCATATGGAATAATGGGCTCATTGCTCATATATTGTTCCATACAGAATAATGGGCCTCATATAATGCTCCATATAGATTCATGGGAACTATATAATGCTCTATACAGAATAATGGGCACTATATAATGCTACATATAGAATAATGTACCCTTTGTAATGTTCCATATAGAATATTGGGCCCTATATGATGCTCCTTATAGAATAATGGGCCTCATATAATACTCCATATAGATTAATGGGCCCAATATAATGCTCCATACAGAATGATGGACCCCATATATTGTTCCATACAGAATGATGGACCTCACATATTATTCCATGCAGAATAATGGGCCTCATATTATGCTCCATATAGAAAAATGTGCCCTATATAATGCTCCATATAGAATAATGGGCCCTCTGTCATGCCCTTTAAAGTACAATGGACCCCATATATTGCTCCACACAGAATGATGGACCCCATATATTGCCCCTTACAGAATGATGGACCTCATATATTGTTCCATACAGAATAATGGGACTCATATATTGTTCCATACAGAATAATGGGCCCAATATAAAGCTCCATATAGAATAATGGGCCCTATATAATGCTACATATAGAATAATGGGCCCTATATAATGCTCCATATAGAATAATTGGCCCAATATATTGCTCCATACAGAATAATGGACCGCATATATTGTTCCATACAGAATAATCGTCCTCATATAATGCTCCATATAGAATAATGGGCCCAATATAATGCCCCATCAAGAATAATGGGCCCTATACAATGCTCCATATAGAATAATGGGCCCTATATAATGCTCCATACAGAGGGATGGACCTCACATAATGCTCCATATAGAATAATGGGCCCTATATAATGCTCCATATCGAATAATGGGCCCTATATAATGCTCCATATAGAATAATGGGCCCAATATAATGTTCCATATAGAATAATGGGCCCCATATATTGTTCCATACAGAATTATTGGCCTCATCTAATGCTCCATATGGAATAATGGACCCCATATATTGCTCCATAAAGAATGATGGACCTCATATATTGCTCCATACAGAATGATGGACCTCATATATTGTTCCATACAGTTTGATGGACCTCATATATTGTTCCATATAGAATAATGGCCCTCATATAATGCTCCATACCGAATATTGGGCTTCATGTAAAGCCCCGTAAAGTACAATGGACCCCATATATTGCTCCATACAGAATGATGGACATCATATATTGTTCCATACAGAATAATTGGCCTCATATAATGCTCCATATAAAATAATGGGCCCTATATAATCCTCCACATATTATAATGGGCCCTATATAATGTTCCATATAGAATAATGGGCCCTATATAATGCTTCATATAGAATAATGGACCTCATATATTGTTCCATACAGATTAATGGGCCTTATATAATGCTCCATATAGAATTATGGGCCCTATATAATGCTCCATATAGAATAATGGGCTCTATATATTGCTTCATACCGAATATTAGGCCCCATGTAATGCCCCGTAAAGTAGAATGGGACCCATATATTGCTCTATACCGAATAATAGACCTCATATAATGCTGCATATAGAATGAAGGGTGCTATATAATGCTCCATACAGAATAATTTGCACTTTGTAATGCTCTATATATAATAATGGGCCCTATATAATGCTCCATATAGAATAATGGGCCCTATATAATGCTCCATATAGAATAATGGGCCTCATATAATGCTCCATGTAGAATAATGGGCCCAATATAATGCTCCATACAGAATGATGGACCCCATATGTTGTTCCATACAGAATTATGGACCCCATATATTTCTACATACAGAATGATGGACCTCATATATTGTTCCATACAGAATAATGGGCCCTATATAATGTTCCATATAGAATAATGGGCCCTATATAATGCTCCATATAGAATAATGGGCACTATATAATGCTCCATATAGAATAATGGAACCCATATAATGGTCCATACAGAATAAAGAACCTATATAATGCTCTATACAGAATAAAGAACCCCATATATTGCTCCATACAGAATAATGAGGATCATGTAATGCTCCATATAGAATAATGAGCCCCATATAATGCTCCATATGGAATAATGGGCAATATATAATGCTCCATATAGAATAATGGGCCCTATATAACGCTCCCTATAGAATAATAGGCCCCATATATTGCTCCATGCAGAATGATGGACCTCATATATTGTTCCATATAGAATAATGGGCCCTATATAATATTACATATAGAATAATGGACCCTATATAATGCTCCATATAGAATAATGGGCCTCATATAATGCTCCATATAGAATATTGGGCCCAATATAATGCTCCATACAGAATGATGCACCTCATATATTGTTCCATACAGAATAATGGGCCTCATATTATGCTCCATATAGAATAATGGGCCCTATATAATGGTCCATATAGAATAATGGGCCCTATATAATGCTCCATATAGAATAATGGGCCCCATGTAATGCCCTTTAAAGTACAATAGACCCCATATATTGCTCCATACAGAATGATGGACACCATTTATATCGCTCCATACAGAATGATGGACCTCATATATTGTTCCATACAGAATAATGGGTCTCATATATTGTTCCATACAGAATAATGGGCCCTATATAATGCTCCATATAGAATAATGAGCCCTATATAATGCTCCGTATAGAATAATGGGCCCTATATAGTGCTCCATATAGAATAATGGGCCTCATGCATTGCTCCGTACAGAATAATGAACCTCATATATTGTTCCATACAGAACAATAGGCCTCATATAATGCTCGATATAGAATAATGGGCCCAATATAAAGCTTCATAAAGAATAATGGGCCCTATATAATGCTCCATATAGAATAATAGGCCCTATATAATGCTCGATATAGAAAAATGGGCCCCATATATTGCTCCATACAGAGTGATGGACCTCATATATTGTTCCATATTGAATAATGGGCCCTATATAATGTTCCATATAGAATAATGAGCCCTATATAATGCTCCATATAGAATAATTGGCCCTATGTAATGCTCCATATAGAATAATGGAACCCATCTAATGCTCCATACAGAATAATGGACCTCATATAATGCTCCATACAGAATAATGGGCCCAATATAATGCTCCATATAGAATAATGGGCCCTATAAACTGCTCCATATAAAATAATGGGCCCCATATATTGTTCCATACAGAAAGATTGGGCCTCATATAATGCTCCATATAGAATAATGGAACCCATATATTGCTCCATACAGAATGAATGGACCTCATATATTGCTCCATACAGAATGATGGACCCCATATATTGTTCCATACCGAATGATGGACCTTATATTTTGTTCCATGAAGAATAACAGACCTCATATAATGCTCCATACAGAATAATGGGCCCTATATAATGCTCCATATAGAATAATGGGCCCCATGTAATGCCCCGTAAAGTACAATGGACCCCATATATTGCGCCATACAGAATGATGGATCCCATATATTGCTCCATACAGAATGATGTAACTCATATATAGTTCCATACAGATTAATGGGCCTCATATATTGTTCCATACAGAATAATGGGCCTCATATAATGCTTCGTATAGATTCATGGGACCTTTATAATGCTCCATATAGAATAATGGGCCCTATATAATACTCCATATAGAATAATGGACCTCATGTAATGCTCCATACAGAATGATGGGCCCAATATAATGCTCCATATATAAAAATGGGCCCTATATAATGATCCATATAGAATAATGGGCCCTATATAATGCTCCATATAGAATAATGGAACCCATATAATGCTCCATACCGAATATTGGGCTTCATGTAAAGCCCCGTAAAGTACAATGGACCCCATATATTGCTCCATACAAAATGATGGACATCATATATTGTTCCATACAGAATAATTGGCCTCATATAATGCTCCATATAAAATAATGGGCCCTATATAATGCTCCACATATTATAATGGGGCCTATATAATGTTCCATATAGAATAATGGGCCCTATATAATGCTTCATATAGAATAATGGACCTCATATATTGTTCCATACAGATTAATGGGCCTTATATAATGCTCCATATAGAATTATGGGCCCTATATAATGCTCCATATAGAATAATGGGCTCTATATATTGCTTCATACCGAATATTAGGCCCCATGTGATGCCCCGTAAAGTACAATGGGACCCATATATTGCTCTATACCGAATAATAGACCTCATATAATGCTGCATATAGAATAAAGGGCGCTATATAATGCTCCATACAGAATAATTTGCACTTTGTAATGCTCCATATATAATAATGGGCCCTATATAATGCTCCATATAGAATAATGGGCCCTATATAATGCTCCATATAGAATAATGGGCCTCATATAATGCTCCATATAGAATAATGGGCCCAATATAATGCTCCATACAGAATGATGGACCCCATATGTTGTTCCATGCAGAATTATGGACCCCATATATTGCTCCATACAGAATGATGGACCTCATATATTGTTCCATACAGTTTGATGGACCTCATATATTGTTCCATATAGAATAATGGCCCTCATATAATGCTCCATACCGAATATTGGGCTTCATGTAAAGCCCCGTAAAGTACAATGGACCCCATATATTGCTCCATACAGAATGATGGACATCATATATTGTTCCATACAGAATAATTGGCCTCATATAATGCTCCATATAAAATAATGGGCCCTATATAATGCTCCACATATTATAATGGGCCCTATATAATGTTCCATATAGAATAATGGGCCCTATATAATGCTTCATATAAAATAATGGACCTCATATATTGTTCCATACAGATTAATGGGCCTTATATAATGCTCCATATAGAATTATGGGCCCTATATAATGCTCCATATAGAATAATGGGCTCTATATATTGCTTCATACCGAATATTAGGCCCCATGTAATGCCCCGTAAAGTACAATGGGACCCATATATTGCTCTATACCGAATAATAGACCTCATATAATGCTGCATATAGAATAAAGGGTGCTATATAATGCTCCATACAGAATAATTTGCACTTTGTAATGCTCTATATATAATAATGGGCCCTATATAATGCTCCATATAGAATAATGGGCCCTATATAATGCTCCATATAGAATAATGGGCCTCATATAATGCTCCATATAGAATAATGGGCCCAATATAATGCTCCATACAGAATTATGGACCCCATATGTTGTTCCATACAGAATTATGGACCCCATATATTGCTACATACAGAATGATGGACCTCATATATTGTTCCATACAGAATAATGGGCCCTATATAATGTTCCACATAGAATAATGGGCCCTATATAATGCTCCATATAGAATAATGGGCACTATATAATGCTCCATATAGAATAATGGAACCCATATAATGGTCCATACAGAATAAAGAACCTATATAATGCTCTATACAGAATAAAGAACCCCATATATTGCTCCATACAGAATAATGAGGATCATGTAATGCTCCATATAGAATAATGGGCCCCATATAATGCTCCATATGGAATAATGGGCAATATATAATGCTCCATATAGAATAATGGGCCCTATATAACGCTCCCTATAGAATAATAGGCCCCATATATTGCTCCATGCAGAATGATGGACCTCATATATTGTTCCATATAGAATAATGGGCCCTATATAATATTACATATAGAATAATGGACCCTATATAATGCTCCATATAGAATAATGGGCCTCATATAATGCTCCATATAGAATATTGGGCCCAATATAATGCTCCATACAGAATGATGCACCTCATATATTGTTCCATACAGAATAATGGGCCTCATATTATGCTCCATATAGAATAATGGGCCCTATATAATGGTCCATATAGAATAATGGGCCCTATATAATGCTCCATATAGAATAATGGGCCCCATGTAATGCCCTTTAAAGTACAATAGACCCCATATATTGCTCCATACAGAATGATGGACACCATTTATATCGCTCCATACAGAATGATGGACCTCATATATTGTTCCATACAGAATAATGGGTCTCATATATTGTTCCATACGGAATAATGGGCCCTATATAATGCTCCATATAGAATAATGAGCCCTATATAATGCTCCATATAGAATAATGGGCCCTATATAGTGCTCCATATAGAATAATGGGCCTCATGCATTGCTCCGTACAGAATAATGAACCTCATATATTGTTCCATACAGAACAATAGGCCTCATATAATGCTCCATATTGAATAATGGGCCCAATATAAAGCTTCATAAAGAATAATGGGCCCTATATAATGCTCCATATAGAATAATAGGCCCTATATAATGCTCGATATAGAAAAATGGGCCCCATATATTGCTCCATACAGAGTGATCGACCTCATATATTGTTCCATATTGAATAATGGGCCCTATATAATGTTCCATATAGAATAATGAGCCCTATATAATGCTGCATATAGAATAATTGGCCCTATATAATGCTCCATATAGAATAATGGAACCCATCTAATGCTCCATACAGAATAATGGACCTCATATAAAGCTCCATACAGAATAATGGGCCCAAAATAATGCTCCATATAGAATAATGGGCCCTATAAACTGCTCCATATAAAATAATGGGCCCCATATATTGTTCCATACAGAAAGATTGGGCCTCATATAATGCTCCATATAGAATAATAGAACCCATATATTGCTCCATACAGAATGAATGGACCTCATATATTGCTCCATACAGAATGATGGACCTCATATATTGTTCCATACCGAATGATGGACCTTATATTTGGTTCCATAAAGAATAACAGACCTCATATAATGCTCCATACAGAATAATGGGCCCTATATAATGCTCCATATAGAATAATGGGCCCCATGTAATGCCCCGTAAAGTACAATGGACCCCATATATTGCGCCATACAGAATGATGGATCCCATATATTGCTCCATACAGAATGATGTAACTCATATATAGTTCCATACAGATTAATGGGCCTCATATATTGTTCCATACAGAATAATGGGCCTCATATAATGCTTCGTATAGATTCATGGGACCTTTATAATGCTCCATATAGAATAATGGGCCCTATGTAATACTCCATATAGAATAATGGACCTCATATAATGCTCCATACAGAATGATGGGCCCAATATAATGCTCCATATATAAAAATGGGCCCTATATAATGATCCATATAGAATAATGGGCCCTATATAATGCTCCATATAGAATAATGGAACCCATATAATGCTCCATACCGAATATTGGGCTTCATGTAAAGCCCCGTAAAGTACAATGGACCCCATATATTGCTCCATACAAAATGATGGACATCATATATTGTTCCATACAGAATAATTGGCCTCATATAATGCTCCATATAAAATAATGGGCCCTATATAATGCTCCACATATTATAATGGGGCCTATATAATGTTCCATATAGAATAATGGGCCCTATATAATGCTTCATATAGAATAATGGACCTCATATATTGTTCCATACAGATTAATGGGCCTTATATAATGCTCCATATAGAATTATGGGCCCTATATAATGCTCCATATAGAATAATGGGCTCTATATATTGCTTCATACCGAATATTAGGCCCCATGTGATGCCCCGTAAAGTACAATGGGACCCATATATTGCTCTATACCGAATAATAGACCTCATATAATGCTGCATATAGAATAAAGGGCGCTATATAATGCTCCATACAGAATAATTTGCACTTTGTAATGCTCCATATATAATAATGGGCCCTATATAATGCTCCATATAGAATAATGGGCCCTATATAATGCTCCATATAGAATAATGGGCCTCATATAATGCTCCATATAGAATAATGGGCCCAATATAATGCTCCATACAGAATGATGGACCCCATATGTTGTTCCATGCAGAATTATGGACCCCATATATTGCTCCATACAGAATAATGGGCCCTATATAATGCTCCCTATAGATTAATGGGCCCTATATAATGTTCCATATAGAATAATGGGTACCATGCAATGCCCTTTAAAGTACAATAGACCCCATATATTGCTCCATACAGAATGATGGACCCCATAAATTGCTCCATACAGAATGATGGACCTCATGTATTTTTCCATACAGAATAATGGGCCTCATATATTGTTCCATACAGAATAATGGACCCTATATAATGCTCTATATAGAATAATGGGCCATTTAAAATGCTCCATATTGAATAATGGGCCCTATATAATGCTCCATACAGAATAATGGGCCCTATATAATGCTCCATAAAGAAAAATGGGCCTCATATATTGCTCCATACAGAATAATGGACCTCATATATTGTTCCATACAGAATATGGGCCCCATGTAATGCCCAGTAAAGTACAATGGACCCATATATTGCTCCATATAGAATGATGGACCCCATATATTGCACCCTAAAGAATGATGGGCCTCATAAATTGTTCCATACACAATAATGGGCCCCATATATTGTTCCATAAAGAATAATGGGCCCTATATAATGCTCCATATAGAACAATATGCCCTATATAATGCTCCATAGAGAATAATGGGCCCTATATAATGCTCCATACAATATAATGGGCCTCATAAAATTCTCCATACAGAATAATGGGCCCTATATAATTCTCCATATAGAATAAAGTAGCCTATATAATGATCCATAAAGAATAATGGGCAGTAAATAATGCTCAATAGCGAATGATGGACCTCATATATTGTTCAATACAGAAAAATGGGCCTCATATAATGCTCCATATAGAATAATGGGCCCTATATAATGCTGCATATAGTATAATGGACCGTATGTAATGCTCCATATAGAATAATGGACCCTATATAATGATCTATACAGAATAATGGGCCCTACATAATGCTCCATGTAGAATAATGGACCGCATATATTGTTCCATACAGAATAATGGGAACTGTATAATGCTCCATATCGAATAATGTTCCCTATATAATGCTCCATATAGAATAATGGGCCTCATTTATTGCTACATATAGAATAGTGGGCTCTATATAATGCTCCATATAGAATAATGAGCCATATGTAATGCTCCATATAGAATAATGGACCCTATATAATGATCCATACAGAATAATTTGCCCTATATAATGCTCCATATAGAATAATGGACCCCATATGCATTGTTCCATACAGAATAATGGGCCCTATATAATGCTCCATATAGAATCATGGGACCTTATATAATGCTCCATATAGAATAATGGGCCCCATATATAGCTCCATGTAGAATAATAGGCCCTATAAAATGCTCCATATAGAATAATGGACCCCATATAATGCCCCGTATAGAATAATGGGCCCTATATAATGCTCCATAAAGAGTAATGGGCCCTATATAATGTTCCATATAGAATAATGGACCCCATATAATGTTCCATATAGAATAATGGACCCTATATAATGCTCCATAAAGAATAATGGACCTGATATAATGCTCCATACAGAATAATGGGCCTCACATAATGCTCCATATAGAATAATGGACCCTATATAATGATCCATATAGAATAATGGAACTTATATATTGCTCCATCCAGAATAATGGGCCTCATATAATGCTCCATATAGAATAATGGGCCCTATATAATGATACATATATAATAATGAACCCTTTATAATGCTCCATATAGTGTAATGGGCGCCATATAATGCTCCATACGGAATGATCTACCTCATATATTGTCCATACAGAATCATGGACCCCATATATTGCTCCATACAGAATGATGGACCTAATATATTGTACCATACAGAATAATCGGCCTCATATATTGTCCCATACAGAATAGTGGGCTTTATATAATGCTCCATATAGAATAGTGGCCCCTATATAATGTTCCATATAGAAAAATGGGCCTCATATAATGCTCCTTATAGAATAATGGGCCATATATAATGCTCCATACAGAATAATGGGCCCTAAATATTGCTCCAAATAGAATAGTGGGACCTATATAATGCTCCATATAGAATAATGGGCCCAATGTAATGCTCCATACAGAATAATGGGCCCTATATATTGCTCCATATAGAATAATGGGACCCATATAATGCTCCATATAGAATAGTGGGCCCTTTATAATGCTCCATATTGTATAATGGACCGTATGTAATGCTCCATATAGCATAATGGACCCTATATAATGCTCCATATAGAATAATGGACCCCATATATTGTTCCATACAGAATAATGGGAACTATATAATGCTCCATATAGAATAATGGTCCCTAATTAATGCTCCATATAGAATAATGGGCCTCATTTATTGCTCCATGTAGAATAATGGGCCCTATAAAATGCTCCATATAGAATAATGGACCCCATATATTGTGCCGTATAGAATAATGGGCCCTATATAATGCTCCATACATAATGATGGACCTCATATATTGTTCCATACAGAATAATGGGCCCCATGTAATGCCCAGTAAAGTACAAAGGACCCATATATTGCTCCATATAGAATGATGGACCCCATATATTGCGCCCTAAAGAATGATGGGCCTCATAAATTGTTCCATACACAATAATGGGCAACATATATTGTTCCATAAAGAATAATGGGCCCTATATAATGCTCCATATAGAATAATATACCCTATATAATGCTCCATATAGAATAATGGGCCCTATATAATGCTCCATACAATATAATGGGCCTCATAAAATTCTCCATACAGAATAATGGGCCCTATATAATTCTCCATATAGAATAAAGGAGCCTATATAATGATCCATAAAGAATAATGGGCAGTAAATAATGCTCAATAGAAAATGATGGACCTCATATATTGTTCAATACAGAAAAATGGGCCTCATATAATGCTCCATATAGAATAATGGGCCCTATATAATGCTGCATATAGAATAATGGGCCCTATATAATGCTACATATAGAATAATGGGCCCTATATAATGCTCCATATAGAATATTAGGCAATATATAATGCTCCATATCGAATATTAGGCCCAATATAATGCTCCATATAGAATAATGGGCCCTATATAATGCTCCATATAGAATAAAGGGCCCTATATAATGCTCCAAACAGAATTATGTACCTCATATATTGTTCCATACAGAATAATCTGCCCAATGTAATGCTCCGTAAAGTACAATGAACCCCATATATTGCTCCATACAGAATGATGGACCTCATATATTGTTCCATACAGAAAAATGGGCCTCATATAATGCTCCATATAGAATAATGGACCCCATATATTGTTCCATACAGAATAAAGCACCCTATATAATGCTTCATGTAGAATAATGGGCCCTATATAATGCTCCATATAGAGTAATGGTCCCTATATAATGCTCTATATAGAATAATGGGCCCCATATATTGCTCCATATAGAATAATGGGCCATATATAATGCTCCATATATAATAATGGCCGCTATACAATGTTCCATATAGAAAAAATGGACCCTCTACATTGCTCCATATAGAATAATGGACCCTATATAATGCTCCATACAGAATAATAGACCTGATATAATGCTCCATACAGAATAATGGACCTCATATAATGCTCCATATAGAATAATGGACCCTACATAATGCTCCATATAGGATAATGGAACCCATACAATGCTCCATACAGAATAATTGGCCTCATATAATGCTCCATATAGAATAATGGGCCCTATATAATGATACATATATAATAATGGACCCTATATAATGTTCCATATAGAATAATGGGCCCCATATAATGCTCCATACAGAATAATGGGCCTCATATAGTGTTCCAAAAAAGGATAATTGGCCTCATATAATGCTCCATATAGAATAATGTGCCCTATATAATGCTCTATATAGAATAATGGGCCCTATGTAATGCTCCATATAGAAAAATGGGCCTCATATAATACTCCATACAGAATAATGGGCCCTATATAATGCTCCATATAGAATAAAGGACCCTATATAATTATCCATATAGAATAATGGGCCCTATATAATGCTCCATACAGAATGATGTACCTCATATATTGTTCCATATAGAATAATGGACCCCATGTAATGCTCAGTAAAGTACAATGAACCCCATAAATTGCTCCATACAGAATGATGGACCTCATTTATTGTCCCATACAGAATAATGTGCCCTATATAATGCTCCATGTAGAATAATGGGCCCTATATAATGCTCCATATAGAATAATGGTCCCTATATAATGCTCTATATAGAATAATGGGCCCCATATATTGCTCCATATAGAATAATGGGCCCTATATAATGCTCCATATAGAATAATGGCCGCTATATAATGTTCCATATAGAAAAAATGGACCCTCTACAATGCTCCATATAGAATAATGGACCCTATATAATGCTCCATACAGAATAATAGACCTGATATAATGCTCCATACAGAATAATGGGCCTCATATAATGCTCCATATAGAATAATGGACCCTACATAATGCTCCATATAGGATAATGGAACCCATATAATGCTCCATACAGAATAATTGGCCTCATATAATGCTCCATACAGAAAAATGGGCCCCATGTAATGCTACGTAAAGTACAATGAACCCCATAAATTGCTCCATACAGAATGATGGACCTCATATATTGTTCCATACAGAATAATGGTCCCCATGTAATGCTCCGTAAAGTACAATGAACCCCATATATTGCGCCATACAGAATGATGGACCTCATATATTGTTCCATACAGAAAAATGGGCCTCATATAATGCTCCATATAGAATAATGGACCCCGTATATTGTTCCATACAGAATAATGCGCCCTATATAATGCTCCATGTAGAATAATGGGCACTACATAATGCTCCATATAGAATAATGGTCCCTATATAATGCTCTATATAGAATAATGGGCCCCATATATTGCTCTATATAGAATAATGGTCCCTATATAATGCTCCATATAGAATAATGGCCGCTATATAATGTTCCATATAGATAAAATGGACCCTCTATAATGCTCCATATAGAATAATGGACCCTATATAATGCTCCATACAGAATAATGGGCCTCATATAATGCTCCATATAGAATAATGGACCCTACATAATGCTCCATGTAGGATAATGGAACCCATATACTGCTCCATACAGAATAATTGGCCTCATATAATGCTCCATATAGAATAATGGGCCCTATATAATGATACATATATAATAATGGACCCTATATAATGCTCCATATAGAATAATGGGCCCCATATAATGCTCCATACAGAATAATGGGCCTCATATAGTGTTCCAAAAAAGGAAAATGGGCCTTATATAATGCTCCATATAGAATAATGTGCCCTATATAATGCTCTATATAGAAAAATGGGCCCTATGTAATGCTCCATACAGAAAAATGGGCCTCATATAATACTCCATACAGAATAATGGGCCCTCTATAATGCTCCATATAGAATAAA
The DNA here is from genome assembly GCF_046119375.1 of Phyllobates terribilis. NCBI lineage: Eukaryota > Metazoa > Chordata > Amphibia > Anura > Dendrobatidae > Phyllobates > Phyllobates terribilis. Next base: position 582,467,801 of record NW_027362762.1, read on the forward strand.
GGACCCTATATAATGATCCATATAAAATAATGGGCAGTAAATAATGCTCCATAGAGAATGAAGGACCTCATATATTGTTCCATACAGAATAATGAGCCTGATATATTGTTCCATAGAGAATAATGGGCCCTATATAATGCTCCATTTAGAATAGTGGGCCCTATATAATGCTCCATATAGAATAATGGTCCCTATATAATGCTCCATTCAGAATAATGTGCCTCATATAATGCTCCATACAGAATAATGGGCCCAATATAATTCAACAAATAGAATAATGGATCCTATATAATGCTCCATAAAGAATAATTAACCCTATATATTGATCCATATAGGATAATAGGCTCTATATAATGCTCCATATAGTATAATGTGCTCAATATAATTCTCCATATAGAATAATGGACCCTGTATAATGTTCTATAAAGAAAAATGGGTCATATATAATGCTCCATAAAGAAAAATGGGCCATATATAATGCTCCATAAAAAATAATGGACCCTATATAATGCTCCATATAGAATAATGGGCCCTATATGATGCTCCATATAGAATAATGGACCCATATAATGCTGCATATAGAATAATGGGCCCTATATAATGCTCCATATATAATGTTGGGCCCTATTTAATGCTCCATATAGAATAATGGGACCTATATAATGATCCATATAGAATAATGGACCCCATATAATGCTCCATATAGAATATTGGGCCCTATATAATGCTCCATATTGAATAATGGGGCCTATATATTGCTCCATATACAATAATGGACCCCATATAATGCTCCATATAGAATAATGGGCCCTATATAATGCTACATATAGAATAAAGGGCCATATACAATACTCCATACAGAATAATGGGCCCTATATAATGCTCCATATAGAATAATGGAACCCATATAATGCTCCATTTAGAATAATGGACCGTATATTCAGTAATGCTACATATAGAATAATGGGCCCTATATATTGCACCATACAAGATAATGGACCTCATATAATGCTCCATATAGAATAATGGGACCTATATAATGCTCCATATAAAATAATTGGCCATATATAATGCTCCATATAGAATAATAGAACCGATATAATACTCCATACCAAATAGTAGGCCCCATGTAAAGCCACGTAAAGTAGAATGGACACTATATATTGCTCCATACAGAATGATGGATCTCATATATTGTTCCATACAGAAAAATGGGCCTCATATAATGCTCCATATAGAATAATGGGCCATATATAATGATCCATATAGAATAATGGGCCCTATATAATGCTCCATATAGAATAATGGGAACTATATAATGCTCCATACCGAATATTAGGCCCAATATAATGCTCCATATAGAATAATGGGCCCTATAAAATGCTCCATATAGAATAATGGACCTTATATAATGCTCCATACAGATTGATGGACCTCAATATATATATATATAATATATATATATTGTTATATACAGAATAATGGGCCCCATGTAATACCCCGTAAAGTGCAATGAACCCCATATATTGCTCCATACAGAATGATGGACCCCATATAATGCTCCCTACAGAATGATGGACCCCATATATTGTTCCATACAGAATAATGAGCCTCATATATTGTTCCATACATAATAATGGGCTTTATATAATGCTCCATATAGAATAATGGTCCCTATATAATGCTCCATATAGAACAATGGGCCTCATATAATGTTCCTTAAAGAATAATGGGCCCTATATAATGCTCCATACACAATATTGGGACCTATATATTGTCCCATATAGAATAATGGGCCCAATATAATGTTCCATATAGAATAATGGACCTCATATAATGCTCCATACATAATATTGGGCACAATATAATGCTCCATACAGAATAATGGGCCCTATATAATGCTCCATATAGAATAATGGGCCCAATATAATGCTCCATATAGAATAATGGAACCCATATCATGCTACATACAGAATAATGGGCCTCATATAATGCTCCATATATAATAATGAGCCCTATATAATGCTCCATATAGAATAATGGAACCAATATCATGCTCCATACAGAATAATGGGCTCAATATAATACTCCATATAGAATAATAGAACCCATATAATGCTTCATATAGAATATAAGGCATCATATAATGCTTCGTATAGAATAATGGAACCCATATAATGCTTCATATAGAGTAATGGAACCCAAATAATGCTATGTATAGAATAATGGGCCCTATATAATGATCCAAATAGAATAATGGGCCCTATATAATGCTCCATACAGAATAATGGGCCCTATATATTACTGCATATAGAATAATGGACCCAATATAATGCTCTATATAGAATAATGGACCTCATATAATGCTCCATACAGAATATTGGGCACAATATAATGACCCTTACAAAATAATTGGCCCTATATAATGCTCCATATAGAATAATGGGCCCTATATAACGCTCCATACAGAATAATAGACCTCATATAAGGCTCCATACAGAATAATGGACCTCATGTAATGCTCCATATAGAACAATGGGCCCTATATAATGTTCCATATAGAATAATGGAACCCATATAATGCTCCATACAGAATAATGGGCCTCATATAATGCTCCATATAGAATAATGGGCCCTATATAATGTTCCATATAGAATAATGGAACCCATGCAATGCTCCATACAGAATAATGGGCCTCATATAACGCTCCATAAAGAATAATGGGCCCTATATAATGCTCCATATAGAATAATGGACCCCATATAATGTTCCATATAGAATAATGGACCTGATATAATGCTCCATACAGAATAATGGGTCTCATATAATGCTCCATATAGAATAATGGAACCCATATAATGCTCCATACAGAATAATGGGCCTCATATAATGCTCCATATAGAATAATGGGCCCTATATAATGATACATATATAATAATGGACCCTATATAATGCTCCATATAGAATAATGGGTGCCATATAATGCTCCATACAGAATGATAGAACTTATATATTGTTCCATACAGAATAATTGGCCCCATGTAATGCCCCGTAAAGTACAATGAACCCCATATATTGCTCCATACAGAATGATGGACCCCATATATTGCTCCATACAGAATGATGGACCTAATATATAGTAACATACAGAATAATGGGCCATATATATTGTCCCAAACCGAATAATGGGCTTTATATAATGCTCCATATAAAATAATGGTCCCTATATAATGCTCCATATAGAATAATAGGCCTCATATAATGCTCCTTATAGAAAAATGGGCCCTATATAATGCTCCATACAGAATAATGGGCCCTATATATTGCTCTAAATAGAATAATGGGACCTATATAATGCTCCATATAGAATAATGGGCCCAATATAATGCTCCATACAGAATAATGGGCCCTATATATTGCTCCAGATAGAATAGTTGAACCTATATAATGCTCCATATAGAATAGTGGGCCCTGTATAATGCTCCATATAGTATAATGGGCAGTATGTAATGATCCATATAGAATAATGGACCCTATATAATGATCCATACAGAATAATGGGCCCTATATAATGCACCATATGGAATAATGGACCCCATATATTGTTCCATACAGAATAATGGGCCCTATATAATGCTCCATATAGAATAATGGTCCCTATATAATGCTCCATATAGAATAATGGGCCCCATATATTACTCCATATAGAATAATGGGCCCTACAAAATTGCTCCATATAGAATAATGAACCCCATATAATGCCCCGTATAGAGTAATGGGCCCTACATAATGCTCCATACAGAATGATGGACCTCATATATTGTTCCGTACAGAATAATGGGCCCCATGTAATGCCCAGTAAAGTACAATGGACCCATATATTGCTCCATATAGAATGATGGACCCCATATATTGCACCCTACAGAATGATGGGCCTCATAAATTGTTCCATACACAATAATGGGCCCCATATATTGTTCCATAAAGAATAATGGGCCTTATATAATGCTCCATATAGAATAATGTGCCCTATATAATGCTCCATATAGAATAATGGGCCTCATATAATGCTCCATACAGAATAATGGGCCCTATATAATTCTCATTATAGAATAAAGGAGCCTATATAATGATCCATAAAGCATAATGGGCAGTAAATAATGTTCCATAGAGAATGATGAACCTCATATATAGTTCAATACAGAAAAATGGGCCTCATATAATGCTCCATATAGAATAATGGGCCCTATATAATGCTCCATATAGAATAATAGGCCCTATATAATGCTCCATACCGAATAATAGGCCTTATATAATGATCCATATAGAATAATGGACCCTATATAATGTTCCATATAGAATAATGGTCCCTATATAATGCTCCATATAGAACAATGTGTTTCATATAATGTTCCTTATAGAATAATGGGCCCTATATAATGCTCCATACACAATATTGGGCCCTATATATTGTTCCATATAGAATAATGGGCCCAATATAATGCTCCATACATAATATTGGACACAATATAATGCTCCATACAGAATAATGGGCCCTATATAATGCTCCATATAGAATAATGGGCCCAATATAATGCTCCATATAGAATAATGGAACCCATATTATGCTACATACAGAATAATGGGCCTCATATAATGCTCCATATATAATAAAGAGCCATATATAATGCTCCATATAGAAAAATGGAACCCATATCATGCTCCATACAGAATAATGGGCTCAATATAATGGCCCATATAGAATAATGGAACCCATATAATGCTTCATATAGAATAATAGGCACCATATAATGCTTCGTATTGAATAATGGAACCCATATAATGCTCCATATAGAATAATGGAACCCATATAATGCTCTGTATAGAATAATGGGCCCTATGTAATGATCCAAATAGAATAATTGGCCCTATATAATGCTCCATACAGAATAATGGGCCCTATATATTACTGCATATAGAATAATGGACCCAATATAATGCTCTATATAGAATAATGGACCTCATATAATGCTCCATACAGAATATTGGGCACAATATAATGCTCCATACAAAATAATGGGCCCTATATAATGCTCCATATAGAATAATGGGCCCTATATAGCGCTCCATACAGAATAATAGACCTCATATAAGGCTCCATACAGAATAATGGACCTCATGTAATGCTCCATATAGATCAATGGGCCCTATATAATGTTCCATATAGAATAATGGAACCCATATAATGCTCCATACAGAATAATGGGCCTCATATAATGCTCCATATAGAATAATGGGCCCTGTATAATGTTCCATATAGAATAATCGAACCCATGCAATGCTCCATACAGAATAATGGGCCCTATATAATGCTCCATATAGAATAATGGACCCCATATAATGTTCCATATAGAATAATGGACCTGATATAATGCTCCATACAGAATAATGGGCCTCATATAATGCTCCATATAGAATAATGGAACCCATATAATGCTCCATACTGAATAATGGGCCTCATATAATGCTCCATATAGAATAATGTGCCCTATATAATGATACATATATAATAATGGACCCTATATAATGATCCATATAGATAATGGGCACCATATAATGCTCCATACAGAATGATAAAACTCATATATTGTTCCATACAGAATTATTGGCCCCATGTAATGCGCCGTAAAGTACACTGAACCCCATATATTGCTCCATACAGAATGATGGACCCCATATATTGCTCCATACAGAATGATGGACCTAATATATAGTAACATACAGAATAATGGGCCATATATATTGTCCCAAACCGAATAATGGGCTTTATATAATGCTCCATATAGAATAATGGTCCCCATATAATGCTCCATATAGAATAATAGGCCTCATATAATGCTCCTTATAGAATAATGGGCCCAATCTAATGCTCCATACAGAATAATGGGCCCTATATATTGCTCCAGATAGAATAGTTGAACCTATATAATGCTCCATATATAATAGTGGGCCCTGTATAATGCTCCATATAGTATAATGGGCAGTATGTAATGATCCATATAGAATAATGGACCCTATATAATGATTCATACAGAATAATGGACCCTATATAATGCACCATATGGAATAATGGGCCCCATATATTGCTCCATATAGAATAATGGGCCCTATAAAATGCTCCATATAGAATAATGAACCCCATATAATGCCCCGTATAGAGTAATGGGCCCTATATAATGCTCCATACAGAAAGATGGACCTCATATATTGTTCCGTACAGAATAATGGGCCCCATGTAATGCCCAGTAAAGTACAATGGACCCATATATTGCTCCATATAGAATGATGGACCCCATATATTGCACCCTACAGAATGATGGGCCTCATAAATTGTTCCATACACAATATTGGGCCCCATATATTGTTCCATAAAGAATAATGGGCCTTATATAATGCGCCATATAGAATAATGTGCCCTATATAATGCTCCATATAGAATAATGGGCCCTATATAATGCTCCATACAATATAATGGGCCTCATATAATGCTCCATACAGAATAATAGGCCCTATATAATTCTCATTATAGAATAAAGGAGCCTATATAATGATCCATAAAGAATAATGGGCAGTAAATAATGTTACAAAGAGAATGATGAACCTCATATATTGTTCAATACAGAAAAATGGGCCTCATATAATGCTCCATATAGAATAATGGGCCCTATATAATGCTCCATACCGAATAATAGGCCTTATATAATGATCCATATAGAATAATGGACCCTATATAATGCTCCATATAGAATATGGGTCCCTATATAATGCTCCATATAGAACAATGGGTCTCATATAATGTTCCTTATAGAATAATGGGCCCTATATAATGCTCCATACACAATATTGGGCCCTATATATTGTTCCATATAGAATAATGGGCCCAATATAATGCTCCATACATAATATTGGGCACAATATAATGCTCCATACAGAATAATGGGCCCAATATAATGCTCCATATAGAATAATGGAACCCATATTATGCTACATACAGAATAATGGACCTCATATAATGCTCCATATATAATAATGAGCCCTATATAATGCTCCATATAGAAAAATGGAACCCATATAATGCTTCATATAGAATAATAGGCACCATATAATGCTTAGTATTGAATAATGGAACCTATATAATGCTCCATATAGAATAAAGGAACCCATATAATGCTCTGTATAGAATAATGGGCCCTACATAATGATCCAAATATAATAATGGGACCTATATAATGCTCCATACAGAATAATGGGCCCTATATATTACTGCATATAGAATAATGGACCCAATATAATGCTCTATATGGAAAAATGGACCTCATATAATGCTCCATACAGAATATTGGGCACAATATAATGCTCCATACAGAATAATGGGCCCTATATAATGCTCCATGTAGAATAATGGGCCCTATATAACGCTCCATACAGAATTATAGACCTCATATACGGCTCCATACAGAATAATGGACCTCATGTAATGCTCCATATAGAACAATGGGCCCTATATAATGTTCCATATAGAATAATGGAACCCATATAATGTTCCATACAGAATAATGGGCCTCATATAATGCTCCATATAGAATAATGGGCCCTATATAATGTTCCATATAGAATAATGGAACCCATGCAATGCTCCATACAGAATAATGGGCCTCATATAATGCTCCATAAAGAATAATGGGCCCTATATAATGCTCCATAAAGAATAATGGGCCCTATATAATCATCCATATAGAATAATGGACCCCATATAATGTTCCATATAGAATAATGGACCAGATATAATGCTCCATACAGAATAATGGGCCTCATATAATGCTCCATATAGAATAATGGAACCCATATAATGCTCCATACAGAATAATGGTCCTCATATAATGCTCCATATAGAATAATGGGCCCTATATAATGATACATATATAATAATGGACCCTATATAATGCTCCATACAGAATGATAGAACTCATATATTGTTCCATACAGAATAATGGGCCCCATGTAGTGCCCCGTAAAGTACAATGAACCCCATATATTGCTCCATACAGAATGATGGACCCCATATATTGCTCCATACAGAATTATGGAACTAATATATAGAACGATACAGAATAATGGGCCATATATATTGTCCCAGACCGAATAATGGGCTTTATATAATGCTCCATATAGAATAATGGTCCCTATATAATGCTCCATATAGAATAATAGGCCTCATATAATGCTCCTTATAGAATAATGGACCCTATATAATGCTCCATACAGAATAATGGGCCCTATATATTGCTCCAAATAGAATAATGGGACCTATAAAATGCTCCATATAGAATAATGGGCCCAATATAATGCTCCATACAGAATAATGGGCCCTATAGATTGCTCCATATAGAATAGTGGGACCTATATAATGCTCCATGTAGAATAGTGGGCCCTGTATAATGCTCCATATAGTATAATGGGCCGTATCTAATGATCCATATAGAATAATGGACCCTATATAATGATCCATACAGAATAATGGGCCCTATATAATGCTCCATATAGAATATTGGACCCCATATATTGTTCCATACAGAATAATGGGCCCTATATAATTCTCCATTTAGAATAATGGTCCCTATATAATGCTCGATATAGAATAATGGGCCCCATATATTGCTCCATATAGAATAATCGCCCTATAAAATGCTCCATATAGAATAATGAACCCCATATAATGCCCCGTATAGAATAATGGGCCCTATATAATGCTCCATACAGAATGATGGACCTCATGTATTGTTCCATACAGAATAATGGGCCCCATGTAATGCCCAGTAAAGTGCAATGGACCCATATATTGCTCCATATAGAATGATGGACCCCATATATTGCACCCTACAGAATGATGGGCCTCATAAATTGTTCCATACACAATAATGGCCCCATATATTGTTCCATAAAGAATAATGGGCCCTATATAATGCTCCATATAGAATAATGTGCCCTATATAATGCTCCATATAGAATAATGGGCCCTATATAATGCTCCATATAGAATAATAGGCCTCATATAATACTCCTTATAGAATAATGGGCCCTATATAATGCTCCATACAGAATAATGGGCCCTATATATTGCTCCAAATAGAATAATGGTACCTATAAAATGCTCCATATAAAATAATGGGCCCAATATAATGCTCCATACAGAATAATGGGCCCTATATATTGCTCCATATAGAATAGTGGGACCTATATAATGCTCCATATAGAATAGTGGACCCTGTATAATGCTCCATATAGTATAATGGGCCGTATCTAATGATCCATATAGAATAATGGACCCTATATAATGATCCATACAGAATAATGGGCCCTATATAATGCTCCATATCGAATAATGGTCCCTATATAATGCTCCATATAGAATAATGGGCCCCAAATATTGCTCCATATAGAATAATGGTCCCTATAAAATGCTCCATATAGAATAATGAACCCCATATAATGCCCCGTATAGAATAATGGGCCCTATATAATTCTCCATACAGAATGATGGACCTCATATATTGTTCCATACAAAATAATGGGCCCCATGTAATGCCCAGTAAAGTACAATGGACCCATATATTGCTCCATATAGAATGATGGACCCCATATATTGCACCCTACAGAATGATGGGCCTCATAAATTGTTCCATACACAATAATGGGCCCCATATATTGTTCCATAAAGAATAATGGGCCCTGTATAATGCTCCATATAGAATAATGTGCCCTATATAATGCTCCATATAGAATAATGGGCCCTATATAATGCTCCATACAATATAATGGGCCACATATAATGCTCCATACAGAATAATGGGCCCTATATAATTCTCATTATAGAATAAAGTAGCCTATATAATGATCCATAAAGAATAATGGGCAGTAAATAATGCTATATAGAGAATGATGAACCTCATATATTGTTCAATACAGAAAAATGGGCCTCAATAATGCTCCATATAGAATAATGGGCCCTGTATAATGCTCCATATAGAATAATGGGCCCTATATAATGCTCCATATAGAATAATATGCCATATATAATGCTCCATACCGAATAATAGGCCCAATATAATGCTCCATATAGAATAATGGGCCCTATATAATGCTCCATATAGAATAATGGGCCCTATATAATGCTCCATACAGAATGATGTACCTCATATATTGTTCCATACAGAATAATGGGCCCCATGTAATGCACCGTAAATCACAATGGACCCCATATATTGCTCCATACAGAATGATGGACCTCATATATTGTTCAATACAGAAAAATGGGCCTCATATAATGCTCCATATAGAATAATGGGCCCTATATAATGCTCCATACAGAATGATGGACCTCATATATTGTTCCATACAGAATAATGGGCCCCATGTAATGCCCAGTAAAGTACAATGGACCCATATATTGCTCCATATAGAATGATGGACCCCATATATTGCACCCTACAGAATGATGGGCCTCATAAATTGTTCCATACACAATAATGGGCCCCATATATTGTTCCATAAAGAATAATGGGCCCTGTATAATGCTCCATACAGAATGATGTACCTCATATATTGTTCCATACAGAATAATGGGCCCCATGTAATGACCCGTAAAGTACAATGAACCCCATATACTGCTTCATACAGAATGATGGACCTCATATATTGTTCCAAACAGAAAAATGGGCCTCATATAATGCTCCTTATAGAATAATGGACCCCATATATTATTCCATACAGAATAATGCGCTCTATATAATGCTCCATATAGAATAATGGGCCCTATATAATGCTCCATATAGAATAATGGTCTCGATATAATGCCCCATATAGAATAATGGGCCCCATATATTGGTCCATGTAGAATAATGGGCCCTATATAATGCTCCATATAGAATAATGGCCGCTATATAATGATCCATATATAATAATAGACCCTCTATAATGCTCCATATAGAATAATGGACCCTATATAATGCCCCATACAGAATAATAGACCTGATATAATGCTCCATGCAGAATAATGGGCCTCATATAATGCTCCATATAGAATAATGGACCCTACATAATGCTCCATATAGAATAATGTAACCCATATAATGCTCCATACCGAATTATGGGCCTCATATAATGCTCCATATAGAATAATTTGCCCTATATAATGATACATATATAATAATGGACCCTATATAATGACCATATAGAATAATGGGACCCATATAATGCTCAATACAGAATGATGGACCTCATATATTGTTCCATAAAGAATAATGGGCCCCATGCAATGCCCCGTAAAGTACAATGAACCCCATATATTGCTCCATACAGAATGATGGACCCCATATATTTCTCCATACAGAATGATGGACCTAATATATTGTACCATGCAGAATAATGGGCCTCATATATTGTCCCATACAGAATAATGGGCTTTATATAATGCTCCATATAGAATAATGGTCCCTATATAATGCTCCATATAGAATAATGGGCCTAATATAATGTTCCTTATAGAATAATGGGCACTTTATAATGCTCCATACAGAATAATGGGCCCTATATATTGCTCCAAATAGAATAATGGGACCTATATAATGCTCCATATAGAATAATGGACCCAAAATAATGCTCCGTACAGAATAATGGGCCCTATATATTGCTCCATATAGAATAATGGGCCCTTTATAATGCTCCATATAGAATAATGGGCCGTATGTAATGCTCCATATAGAATAATGGACCCTATATAATGATCCATGCAGAATAATGGGCCATATATAATGCTCCATATAGAATAATGGGCCCCATTTATTGTTCTATACAGAATAATGAGCCCTATATAATGCTCCATATAGAATAATTTACCCTATATAATGCTCCATATAGCATAATCGGCCCCATATATTGCTCCATATAGAATAATGGGACCTATAAAATGCTCCATATAGAATAATGAACCCCATATAATGCCCCATATAGAATAAAGGGCCTTATATAATGCTCCATACAGAATGATGGACCTCATATATTGTTCCATACAGAATAATTGGCCCCATGTAATGCCCCGTAAATCACAATGGACCCCATATATTGCTCCATACAGAATGATGGACCTCATATATTGTTCAATACAGAATGATGGGCCTCATATAATGTTCCATACACAATAATGGGCCTCATATATTGTTCTATAAAGAATAATGGGCAGTATATAATGCTCCATATAGAATAATGTGCCCTATATAATGCTCCATATATAATAATCGGCCCTATATAATGCTCCATACAGAATAATGGGCCCTATATAATGCTCCATATAGAATAAAGGAGCCTATATAATGATCCATATATAATAATGGGCAGGAAATAATGCTCCATAGAAAATGATGGACCTCATATATTGTTCCATACAGAATAATTGGCCCCATGTAATGCCCCGTAAATCACAATGGACCCCATATATTGCTCCATACAGAATGATGGACCTCATATATTGTTCAATACAGAAAAATGGGCCTCATATAATGCTCCATATAGAATAATGGGCCCTATATAATGCTCCATATAGAATAATAGGCCCTATATAATGCTCCATACCGAATATTAGGCCCAATATAATGCTCCATATAGAATAATGGACCCCATATAATGCCCCGTTTAAAATAATGGGCCCTATATAATGCTCCATACGGAATGAATGACCTCATATAATGTTCCATAAAGAGTAATGTGCCCCATGTAATGCCCCTTAAAGCACAATGGACCCCATATATTGCTCCATACAGAATGATGGACCTCATATATTGTTCAATACAGAAAAATGGGCCTCATATAATGCTCCATATAGAATAATGGGCCCTATATAATGCTCCATATAGAATAATAGGCCCTATATAATGCTCCATACCGAATATTAGGCCCAATATAATGCTCCATATAGAATAATGGACCCCATATAATGCCCCGTTTAAAATAATGGGCCCTATATAATGCTCCATACGGAATGAATGACCTCATATATTGTTCCATAAAGAGTAATGTGCCCCATGTAATGCCCCTTAAAGCACAATGGACCCCATATATTGCTCCATACAGAATGATGGACCTCATATATTGTTCAATACAGAAAATGGGCCTCATATAATGCTCCATGTAGCGGCGGCGTCCCTGCCCTCTGCTAGGCAGGGACGCTGTTCCCCTCACCTCTCTGCTCCGAGCCCGGCGTCCTCCTCCCGCTCTGCTGTCAGCGCGCGCTCCTTCCCGGCATCCTCCTCCCGCTCTGCTCTCAGCGTGCGCTCCTTCCCGGCCCCTGTGCTTAGGGCGCGCGCGCTCCCCTCCTCTTAAAGGGGCCGCGCGCGCCGTCCTAAGGAGTCCCCGGCCAATGGCCGGAGGACTTCATCATATATAAGGCACCTCCTCCAAAATGGAGGTGCCCGAGCAATGTTGTTTGCACCTGTGTCTCACCTGTGCTTCAGCCCTCAGGTCCCGTTGCCAGTTACCTGCCAGTTACCTGCCAGATTCCTGCCAGCCTGTTGTCTTTGTCCTGCCTGATATCCAGTTACCTGCCTGCTACCCTGAGGTCCGACGGTCTGCCTTCCAACTCCAGTCAGTCTGTCTAAGGACCAGCTTGCCCGCTCACCTGGGAGCGCACATCAGTTACCTGCCTGCTACCCTGAGGTCCGACGGTCTGCCTTTCAACTCCTGTTAGTCTGTCTAAGGACCAGCTTGCCTGCTCACCTGGGAGCGCACATCTGCTACCTGCCTGCTAGCCTACCTGGAGGCTCCGCCGTCACGTGCTGTGACCATCTGCCATTCCAGAGACTCCTGCCCGCTCACCTGGGAGCGCCCTACTGTTACCTGCCTGTTAGCCTACCTGGAGGCTTCGCCGTCACGTGCTGTGACCACCTACCTTTCCAGAGACTCTCGCTTGCTCACCTGGGAGCACACATCTACCATCTGCCTGCTAGCCTACCCGGAGGCTCTGCCATCACAGGTCGTACCTACCCTTTACCCAGAGACTGCCCCGATCACTTGCCGTAACTCCCTGCCCGTTCATCCAGAGACTGCCCTGGTCACCTGCTCTGGCTGCCTGCCCGTCATCCCTGCTTGCCACCCGCTCCCTTACAAGGGCCGCCCCCTTGTATAGTAGCTCAGAGGTTCCGCCTCCCAGACCCGTTACACTCAATAGAGAATAATGGGCCCTATATAATGCTCCATATTGAATAATGGGCTAGATATAATGCACCATATAGAATAATAGGCCCTATACAATGCTCCATACCGAATATTAGGCCCAATATAATGCTCCATATAGAATAATGGCCCTATATAATGCTGCATATAGAATAATGGGCCCTATATAATGCTCCATACAGAATGATGTACCTCATATATTGTTCCATACAGAATAATGGGCCCCATGTAATGCTCCGTGAAGTACAATGAACCCCATATAATTCTCCATACAGAATGATGGACCTCATATATTGTTCCATACAGAATAATGGGCCCCATGTAATGCCCAGTAGAGTACAATGGACCCATATATTGCTCCATATAGAATGATGGACCCCATATATTGCGCCCTACACAATGATGGGCCTCATAAATTGTTCCATACACAATAATGGGCCCCATATATTGTTCCATAAAGAATAATGGGCCCTATATAATGCTCCATATAGAATAATGTGCCCTATATAATGCTCCATATAGAATAATGGGCCCTATATAATGCACCATACAATATAATGGGCCTCATATAATGCTCCATACAGAATAATGGGCCCTATATAATTCTCCGTATAGAATAAAGGAGCCTATATAATGATCCATAAAGAATAATGGGCAGTAAATAATGCTCCATAGAGAATGATGAACCTCATATATTGTTCAATACAGAAAAATGGGCCTCATATAATGCTCCATATAGAATAATGGGCCCTATATAATGCTCCATATAGAATAATGGGCCCTATATAATGCTCCATATAGAATAATAGGCCCTATATAATGCTCCATACCAAATAATAGGCCCAATATAATGCTCCATATAGAATAATGGGCCCTATATAATGCTCCATATAGAATAATGGGCCCTATATAATGCTCCATACAGAATGATGTACCTCATATATTGTTCCATACAGAATAATGGGTCCCATGTAATGATCCGTAAAGTACAATGAACCCCATATATTGCTTCTTACAGAATGATGGACCTTATATATTGTTCCATACAGAGAAATGGGCCTCATATAATGCTCCTTATAGAATAATGGACGCCATATATTGATACATACAGAATAATGCGCCCTATATAATACTCCATATAGAATAATGGGCCCTATGTAATGCTTCATATAGAATAATGGTCCCTATATAATGCCCCATATAGAATAATGGGCCCCATATATTGCTCCATATAGAATAATGGGCCCTATATAATGCTCCAAATAGAATAATGGCCGCTATATAATGTTCCATATAGAATAATGGACCCTCTATAATGCTCCATATAGAATAATGGGCCCTATATAATGCTCCATACAGAATAATAGACCTGATATAATGCTCCATACAGAATAATGGGCCTCATATAATGCTCCATGTAGAATAATGGACCCTGCATAATGCTCCATATAGAATAATGGAACCCATATAATGCTCCATACAGAATAATGGGCCTCATATAATGCTCCATATAGAATAATGGGCCCTATATAATGATACATATATAATAATGGACCCTATATAATTACCATATAGAATAATGGGACCCATATAATGCTCCATACAGAATGATGGACCTCATATATTGTTCCATACAGAGTAATGGGCCCCATGTAATGCCCCGTAAAGTAGAATGAGCTCCATATATTGCTCCATACAGAATGATGGACACCATATATTTCTCCATACAGAATGATGGACCTAATATATTGTACCATGCAGAATAGTGGGCCTCATATATTGTCCCATACAGAATAATGGACTTTATATAATGCTCCATATAGAATAATGGGCCTCATATAATGCTCCTTATAGAATAATGAGCACTTTATAATGCTCCATACAGAATAATGGGCGCAACATATTGCTCCAAATAGAATAATGGGACCTATATAATGCTCCATATAGAATAATGGGCCCAATTTAATGATCCATACAGAATAATGGGCCCTATATATTGCTCCAAATAGAATAATGGGACCTATATAATGCTACATATAGAATAATGGGCCCAAAATGATGTTCCATACAGAATAATTGGCCCTATATATTGCTCCATATAGAATAATGAGACCTATATAATGCTCCATATAGAATAGTAGGCCCTTCATAATGCTCCATATAGAATAATGGTCCCTATATAATGCTCCATATAGAATAATGGGCCCCATATATTGCTCCATATAGAATAATGGGCCCAATAAAATGCTCCATATAGAATAATGAATCCCATATAATGCCCCGTATAGAATAATGGACCCTATATAATGCTCCATACAGAATGATGGACCTCATATATTGTTCCATACAGAATAATGGGCCCCATGTAATGCCCAGTAAAGTACAATGGACCCATATATTGCTCCATATAGAATGATGGACCCCATATATTGCACCCTACAGAATGATGGGCCTCATAAATAGTTCCATACACAATAATGGGCCCCATATATTGTTCCATAAAGAAAAAGGGGCCCTGTATAATGCTCCATATAGAATAATGTGCCCTATATAATGCTCCATATAGAATAATGGGCCCTATATAATGCTCCATACAATATAATGGGCCTCATGTAATGCTCCATACAGAATAATGGGCCCTATATAATTCTCATTATAGAATAAAGGAGCCTATATAGTGCTCCATATAGAATAATGGGCCCTGCATAATGATCCATATAGAATAATGGGCCCTATATAATGCTCCATATAGAATAATAGGCCCTGTATAATGCTCCATACCGAATAATAGGCCCAATATAATGCTCCATATAGAATAATGGGCCCTATATAATGATCAATATAGAATAATGGGCCCTATATAATGCTCCATACAGAATGATGTTCCTCATATATTGTTCCATACAGAATAATGGGCCGCATGTAATGACCCGTAAAGTACAATGAACCCCATATACTGCTTCATACAGAATGATGGACCTCATATATTGTTCCATACAGAAAAATGGGCCTCATATAATGCTCCTTATAGAATAATGGACCCCATATATTGTTCCATACAGAATAATGTGCCCTATATAATGCTCCATATAGAATAATGGGCCCTATATAATGCTCCATATAGAATAATGGTCCCTATATAATGCCCCATATAGAATAATGGGCCCATATATTGGTCCATATAGTATAATGGGCCCTATATAATGCTCCATATAGAATAATGGCCACTATATAATGTTCCATATATAATAATGGACCCTATATAATGCCCCATACAGAATAATAGACCTGATATAGTGCTCCATGCAGAATAATGGGCCTCATATAATGCTCCATATAGAATAATGGACCTGTGAGGTTCTGAGACTTTCTATCATGGTTTTTTCATGTTGTGCTTAGATCTTGTTTTTTCCCTGCAGCCATCTTGCTTTCTGTTTTGTGCATCCATTTTGCCCTCAGTTGTAATGGAGTCTTCAGCCTCTATGTCTCCACCCTGTTTTTCTGCCATTTGCACTTAAGCAGCCTCAGCTGTTAGTTCAGTGCTTCTGAATCCTGTCTGCAGCCAGTCTGTAACATTGCTTCCTGAAGCCTCTGTACTAAGCTCTTCAGTCAGCTTCACTCTCTGAGGAATCCTCATAGTTTACCTGCCTGTCTGAAGTTCCCATTTATGGATCTGAGTCTTCTTACCTGCTGGATCACTGGACTACTGCTTAACTCAAAGGACTTCTCAGCACCCGTAAGAGAGACTTTGCTTATTGCTTAAAGACTGTCTTTTGTTGTTGTGCCTTTTGCAACTCCGGGGAATCCGGGGTTAATCCAGTTACACCAGGAGGTGTTCCCTTTTGCTCAGAGACTTGTATATTACTGTGCATCTGCTTGTATGACGTAATACGAGAATATTACTTTATCAAGACCTGTGTTTCTTGTACTTCCTTGCACTCATGCCAAGACTCCATATACACTGAATTCTAACACTTTACAAGATTCAGAAGCCATAAGATGGATTCAGCTGGGTCTGGGAGTACTGATGCCCGCATTAAGAAATTGTATGAGGTGACTAACTCAATCCTCACTGATTTGCAGACTTTAAAGGCGAACTTTGCAGGTCTGCAGGATCGTAGCGATCACAGCCTACAGGTGCTTGGTCAAAATTTTCGAGATTTCTGCACCCGGACTGAAGCTTTGGAGGAGTTAGTTCGTGCACCAGTTCCTACCCCGGTATCGGGCCTCCCCAAGTTACCACCTTTTCGCTTTGGCGGAGAACGAGAAAAATTCAGGGGATTCCTCAATCAATGCAAACTGTTTTTTGCCACCCAGGCATCACAATACCCTACTGACCGATCTAAGGTACTAACAATAATCATGCTTCTCACTGACAGGGCCCTAGCATGGGCGAACCCTTTGATTGAGACTAATGATGCATGTCTGGACGATCTAAATACTTTCATATTGGCCCTGGGGCAAATGTTTGATGATCCCAATCGCAGTGCTACAGCAGAAGCTGCCATGCTAACTTTGCGTCAAGGTAAACGCTCAGTAGCAGAATATGCGCTGGATTTTAGGAGATGGGCCCTCGACACTACTTGGAATAGCTCCGCCAAGAAATCCATTTTCCGGAAGGGGTTGTCTTCTGAAGTTAAAGATGAGCTCGCCCGTGCTGACCCTCCCACTGCTTTGGGAGATTTCATCAATTTCTGCATCCGGATCGATGCCCGGCTTACGGAACGTAGACAGGAGAGATGGTCGGCAATTAATCGTGTTAACAGATACCTTCCTCCCTCTCCAACTAGAGACTTTGTTCCTCGGACTCCTCGAGAAGCTGAACCTGAACCCATGCAAGTGGACTCTCTACAGAAACGGGTCAGTGACGCACGTAAGGAGCATCGGTTGAAGGAGAATCTATGTTTCTACTGCGGTAAGTCTGGGCACTTCATTATAAACTGTCCCAGCCATTCCCGTAAGGCTACTGCTGCAGTTATACACTGTGAATGCTGTGAAAAGGGGTCTGTGATGGCGGCTCGGGAACTCTTGTCTGACCTGGCTGCACCTATAGATATTGACTATTCAGACTTAAACTCTGTCACATCTGAGCCTGATTCACATATCAATGCTGCAATTTTTCCGGTTTCCTCTGCTGTGTCTCGTCCGAACTGCAACAAAAACAGTTCTCATTGTCTTCTTTCTATTAAACTCTGGATTAATGCTGTTTGGGTGTCCACTTCAGCTATGATTGATTCTGGAGCTAGCGGCAATTTTATGGACATTTCCTTTGCCCAAAGACACGGAATACGTTCTGTGAAGAGGACAACCCCTATACAGATGGAGACAGTGGATGGTTCTCTGTTAAGTTCAGGACCCGTGGATCAGGAGACGGTACCCGTCAAGGTTTTCATGGGGAAAGGTCATCTAGAGAGACTGTCATTTATGCTCATCACTTCTCCACATTTCCCCATTATTTTAGGATTACCTTGGTTGCAGATTCAGAACCCTACAATAGATTGGGAAACCAAGGAGCTGCATTTCCCGGAGAAGAAGACAATTCCCGGGGTTATGATTTGCTCCACTCCGGTAATTTCCACACCATCAGTCTTCAAGCTGCCGCCCATGTATAGTGAGTATGCTGACATCTGTGATAAGAAGAATGCTGACCAGCTTCCTCCCCACCGTCCCTATGACTGCCCAATTGAACTATTACCAGGTGCAGCAATACCCTTTGGTAATATTTACCCTCTGGCAGGCCCAGAACTAAAGGCGTTGAAAGACTATATCGATGAAAATCTAGCTAAAGGCTTTATACGTCCCTCTTCTTCCCCTGCAGGTGCACCCATCTTTTTTGTAAAGAAAAAGGACGGATCTCTTAGACCCTGTATAGATTATCGGGAGCTTAATAAGATCACCATCAGGAATCGCTACCCACTACCCTTGATCCCCGAATTGTTGGAGAGGGTACGACAGGCTAAGATTTTTACTAAATTAGATCTTCGTGGGGCCTACAATCTGGTCCGCATTAGGCCAGGTGATGAGTGGAAGACAGCTTTCAGGTCACGTTACGGACATTTTGAATATCAAGTCATGCCGTTCGGCTTATGCAATGCGCCAGCAACATTTCAACATTTAGCCAATGACCTCTTCAGGGATCTTTTGGATACATTTGTGGTGATTTATTTGGACGATATTTTAATTTTGTCTAATTCCATAGATGAACATCATGAACATGTGAGGACCGTCTTGGGACGTCTAAGAATGCACCGCCTCTATATCAAGCCTGAGAAATGCGAGTTTCATGTAACTAAGATCCAGTTTTTGGGGTACGTAATTTCTTCACAGGGAATAACCATGGATGTGAGGAAGACTCAGGCTATTCAGGACTGGCCAGTGCCCAGGAATGTGAAAGAGGTTCAGCGCTTCATCGGGTTTGCAAATTTTTACAGGCGTTTTATCAGGAACTTTTCTGAAATAGTGTCACCCATCACACAGCTGACCCGTAAGAAGTCTACCTTTGCCTGGACCTCTCAAGCCCAAGAAGCGTTCTCCCGTCTTAAGACCAGATTCACGACGGCACCCATCTTGGTGCACCCAGATCCTGAACTCGCTTTCATAATAGAGGTGGATGCTTCGGACTGTGCCATTGGAGCTATACTCTCCCAAAGGATAGGTGAGAACAGTATTTTACATCCTTGTGCTTTCTTTTCTCAGCGATTGTCGTCAGCAGAAAAGAACTATGACGTAGGGAACAGAGAACTGCTGGCCATTATTGCCGCCTTCAAGGAATGGAGACATCATCTTCAAGGAGCATCTCAGCAGATAGTTGTACTGACGGACCACCGCAATCTGGAATTCATTAGGTCGGCCAAGTGCCTGACCCCTCGTCAGGCCCGCTGGAGTCTTTTTCTAAATCAATTTAATTTTGTAATTTCCTATAGGCCTGGTTCCCGCAATGGAAAGGCCGATGCATTATCTAGGATCCACTCAATTGAGACCACTCCAATCATGACACCTAAGACCATTCTTCCTGATTCCAAGGTCCTGGGGGTGATCCATAATCAAGATTTACTAAACGACATTAAGGAAGCTTATCAACTGGATTCCTTGTTAGAACAACCTTCTAACGAGGTAAGTCTGACTTATAAGAATGGTGTGTGGATGCAGGGACAACGCTTGTATATACCTGAGACTGTCAGATTGAGAGTACTGCATTTAGTTCATGACTCTAAGATGGCGGGTCACAGAGGAAGTCTAAAGACTCAGGAGTTTCTATCCCGTTTCTTTTGGTGGCCCACCTACAGGAAGGATGTCCTAAATTATGTTGCTTCTTGTGAAATCTGCGCCAGATTCAAGACACCACGTTCCTCACCTACAGGTCTTTTGCAGCCCTTGCCCATCCCATCCCGCCCTTGGGGCTCAATTTCTATGGATTTCATTGTGGAATTGCCAAACTCTCAGGGGAAAAACTCCATTTTGGTGGTGGTGGATCGTTTGACAAAGGCAGCTCACTTTATTGCTTGTACCGGTTTACCTTCTGCCAAACAGACATCAGACTTAATCGTTCAAAATGTGTTTCGCCTACATGGAGTACCAGATGAAGTCATTTCTGATCGGGGGGTGCAATTCACTTCAAAATTTTGGCAGAGTTTCTGCGCTGCTTTAGACATTAAAGTTAATCTCTCTTCTGCATTTCACCCCCAGACAAATGGACAAACTGAACGCACCAATCAGACCCTGGAGCAATATCTCCGCTGCTTTATTTGCCATCTGCAGGATGATTGGGTGGATCTTCTCCCATTGGCTGAGTTTTCATATAATAACTCACAGAGCGCTTCCACAAAGCAATCTCCATTTTTTGCCAATTTAGGCTATCATCCTAACATTCTTCCTCGGTTTCCCATAGATACGCCTCTACCAGCTGTGGCCGACAGAATTTCTTCCCTACAACAAAATCTGGAGGTGTTAAAGGAGAATCTGGAATCAGCTCGGGAAAGGTATAAAAAAGCAGCCGATAAATTTCGAAAGCCAGCACCAGACTTCAAGGTAGGAGATTTAGTCTGGTTGTCAACCAAGAATTTGAACTTAAGAATTCCATCATCTAAACTTGGACAAAAGTACGTGGGTCCTTATAAGATTAACAAGATTATAAGTGCAGTGGCTTATCGTCTTCAACTTCCTAAATCTATGAGAATTCACCCAGTGTTTCACGTGTCTTTACTTAAGGCAGCAGTTCCTAATATATTTCTTGGACGGTCTCCTTCCCCTCCTGATCCAGTGTTGATCGATGGACAGGAAGAATTTGTGGTGGAAAAGATTCTGGACTCTAGGCTGCACAGAAATCGTCTCCAATACTTGATCAAATGGCAGGGCTACTCAGTGGAAGATAACTCTTGGGAACCAGTTGACAACATCAATGCCCCCCGTTTACTCCGCCAGTTCCATCAGAGGTACCCAGACAAACCTGGTTCGGAGCCGTCCGGAGGCCGTCCTCAAGGGGGGAGTAATGTGAGGTTCTGAGACTTTCTATCATGGTTTTTTCATGTTGTGCTTAGATCTTGTTTTTTCCCTGCAGCCATCTTGCTTTCTGTTTTGTGCATCCATTTTGCCCTCAGTTGTAATGGAGTCTTCAGCCTCTATGTCTCCACCCTGTTTTTCTGCCATTTGCACTTAAGCAGCCTCAGCTGTTAGTTCAGTGCTTCTGAATCCTGTCTGCAGCCAGTCTGTAACATTGCTTCCTGAAGCCTCTGGACTAAGCTCTTCAGTCAGCTTCACTCTCTGAGGAATCCTCATAGTTTACCTGCCTGTCTGAAGTTCCCATTTATGGATCTGAGTCTTCTTACCTGCTGGATCACTGGACTACTGCTTAACTCAAAGGACTTCTCAGCACCCGTAAGAGAGACTTTGCTTATTGCTTAAAGACTGTCTTTTGTTGTTGTGCCTTTTGCAACTCCGGGGAATCCGGGGTTAATCCAGTTACACCAGGAGGTGTTCCCTTTTGCTCAGAGACTTGTATATTACTGTGCATCTGCTTGTATGACGTAATACGAGAATATTACTTTATCAAGACCTGTGTTTCTTGTACTTCCTTGCACTCATGCCAAGACTCCATATACACTGAATTCTAACACTTTACAGGACCCTACATAATGCTCCATATAGAATAATGTAACCCATATAATGCTCCATACCGAATTATGGGCCTCATATAATGCTCCATATAGAATAATTTGCCCTATATAATGATACATATATAATAATGGACCCTATATAATGACCATATAGAATAATGGGACCCATATAATGCTCCATACAGAATGATGGACCTCATATATTGTTCCATAAAGAATAATGGGCCCCATGCAATGCCCCGTAAAGAACAATGAACCCCATATATTGCTCCATACAGAATGATGAACCCCATATATTTCTCCATACAGAATGATGGACCTAATATATTGTACCATGCAGAATAATGGGCCTCATATATTGTCCCATACAGAATAATGGGCCCTATATATTGCTCCAAATAGAATAATGGGACCTATATAATGCTCCATATAGAATAATGGGCCCAATATAATGCTCCATACAGAATAATGGGCCCTATATATTGCTCCCAATAGAATAATGGGACCTATATAAAGCTCCATATAGAATAATGGGCCCAAAATAATGCTCCATACAGAATAATGGTCCCTATATATTGCTCCATATAGAATAGTAGGCCCTTTATAATGCTCCATATAGAATAATGGGCCGTATGTAATGCTCCATATAGAATATTGGACCCTAAATAATGATCCATACAGAATAATGGGCCATATATAATGCTCCATATAGAATAATGGGCCCCATTTATTGTTCTATACAGAATAATGAGCCCTATATAATGCTCCATATAGAATAATGGTCCCTATATAATGCTCCATATAGAATAATGGTCCCCATATATTGTTCCATATAGAATAATGGGACCTATAAAATGCTCCATATAGAATAATGAACCCCATATAATGCCCCGTATAGAAAAAAGGTCCCTATATAATGCTCCATACAGAATGATGGACCTCATATATTGTTCCATACAGAATAATGGGCCCCATGTATTGCCCAGTAAAGTACAATGGACCCCACATATTGCTCCATATAGAATGATGGACACCATATATTGCGCCCTACAGAATGATGGGCCTCATATAATGTTCCATACACAATAATGGGCCTCATATATTGTTCTATAAAGAATAATGGGCAGTATATAATGCTCCATATAGAATAATGTGCCCTATATAATGCTCCATATAGAATAATCGGCCCTATATAATGCTCCATACAGAATAATGGGCCCTATATAATGCTCCATATAGAATAAAGGAGCCTATATAATGATCCATATAGAATAATGGGCAGTAAATAATGCTCCATAGAAAATGATGGACCTCATATATTGTTCCATACAGAATAATTCGCCCCGTAAATCACAATGGACCCCATATATTGCTCCATACAGAATGATGGACCTCATATATTGTTCAATACAGAAAAATGGGCCTCATATAATGCTCCATATAGAATAATGGGCCCTATATAATGCTCCATATAGAATAATAGGCCCTATATAATGCTCCATACCGAATATTATGCCCAATATAATGTTCCATATAGAATAATGGACCCCATATAATGCCCCGTTTAAAATAATGGGCCCTATATAATGCTCCATACGGAATGATGGACCTCATATATTGTTCCATAAAGAATAATGTGCCCCATGTAATGCCCCTTAAAGCACAATGGACCCCATATATTGCTCCATACAGAATGATGGACCTCATATATTGTTCAATACAGAAAATGGGCCTCATATAATGCTCCATAGAAAATAATGGGCCCTATATAATGCTCCATATTGAATAATGGGCTAGATATAATGCACCATATAGAATAATAGGCCCTATACAATGCTCTATACCGAATATTAGGCCCAATATAATGCTCCATATAGAATAATGGCCCTATATAATGCTCCATATAGAATAATGGGCCCTATATAATGCTCCATACAGAATGATGTACCTCATATATTGTTCCATACAGAATAATGGGCCCCATGTAATGATCCGTAAAGTACAATGAACCCCATATATTGCTTCATACAGAATGATGGACCTCATATATTGTTCCATACAGAAAAATGGGCCTCATATAATGCTCCTTATAGAATAATGGATGCCATATATTGTTCCATACAGAATAATGCGCCCTATATAATGCTCCATATAGAATAATGGGCCCTATGTAATGCTCCATATAGAATAATGGTCCCTATATAATGCCCCATATAGAATAATGGGCCCCATATATTGCTCCATATAGAATAATGGGCCCTATATAATGCTCCAAATAGAATAATGGCCGCTATATAATGTTACATATAGAATAATGGACCCTCTATAATGCTCCATATAGAATAATGGGCCCTATATAATGCTCCATACAGAATAATAGACCTGATATAATGCTCCATACAGAATATTTGGGCCTCATATAATGCTCCATACAGAATAATGGACCCCACATAATGCTCCATATAGAATAATGGAGCCCATATAATGCTCCATACAGAATAATGGGCCTCATATATGCTCCATATAGAATAATGGGCCCTATATAATGATACATATATAATAATGGACCCTATATAATGACCATATAGAATAATGGGACCCATATAATGCTCCATACAGAATGATGGACCTCATATATTGTTCCATACAGAATAATGGGCCCCATGTAATGCCCCGTAAAGTACAATGAGCCCCATATATTGCTCCATACAGAATGATGGACACCATATATTTCTCCATACAGAATGATGGACCTAATATATTGTACCATGCAGAATAGTGGGCCTCATATATTGTCCTATACAGAATAATGGGCTTTATATAATGCTCCATATAGAATAATGGTCCCTATATAATGCTCAATATAGAATAATGGGCCTCATATAATGGGCCCTACATATTGCTCCAAATAGAATAATGGAACCTATATAATGCTCCATATAGAATAATGGGCCCAATATAATGCTCCATACAGAATAATGGGCCCTATATAATGCTCCAAATAGAATAATGTGACCTATATAATGCTCCATATAGAATAATGGGCCCAAAATAATGCTCCATACAGAATAATGGGCCCTATATATTGCTCCATATAGAATAATGGGACCTATATAATGTTCCATTTAGAATAGTAGGCCCTTTATAATGCTCCATATAGAATAATGGGCCGTATGTAATGCTCCATATAGAATAATGGACCCTATATAATGACCCATGCAGAATAATGGGCCATATATAATGCTCCACATAGAATAATGGGCCCCATATATTGTTCTATACATAATAATGAGTCCTATATAATACTCCATATAGAATAATGGTCCCTATATAATGCTCCATATAGAATAATGGTCCCTATAAAATGCTCCATATAGAATAATGGACCCCATATAATGCCCCTTATAGATTAAAGGGCCCTTTATAATGCTCCATACAGAATGATGGACCTCATATATTGTTCCATACAGAATAATGGGCCACATGTAATGCCCAGTAAAGTACAATGGACCCCACATATTGCTCCATATAGAATGATGGACCCCATATATTGTGCCCTGCAGAATGATGGGCCTCATATATTGTTCCATACACAATAATGGGCCTCATATATTGTTCTATAAAGAATAATGGGCAGTATATAATGCTCCATATAGAATAATGTGCCCTGTATAATGCTCCATATAGAATAATCAGCACTATATAAAGCTCCATACAGAATATTGGGCCCTATATAATGCTCAATATAGAATAAAGGGGCCAATATAATGATCCATATAGAATAATGGGCAGTAAATAATGCTCCATAGAGAATGATGGACCTCATATATTGTTCCATACAGAATAATTGGCCCCATGTAATGCCCCTTAAATCACAATGGACCCCATATATTGATCCATACAGAATGATGGACCTCATATATTGTTCAATACAGAAAAATGGGCGTCATATAATGCTCCATATAGAATATTAGGCCCTATATAATGCTCCATATAGAATAATGGGCCCTATATAATGCTCCATATAGAATAATAGGCCCTATATAATGCTCCATACCGAATATAAGGCCCAATATAATGCTCCATATAGAATAATTGGCCCTATATAATGCGCCATATAGAATTCTGGGCCCTATATAATGCTCCATACAGAATGATGTACCTCATATATTGTTCCATACAGAAAAATGAGCCCCATGTAATGCTCCGTAAAGTACAATGAACCCCATATATTGCTCCATACAGAATGATGGACCTCATATATTGTTCCATACAGAAAAATAGGCCTCATATAATGTTCCATATAGAATAATGGACGCCATATATTGTTCCATACAGAATAATGGGCCCTATATAATGCTCCATATTGAATAATGGACCCTATATAATGCTCCATATAGAATAATGGGCCCCATATATTGCTCTATACAGAATAATGGGCCCTATAAAATGCTCCATATAGAATAGTGGACCCATATATTGTTCCATACAGAATAATGGGCACTATATAATGCTCTATATAGAATAATGGTCCCTATATAATGCTCCATATAGAATAATGGTCCCCATATATTGCTCCATATAGAATAATGGGCCCTATAAAAATGCTTCATATAGAATAATGAACCCCATATAATGCCCCGTATAGAATAATGAGCCCTATATAATGCTCCATACAGAATGATAGACCTCATATATTGTTCCATACAGAATAATGGGCCCCATGTAATGCCCAGTAAATTTCAATGGACCCCATATATTGCTCCATACAGAATGATGGACCCCATATATTGCGCCTTACAGAATGATGGACCTCATATATAGCTCCATACACAATTATGGACCTCATATATTGTTCCATAAGGAATAATGGGCCCTATATAATGGTCCATATAGAATAATGTGCCCTATATAGTGCTCCATATAGAACAATGGGCCCTATATAATGCTCCATACAGTTTAAGGGGCCTCATATAATACTCCATACTGAAGAATGGGCCCTATATAATGCTCCATATAGAATAAAGGAGCCTATATAATGATCCATATAGAATAATGGGCAGTAAATAATACTCCATAGAGAACGATGGACCTCATATATTGTTCCATACAGTATAATGGGCCCCATGTAATGCCCCGTAAAGCACAATGGACCCCATATATTGCTCCATACAGAATTATGGACCTCAAATATTGTTCAATACAGAAAAATGGGCCTCATATAATGCTCCATATAGAATAATGGGCCATATATATTGCTCCATATAGAATAATGGGCCCCAAAATAATGCTCCATAAAGAATAATAGGCCCTATATAATGCTCCATACCAAATATTAGGCCCAATATAATGCTTCATATAGAATAATGGGCCCTATATAATGCTCCATATAGAATAATGGGCCCTATATAATGCTCTATAAAGAATGAAGTACCTCATATATTGTTCCCTACAGAATAATTGTCCCCATAGATTGTTCCATACAGAAAAATGGGCTACATATAATGCTCCATATAGAATAATGGGCCATATATAATGCTTCATATAGAATAATGGACCCCATATATTGTTCCATACAGAATAATGGGCCCTATAAAATTCTCCATATAGAATAATGGGTCCTATATAATGCTCCATATTGAATAATGCGCCCCATATATTGCTCCATATAGAATAATGGGCCCTATAAAATGCTCCATATAGAATAATGGACCCCATATAATGCCACGTAAATAATAATGGGCCATTATAATGATCCATACAGAATGATGGACTTCATATATTGTTCCATACAGAATAATGGGCCACATGTAATGCCCCACAAAGTACAATGGACTCCATATATTGCTCCATAGAGAATAATGGGCCCTATATCATGCTCCATGTAGAATAATGGGCCCTATATAATGATCAATATAGAATAATGGACCCTATATAATGCTCCCTACAGAATAATGGGCCTCATATAATGCTCCATACAGAATAATATACCCAATATAATGATCCATGTAGAATAATGGAGCCTATATAATGCTCATTAAAGAATAATGTGCCCTATATATTGCTCCATAAAGAATAATGGACCATATATACTGCTCCATATAGAATAATGGGCTCTATATAATGCTCCATATAGAATAATGGGCCCAATTTAATGCTCCACATAGAATAATGTAACCCATATAATGCTCCATAAAGAATAATGGACCCTATATAATACTTCATATAGAATAATGGGCCCTGTATAATGCTCCATATTGAATAATGGGCCCTATATAATGCTCCATATAGAATAATGGGCCTCATATAATGATCCTTATAGAATTTTGGGCCCTATATAATACTCCATGCAGAATAATGGGCCCTATATATTGCTCCATATAGAATAATGGGCCCAATATAAAACTCTATATTTAATAATGGACCTCATATAACGCTCCATGCAGAATATTGGGCACAATATAATGCCCCATACATAATAATGGGCCCTATATAATGCTCCATATGGAATAATGGGCCCTATATAATTCTCCGTACAGAATAATTGAGCTCATATAAGGCTCCTTACAGAATAATGGACCTCATATAATTCTCCATATAGAATAATGGGCCCTATTTAATGCTCCATATAGAATAATGGAACCCATATAATTCTCCATACAGAATAATGGGCCTCATATAATGCTCTTATTTAGAATAATGGGCCCTATATAATGCTCCATATAGAAAAATGGAACCCATATAATGCTACATATAGAATAATGGACCTCATAAATTGTTCCATAAAGAATAAGGGGCCTCATATAATGCTCTATATAGAATAATGGGCCCTATATAATGCTCCATATAGTATAATGGAACCCATATAATGCTTCATGCAGAATAATGGGCCTCATATAATGCTCCATATAGAATAATGGGCCCTATATAATGCTCCATAAAGAATAATGGGCCCTATATAATGCTCCATATAGAATAATGGACCCCATATAATGTTCCATATAGAATATTGGGCCCTATATAATTCTACATATAGAATAATGGGCCCTGTAATGCTCCATATAGAATAATGGACCATATATAATGTTCCATATAGAATAATGGCCCCTATATAATGCTCAATATAGAATAATGGACCCTATATAATGCTCCCTACAGAATAATGGGCCTCATATAATGCTCCATACAGAATAATGAACCCAATATAATGATCCATGTAGCATAATGGAGCCTATATAATGCTCATTAAAGAATAATGTGCCCTATATATTGCTCCATAAAGAATAATGGACCATATATACTGCTCCATATAGAATAATGGGCTCTATATAATGCTCCATATAGAATAATGGGCCCAATTTAATGCTCCATATAGAATAATGGAACCCATATAATGCTCCATAAAGAATAATGGACCGTATATAATACTCCATATAAAATAATGGGCCCTGTATAATGCTCTATATTGAATAATGGACCCCATATAATGCTCCATATAGAATAATGGGCCTCATATAATGCTCCTTATAGAATAATGGGCCCTATATAATACTCCGTACAGAATAATGGGCCCTATATATTGCTCCATATAGAATACTGGGCCCAATATAATGCTCCATACAGAATAATGGACCTCATATAATGCTCCATACAGAATATTGGGCACAATATAATGCCCCATACATAATAATGGGCCCTATATAATGCTCCATATAGAATAATGGGCCTTATATAATGCTCCATACAGAATAAATGACCTCATATAATGCTCCATACAGAATAAAGGGCCTCATATAACGCTCCATATAGAATAATGAACCCTTAATAATGCTCCATATAGAATAATGGAACCCATATAATGCTCCATCCAGAATAATGGGCCTCATATAATGCTGAATATAGAATAATGGGCTCTATATAATGATACATATAGAATAATGGACCCTATATAATGCTCCATATAGAATGATGGATCTCATATATTCTTCCATACAGAGTAATGGGCCCCATGTAATGCCTCGTAAAGTACAATGAAAAACATATATTGCTCCATACAGAATGATGGACCCCCTATTTTGCTCCATACAGAATGATGGACCTCATATATTGTACCATGCAGAATAATGGGCCTCATATATTGTTCCTACTGAATAAAGGGCTTTATATAATGTTCCATATATAATAATGGTCCCTATATAATGCTCCATATAGAATAATGGGCCTCATACAATGCTCCTTATAGAATAATGGGCCCTATATAATGATCCATGCACAATAATGGGCCCTATATATTGCTCCATATAGAATAATGGGACCTATATAATGCTCTATATAGAATAATGGGCCCAATATAATGCTCCATATGGATTAATGGAACTCATATAATGCTCCATACAGAATATTGGGCACAATATAATGCTCCATACAGAATAATGGGCCCTATATAATGCTCCATATAGAATAATGGGCCCTATATAATGCTCCATACAGAATAATGGACCTCACATAAGGCTCCATACAGAATAATGGGTCTCATATAATGCTCCATACAGAATAATGGACCTCATATAATGCTCCATATACAATAATGGACACAATTTAATGCTCCATATAGAATAATGGAACACATATAATGCTCCATACAGAATAATGGGCCTCATATAATGCTCCATATAGAATAATGGGCCCTATATAAATATACATATAGAATAATGGACACTATATAATGCTCCATATAGAATTATGGACCCTATATAATGCTCCATACAGAATAATGGACCTCATATAATGCTCCATACAGAATAATAGTCCTCATATAATGCTCCATAAAGAATAATGGGCCTCATATAATGCTCCATATAGAATAATGGGCCGTATATAATGCTCCATATAGAATAATGGGCCCTATATAATGCTCCACATAGCATAATGGACCCTATATAATGCTCCTTACAGAATAATGGGCCTCATATAATGCTCCTTATAGAATAATGGGCCCTATATAATGATCCATACGCAATAATGGGCCCTATATATTGCTCCATATAGAATAATGGGACCTATATAATGCACCATATAGAATAATGGGCCCAATATAATGCTCCATATGGATTAATGGAACTCATATAATGCTCCATACAGAATATTGGGCACAATATAAAGCTCCATACAGAATAATGGGCCCTATATAATGCTCCATATAGAATAATGGGCCCTATATAATGCTCCATACAGAATAATGGACCTCACTTAAGGCTCCATACAGAATAATGGGTCTCATATAATGCTCCATATAGAATAATGGGCTCTATATAATGGTCCATATAGAATAATGGAACCAATATAATGCTCCATACAGAATAATGGACCTTATATAATGCTTCATATAGAATAATGGGCCCTATATAATTCTCCATATAGAATAATGGAACACATATAATGCTCCATATAGAATAACGGACCTCATCTATTGTTCCATAAAGAATAATGGGCCTCATATAATGCTACATTTAGAATAATGTGCCCTATATAATGCTCCATAACGTATAATGGAACCAATATAATGCTCCATACAGAATAATGGGCCTCATGTAATGCTCCATAAAGAATCATGGGCCCTGTATAATGCTCCATATAGAGTAATGGACCCCATATAATGCTCCATATGGAATAATGGGCCCTATATAATGCTACATATAGAATAATGGGCCCTGTAATGCTCCATATAGGATAATGGACCCTATATAATGCTCTGTGCAGAATAATGACCTCATATAATGCTCCATACAGAATAATGGACCTCATATAATGCTCCATATACAATAATGGACACAATATAATGCTCCATATAGAATAATGGAACCCATATAATGCTCCATAAAGAATAATGGACCCTATATAATACTCCATATAGAATAATGGACCCTGTATAATGCTCCATATTGAATAATGGACCCTATATAATGCTCCATATAGAATAATGGGCCTCATATAATGCTACTTATAGAATAGTAGGCCCTATATAATACTCCATACAGAATAATGGAAACCATATAATTCTCCATAAAGAATAATGGACGTCATATATTGCTCCATATAGAATAATGGGTCCAATATAATGCTCCATATAGAATAATGGACCTCATATAATGCTCCATACAGAATATTGGGCACAATATAATGCCCCATACATAATAATGGGCCCTATATAATGCTCCATATAGAATAATGGGCCCTATATAATGCTCCATACAGAATAATTGACCTCATAGAAGGCTCCTTACAGAATAATGGACCTCATATAATGCTCCATATAGAATAATGGGCCCTATATAATGCTCCATATAGAATAATGGAAACCATATAATTCTCCATAAAGAATAATGGGCCTCATATAATGCTCCTATTTAGAATAATGGGCCCTATATAATGCTCCATATAGAATAATGAAACCCATATAATGCTACATATAGAATAATGGACCTCATATATTGTTCCATAAAGAATAACTGTCCTCATATAATGCTCCATATAGAATAATGGGCCCTATATAATGCTTCATATAGTATAATGGAACCCATATAATGCTCCATGCAGAATAATGGGCCTCATATAATGCTCCATATAGAATAATGGGCCCTATATAATGCTCCATAAAGAATAACGGGCCCTATATAATGCTCCATATAGAATAATTGACCCCATTTAATGCTCCATATAGAATAATGGGAACTATATAATTCTACATATAGAATAATGGGCCCTGTAATGCTCCGTATAGAATAATGGACCGTATATAATGTCCCATATAGAATAATGGCCCCTATATAATGCTCAATATAGAATAATGGACCCTCTATAATGCTCCATATAGAATAATGGACCCTATATAATGCTCCATACAGAATGATGGCCCTCATATAATGCTCCATACAGAATAATGGGCCTCATATAACGCTCCATATAGAATAATGGACCCTTAATAATGCTCCATATAGAATAATGGAACCCATATAATGCTCCATACAGAATAATGGGCCTCATATAATGCTGAATATAGAATAATGGGCCCTATATAATGATACATATAGAATAATGGACCCTATATAATGCTCCATACAGAATGATGGACCTCATATATTCTTCCATACAGAATAATGGGCCCCATGTAATGCCCCGTAAAGTACAATGAACCCCAAATATTGCTTCATACAGAATGATGGACCCCCTATTTTGCTCCATACAGAATGATGGACCTCATATATTGTACCATGCAGAATAATGGGACTCATATATTGTTCCTACTGAATAAAGGGCTTTATATAATGCTCCATATATAATAATGGTCCCTATATAATGCTCCATATAGAATAATGGGCCTCATATAATGCTCCTTATAGAATAATGGGCCCTATATAATGATCCATACACAGTAATGGGCCCTATATATTGCTCCATATAGAATAATGGGACATATTTAATGCTCCATATAGAATAATGGGCCCAATATAATGCTCCATATAGAATAATGAAACTCATATAATGCTCCATACAGAATATTGGGCACAATATAATGCTCCATTCAGAATAATGGGCCCTATATAATGCTCCATATAGAATAATGGGCCCTATATAATGCTCCATACAGAATAATGGACGTCACATAAGGCTCCATACAGAATCATGGGTCTCATATAATGCTCCATATATAATAATGGTCTCTATATAATGGTCCATATAGAATAATGGAACCAATATAATGCTCCATACAGAATAATGGGCCTTATATTGCTCCATATAGAATAATGGACCTCATATATTGTTCCATAAAGAATAATGGGCCTCATATAATGCTCCATTTAGAATAATGGGCTCTATATAATGCTCAATAACGTATAATGGAACCCATATAATGCTCCATACAAATAATGTGCCTCATATAATGCTCCATAAAGAATCATGGGCCCTGTATAATGCTCCATATAGAATAATGGACCCCATATAATGCTCCATATAGAATAATGGGCCCTATATGATGCTAAATATAGAATAATGGGCCCTGTAATGCTCCATATATAATAATGGACCCTATACAATGCTCCATATGGAATAATTGCCTCTATATAATGCTCCATATAGAATAGTGGACCCTCTATAATGCTCCATATAAAATAATGGACCCTATATATTGCTCCATGCAAAATAATGGACCTCATATAATGTTCCATACAGAATAATGGGCCTCATATAATGCTCCATATACAATAATGGACCCAATCTAATGCTCCCTATAGAATAATGGAACCCATATAATGCTCCATACAGAATAATGGGCCTCATATAATGCTCCATATAGAATAATGGGCCCTATATAATTATACATATAGAATAATGGACCCTATATAATGCTCCATATAGAATTATGGACCCTATGTAATCCTCCATGCAGAATAATGGACCTCATATAATGCTCCATACAGAATAATAGACCTCATATAATGCTCCATAAAGAATAATGGGCCCAATATAATGCTCCATATAGAATAATGAAACTCATATAATGCTCCATACAGAATATTGGGCACAATATAATGCTCCATTCAGAATAATGGGCCCTATATAATGCTCCATAGAGAATAATGGGCCCTATATAATGCTCCATACAGAATAATGGACGTCACATAAGGCTCCATACAGAATCATGGGTCTCATATAATGCTCCATATAGAATAATGGGCTCTATATAATAGTCCATATAGAATAATGGAACCAATATAATGCTCCATACAGAATAATTGGCCTTATATAAGGCTTCATATAGAATAATGGGCCCTATATAATTCTCCATATAGAATATTGGAACCCATATAATGCTCCATATAGAATAATGGACCCAATATAATGCTCCATATAGAATAATGGAACCCATATAATGCTCCACACAGAATATTGGGCCTTATATAATGCTCCATATAGAATAATGGGCCCTATGTAATTATACATATAGAATAATGGACCCTACATAATGCTCCATATAGATTTATGGACCCTATATAATGCTCCATACAGAATAATAGACCTCATATAATGCTCCATACAGAATAATGGACCTCACTTAAGGCTCCATACAGAATAATGGGTCTCATATAATGCTCCATATAGAATAATGGGCTCTATATAATGGTCCATATAGAATAATGGAACCAATATAATGCTCCATACAGAATAATGGACCTTATATAATGCTTCATATAGAATAATGGGCCCTATATAATTCTCCATATAGAATAATGGAACACATATAATGCTCCATATAGAATAACGGACCTCATCTATTGTTCCATAAAGAATAATGGGCCTCATATAATGCTACATTTAGAATAATGTGCCCTATATAATGCTCCATAACGTATAATGGAACCCATATAATGCTCCATACAGAATAATGGGCCTCATGTAATGCTCCATAAAGAATCATGGGCCCTGTATAATGCTCCATATAGAGTAATGGACCCCATATAATGCTCCATATGGAATAATGGGCCCTATATAATGCTACATATAGAATAATGGGCCCTGTAATGCTCCATATAGGATAATGGACCCTATATAATGCTCTGTGCAGAATAATGGACCTCATATAATGCTCCATACAGAATAATGGACCTCATATAATGCTCCATATACAATAATGGACACAATATAATGCTCCATATAGAATAATGGAACCCATATAATGCTCCATAAAGAATAATGGACCCTATATAATACTCCATATAGAATAATGGCCCTGTATAATGCTCCATATTGAATAATGGACCCTATATAATGCTCCATATAGAATAATGGGCCTCATATAATGCTACTTATAGAATAGTAGGCCCTATATAATACTCCATACAGAATAATGGAAACCATATAATTCTCCATAAAGAATAATGGACGTCATATATTGCTCCATATAGAATAATGGGTCCAATATAATGCTCCATATAGAATAATGGACCTCATATAATGCTCCATACAGAATATTGGGCACAATATAATGCCCCATACATAATAATGGGCCCTATATAATGCTCCATATAGAATAATGGGCCCTATATAATGCTCCATACAGAATAATTGACCTCATAGAAGGCTCCTTACAGAATAATGGACCTCATATAATGCTCCATATAGAATAATGGGCCCTATATAATGCTCCATATAGAATAATGGAAACCATATAATTCTCCATAAAGAATAATGGGCCTCATATAATGCTCCTATTTAGAATAATGGGCCCTATATAATGCTCCATATAGAATAATGGAACCCATATAATGCTACATATAGAATAATGGACCTCATATATTGTTCCATAAAGAATAACTGTCCTCATATAATGCTCCATATAGAATAATGGGCCCTATATAATGCTTCATATAGTATAATGGAACCCATATAATGCTCCATGCAGAATAATGGGCCTCATATAATGCTCCATATAGAATAATGGGCCCTATATAATGCTCCATAAAGAATAACGGGCCCTATATAATGCTCCATATAGAATAATTGACCCCATTTAATGCTCCATATAGAATAATGGGAACTATATAATTCTACATATAGAATAATGGGCCCTGTAATGCTCCGTATAGAATAATGGACCGTATATAATGTCCCATATAGAATAATGGCCCCTATATAATGCTCAATATAGAATAATGGACCCTCTATAATGCTCCATATAGAATAATGGACCCTATATAATGCTCCATACAGAATGATGGCCCTCATATAATGCTCCATACAGAATAATGGGCCTCATATAACGCTCCATATAGAATAATGGACCCTTAATAATGCTCCATATAGAATAATGGAACCCATATAATGCTCCATACAGAATAATGGGCCTCATATAATGCTGAATATAGAATAATGGGCCCTATATAATGATACATATAGAATAATGGACCCTATATAATGCTCCATACAGAATGATGGACCTCATATATTCTTCCATACAGAATAATGGGCCCCATGTAATGCCCCGTAAAGTACAATGAACCCCAAATATTGCTTCATACAGAATGATGGACCCCCTATTTTGCTCCATACAGAATGATGGACCTCATATATTGTACCATGCAGAATAATGGGACTCATATATTGTTCCTACTGAATAAAGGGCTTTATATAATGCTCCATATATAATAATGGTCCCTATATAATGCTCCATATAGAATAATGGGCCTCATATAATGCTCCTTATAGAATAATGGGCCCTATATAATGATCCATACACAGTAATGGGCCCTATATATTGCTCCATATAGAATAATGGGACATATTTAATGCTCCATATAGAATAATGGGCCGAATATAATGCTCCATATAGAATAATGAAACTCATATAATGCTCCATACAGAATATTGGGCACAATATAATGCTCCATTCAGAATAATGGGCCCTATATAATGCTCCATATAGAATAATGGGCCCTATATAATGCTCCATACAGAATAATGGACGTCACATAAGGCTCCATACAGAATCATGGGTCTCATATAATGCTCCATATATAATAATGGTCTCTATATAATGGTCCATATAGAATAATGGAACCAATATAATGCTCCATACAGAATAATGGGCCTTATATTGCTTCATATAGAATAATGGACCTCATATATTGTTCCATAAAGAATAATGGGCCTGATATAATGCTCCATTTAGAATAATGGGCTCTATATAATGCTCAATAACGTATTATGGAACCCATATAATGCTCCATACAAATAATGTGCCTCATATAATGCTCCATAAAGAATCATGGGCCCTGTATAATGCTCCATATAGAATAATGGACCCCATATAATGCTCCATATAGAATAATGGGCCCTATATGATGCTAAATATAGAATAATGGGCCCTGTAATGCTCCATATATAATAATGGACCCTATACAATGCTCCATATGGAATAATTGCCTCTATATAATGCTCCATATAGAATAGTGGACCCTCTATAATGCTCCATATAAAATAATGGACCCTATATATTGCTCCATGCAAAATAATGGACCTCATATAATGTTCCATACAGAATAATGGGCCTCATATAATGCTCCATATACAATAATGGACCCAATCTAATGCTCCCTATAGAATAATGGAACCCATATAATGCTCCATACAGAATAATGGGCCTCATATAATGCTCCATATAGAATAATGGGCCCTATATAATTATACATATAGAATAATGGACCCTATATAATGCTCCATATAGAATTATGGACCCTATGTAATCCTCCATGCAGAATAATGGACCTCATATAAT
Organism: Phyllobates terribilis; assembly: GCF_046119375.1. Taxonomy (NCBI): domain Eukaryota; kingdom Metazoa; phylum Chordata; class Amphibia; order Anura; family Dendrobatidae; genus Phyllobates; species Phyllobates terribilis. The sequence continues at coordinate 582,507,531 of NW_027362762.1, forward strand.
GCTCCATACAGAATAATAGACCTCATATAATGCTCCATAAAGAATAATGGGCCCAATATAATGCTCCATATAGAATAATGAAACTCATATAATGCTCCATACAGAATATTGGGCACAATATAATGCTCCATTCAGAATAATGGGCCCTATATAATGCTCCATAGAGAATAATGGGCCCTATATAATGCTCCATACAGAATAATGGACGTCACATAAGGCTCCATACAGAATCATGGGTCTCATATAATGCTCCATATAGAATAATGGGCTCTATATAATAGTCCATATAGAATAATGGAACCAATATAATGCTCCATACAGAAAAATTGGCCTTATATAAGGCTTCATATAGAATAATGGGCCCTATATAATTCTCCATATAGAATATTGGAACCCATATAATGCTCCATATAGAATAATGGACCCAATATAATGCTCCATATAGAATAATGGAACCCATATAATGCTCCACACAGAATATTGGGCCTTATATAATGCTCCATATAGAATAATGGGCCCTATGTAATTATACATATAGAATAATGGACCCTACATAATGCTCCATATAGATTTATGGACCCTATATAATGCTCCATACAGAATAATAGACCTCATATAATGCTCCATAAAGAATAATGGACCTCATATAATGCTCCATACAGAATAATGGGCCTCATATAATGCTCCATATAGAATAATGGGCCCGATATAATGCTCCATATAGATTAATGGAACACATATAATGCTCAATATAGAATAATGGACCCCATATAATGCTCCATATAGAATAATGTGCCGTATATAATGCTCCATATAGAATAATGTGCTGTATATAATGCTCCATATAGAATAATGCGTCGTATAGAATGCTCCATATAGAATAACGGGCCCTATATAATGCTCCATATAGAATAATGGACTGTATATAATGCTCCATAGAGAATAATGGAACCCTTATAATGCTCCATACAGAATAATGGGCCTCATATAACGCTCCATATAGAATAATGGACCCTTAATAATGCTCCATATAGAATAATGGAACCCATATAACGCTCCATACAGAATAATGGGCCTCATATAATGCTGAATATAGAATAATGGGCCCTATAAAATGATACATATAGAATAATGGACCCTATATAATGCTCCATACAGAATGATGGACCTCATATATTCTTCCATACAGAATAATGGGCCACATGTAATGCCCCGTAAAGTACAATGAACCCCATATATTGCTCCATACAGAATGGTGGACCCCCTATTTTGCTCCATACAGAATGATGGACCTAATATATTGTACCATGCAGAATAATGGGACTCATATATTGTTCCTACTAAATAAAGGGCTTTATATAATGCTCCATATATAATAATGGTCCCTATATAATGATCCATATAGAATAATGGGCCTCATATAATGCTCCTTATAGAATAATGGGCCCTATGTAATGATCCACACACAATAATGGGCCCTATATATTGCTCCACATAGAATAATGGGACCTATATAATGCTCCATAAAGAATAATGGGCCCAATATAATGCTCCATATAGAATAATGGAACTCATATAATGCTCCATACAGAATATTGGGCACAATATAATGCTCCATTCAGAATAATGGGCCCTATATAATGCTCCATATAGAATAATGCGCCTTATATAATGTACCAAATGGAATAATGGTCCGCATATAATACTCCATATAGAATAGTGGGCCCTATATAATGCGCCATATAGAATAGTGGACCTCATATAATGCTCCATATAGAATAATGGGCCCTATATAATGATACATATAGAATAATGGGCCCTGTAATGCTCAATAGAGAATAATGGACCTACTATAATGCTCCATTTAGAATAATGGCCCCTATATAATGCTCCATATAGAATAATGGACCCTATATAATGCTCCATACAGAATAATGGACCACATATAATGCTCCATACAGAATAATGGGCCTCATATAATGCTCCACATAGAATAATGGACCCTATATAATGCTCCATATAGAATAATGGACCCTCTATAATGTTCCATATAGAATAATGGAACCTATATAATGCTCCATGCAGAATATTGGACCTCATATAATGCTCCATACAGAGTAATGGGCCTCATATAATGCTCCATATAGAATAATGGACCCAATATAATGCTCCATATAGAATAATGGAACCCATATAATGCTCCATGCAGAATATTGGGCCTCATATAATGCTCCATATAGAATAATGGGCCCTATGTAATTATACATATAGAATAATGGACCCTACATAATGCTCCATATAGATTTATGGACCCTATATAATGCTCCATACAGAATAATAGACCTCATATAATGCTCCATACAGAATAATGGACCTCATATAATGCTCCATACAGAATAATGGGCCTCATATAATGCTCCATATAGAATAATGGGCCGTATATAATGCTCCATATAGAATAATGTGCTGTATATAATGCTCCATATAGAATAATGGGCCCTATATAATGCTCCATATAGAATAATGGGCCCTATATAATGCTCCATATAGAATCATGGACCCCATATAATGCTCCATATAGAATATTGGTCTCTATATAATGCTACATATAGAATAATGGGCCCTGTAATGCACCATATAGAATAATGAACCTAATATAATGCTCCATATAGAATAATGGCCCCTCTATAATGCTCCATATAGATTAATGGACCCTACATAATGCTCCATATAGAATAATGGACCCTATATAATGCTCCATACAGAATAATGGACCACATATAATGCTCCATACAGAATAATGGGCCTCATATAATGCTCCATAAAGAATAATGGACCCTATATAATGCTCCATAGTGAATAATGGAACCCTTATAATGCTCCATACAGAATAATGGGCCTCATATAATGCTCCATATAATATAATGGGCCCTATATAATGCTCCATATAGAATAATGGGCCCTATATAATATTCCATATAGAATATTGGGCCCTATATAATTGTCAATGCAGAATAATGGGCCCTATATAATGCTCCATATAGAATAATGGAACCCATATAATGTTCCATACAGAGGAATGGACCCAATATAATGCTCCATATAGAATAATGGGCCCTATATTATGCTCCGTAAAGAATAATGGGCCCTATATACAGTAATGCTCCTTATAGAATAATGGGCCATATATAATGCTCCATACAGAATAATGGACCTCATATAATGCTCCATATAGAATAATGGGCCCTATATAATGCTCCATATAGAATAATGGGCCCTATATAATGCTCCATATAGAATAATGGAACCCATATAGTGCTCCATACCGAATATTAGGCCCCATGTAATGCCCCGTAAAGTACAATGGACCCCATATATTGCTCCATACAGAATGATTGACCTTATATATTGTTCCATACAGAATAATGGGCCCTATATAATGCTCCATATAGAAAAAAATGAGCCCTATATAATGCTCCATATAGAATAATGGAACCTATATAATGCTCCATATAGAATAATGGGCCCTATATAATGCTCCATACAGAATAATGGGCCCCATGTAAAGCCCCGAAAAGTACAATGAACCCCATATATTGCTCCATACAGAATGATGGACCCCATATATTGCTCCATACAGAATGATGGACCTTATATATTTTTCCATACAGAACAATGGGCCTCATATATTGTTTCATACAGAATAATGGGCCCTACTTAATCCTTCATATAGAATAATAATCCCTATATAAAGCTCCATATAGAATAATGGAACCCATATAATGCTCCATACAGAATAATGGGCCTCATATAATGCTCCATATAGAATAATGGGCCCTATATAATTATACATATAGAATAATGGACCCTACTGTAGCGTCGGCGTCCCTGCCTCCTTCTAGGCAGGGACGCTGTTCCCCTCACCTCTCTGCTCCGTGCCCGGCGGCTTCCTCCCGCTCTGCTTGCAGCGCCCGCTCTCCCCCGGTCACTGTGCTTAGGGCACGCGCGCGCGCTCCCCCTCTCTTAAAGGGGCCGCGCGCGTCGCCCTAAGGAGTCCCCGGCCAATGGCTGGAGGATCCCTCCATATATAAGGCACCTCCTCCAAAATGGAGGTGCCCGAGCAATGTTGTTGCACTGTTCACTACTCTGCTTCATCCCTCAGGTCCCGTTTCCAGTTACCTGCCAGTTTCCTGCCAGTTTCCTGCCAGTTTGCTGTCTGATTCCTGCCTGTTATCCGCTTACCCGTTTGCTAGCCTGAGGTCCGACGGTCTGCCTTCCGACTCCTGTCAGTCTGTCTATGGACCAGCTTGCCCGCTCACCTGGGAGCGCTCATCTGCTACCTGCCTGTTTGCCTACCTGGAGGCTCCGCCGTCACGTGCTGTGACCACCTGCCAGTCCAGAGACTCTTGCCCGCTCACCTGGGAGCGCTCATCTGCTACCTGCCTGTTAGCCTACCTAGAGGCTCCGCCGTCACCTGCCGTGACCACCTGCCAGTCCAGAGACTCTTGCCCGCTCACCTGGGAGCGCTCATCTGCTACCTGCCTGTTAGCCTACCTGGAGGCTCCGCCGTCACGTGCTGTGACCACCTGCCAGTCCAAAGACTCTTGCCCGCTCACCTGGGAGCGCTCATCTGCTACCTGCCTGTTAGCCTACCTGGAGGCTCAGCCGTCACGTGCCGTGACCACCTGCCAGTCCAGAGACTCTTGCCCGCACACCTGGGAGCGCTCATCTGCTACCTGCCTGTTAGCCTACCTGGAGGCTCCGCCGTCACGTGCCGTGACCACCTGCCAGTCCAGAGACTCTTGCCCGCTCACCTGGGAGCGCTCATCTGCTACCTGCCTGTTAGCCTACCTGGAGGCTCCGCCGTCACGTGCTGTGACCACCTGCCAGTCCAAAGACTCTTGCCCGCTCACCTGGGAGCGCTCATCTGTTACCTGCCTGTTAGCCTACCTGGAGGCTCAGCCGTCACGTGCCGTGACCACCTGCCAGTCCAGAGACTCTTGCCCGCACACCTGGGAGCGCTCATCTGCTACCTGCCTGTTAGCCTACCTGGAGGCTCCGCCGTCACGTGCCGTGACCACCTGCCAGTCCAGAGACTCTTGCCCGCTCACCTGGGAGCGCTCATCTGCTACCTGCCTGTTAGCCTACCTGGAGGCTCCGCCGTCACATGCTGTGACCACCTGCTTATCCAGAGACTCTCGCCTGCTCACCTGGGAGCACTCATCTGCCATCTGCCTGCTAGCCTACCTGGAGGCTCAGCCGTCACAGGTCGTACCTGCCCGTTTACCCACAGACTGTCCCGGTCACTTGCTGTGACCTTCTGCCCGTTTACCCAGAGACTGTCCCGGTCACTTGCCGTGACCTCCTGCCCGTTTACCCAGAGACTGTCTCGGTCACTTGCTGTGACCTCCTGCCCGTTTACCCAGAGACTGTCCCGGTCACTTGCCGTGACCTCCTGCCCATTTACCCAGAGACTGTCCCGGTCACCTGCTGTGACTGCCTGCCTGTCTTCCCTGGTCGCCACCCGCTTCCTTACAAGGACCGCCCCCTTGTATAAGTTGCTCAGAGGTTCCGCCTCCCAGACCCGTTACAGTTTGCTCGGGCCATGGAACCCGGTGGCACCCAAGCTCCCTCGCTCTCGGACCTTTGTCATGAACTGTCCCGACAGAGGTCCCAACAGGAGTCCATCCTGGGTCACCTGCGAAATGTCAATACTCGCCTGGACACTTTGACTGCCCCACCAGCAACCACCGCTAGTGTCATGACTCGCAGCCCGGCTGCTCCGCTGCCCACCAATACCATAGTATCCTGCTCTGGAATCCGGCTTTCTGCACCTCCTCGCTTCGGAGGCGACTCCGCTCAAGCTCGGGGCTTCATTAACCAGTGCACCCTGCACTTTGAACACCAGTCCCACCAGTTTAATTCCGACCGGGCCAAAGTAGCCTTCATCATGTCCCATCTCACGGGAGAGGCACTGGCTTGGCTAAATCCTCTATGGGAGAGAGGAGACCCTCTGGTGTCCGACCTGCCAGCCTTTCTCACGGCTTTCCGGAAGGTCTGCGACGAACCCGGACGGAAGACCTCATCCGCCTCATCTCTGCTACACCTTCGTCAAGGGAGTCTCACCGTGGGCCAATATGCCATACGGTTCCGTACCCTTGCTTCGGAGCTGGCCTGGGATAACGACGCCCTGGTGTCCGTCTTCTGGGAGGGTCTGTCCGACCGTATTAAAGATGAACTCGCCGGTCAGGACATTCCTACCACTCTCGACGACTTGATTACACTTGCCACCCGGATTGACATCCGGTTCCAGGAGCGTGCTAGGGAGGTCACCCGTGAGAGGAGGATTCCACGTCTAGTCCCTACCTTCCAGAGACCCGTCACTCCCTCTGTTACTCCCCAGGCACACTCACCTGAGCCTATGCAGGTCGACCAGACCAAGATGGTCAAGACCCGTCAAGACTTACGTCGTGCCGAGGGGAGCTGTTTCTACTGTGGCAGTAAGGAGCACCAGATCCGTTCCTGCCCTGAGAGGTCGGGAAACGCCTGTGTCTAGGATCGCTCAGAGAGGTCGCCCTAGACAAAAGTAAACCCTCTCCATCCCTGATGCTGTCTGTTTCTATCTTCTGCGGAGAGAACCGCTATTTTGAACTGGCTCAACTTGACTCTGGAGCTGCTGGAAATCTCATCTCTCAATCCCTGGTAGAAAAATACCACATTCCCACCAAACCTCTGGCCGTACCTTTATCTGTCGCCGCCGTGGATGGGGGTCTCTTACCACATCCCATCCAACTCATCACCGAATCTCTGACTCTACAGGTGGGAATGCTGCATTCTGAGAGCATCTCCTTTCATGTTCTGCCTGGACTCTCTCACGCACTATTGCTTGGCCTGCCTTGGCTCCAGAAACATGCACCCGTGCTTGACTGGCAGACCGGAGAGGTCCTTCGCTGGGGACAGGACTGCCATAAGACTTGTCTAGTTCCCGTTCGTCCTGCCCGTCCTTCTCCTACCCCAGCCAATCTACCCGGTCTTCCGGTTCCCTATTGGTCTTATGCGGATGTCTTCAATAAAAAAGAGGCAGAGACTTTACCTCCTCATAGACCATACGACTGCCCAATCGACCTGATGCCCGGCTCTACTCCTCCCCGTGGGCGAATCTACCCTTTGTCCGCTGCTGAAACCCGGTCCATGTCTGAATATATTAAGGAGAACCTGGCCCGGGGATTTATCCGGAAATCTACCTCCCCAGCGGGAGCAGGCTTCTTCTTTGTCAAAAAGAAGGACGGCTCACTCCGTCCATGTATAGACTATAGAGGCCTAAACCAGATTACTGTGAAGAATAAATACCCCCTTCCGCTTATTCCTGAATTATTTGACCGTCTGAGGGGGGCTAGAATCTTCACCAAACTGGATCTCCGTGGGGCGTATAACCTGGTCCGTATCCGTCAGGGGGATGAGTGGAAGACGGCATTCAATACCCGGGACGGCCACTATGAGTACCTTGTGATGCCCTTCGGTCTCTGTAACGCTCCTGCCGCCTTTCAAGAGTTGGTCAATGACATCTTCCGTGATCTTCTCTACTCCTGCGTGGTGGTGTACCTGGACGATATGTTGGTCTTCTCTCCGGATCTTCCTACTCACCGGAGGGACGTTCGTCAGGCCCTGCTCAGGCTCAGGCAGAACCACCTCTACGCTAAATATGAGAAGTGCATCTTTGAGCAGACCTCTCTTCCATTTCTGGGCTACATAATCTCTCAGACAGGTCTACAAATGGATCCTGAGAAACTGTCTGCGATCCAGAAGTGGCCCTGACCAGAGGGGTTGAAGGCTATTCAGCGGTTCCTGGGCTTCGCCAACTATTACCGCCTGTTCATACCACACTTCTCTTCCCGGACCGCCCCTATCTCTGCTCTCACCCGTAAAGGTACGAACCCCAGAGAATGGCCGCCCGAAGCAGAGGAGGCATTTCTTTCCTTAAAACAGGCCTTCCTCTCCGCCTCGGTGCTGCATCATCCGGACGGCAACAAACAATTCTTCCTAGAAGTTGACGCCTCCTCCTCCAGAACTGGGGCGGTACTTACCCAAAAATCTTCTTCCGGAAGAAAGGTAACCTGCGGCTTTTTCTCCAAACTTTTCTCCTCTTCTGAGCGCAATTATTCTATAGGAGACCGAGAATTGTTGGCCATTAAGATGGCACTGGAGGAGTGGCGTTACCTGCTCGAGGGGGCTCTCCACCCGGTAATAATTTACACTGGCCACAAGAACTTGGCATATCTCCAGAGCGCCCAGAGACTTAACCCGCGCCAAGCCCGGTGGTCTTTGTTTTTTGCCCGCTTTGATTTCATTCTTCATTTTCGTCCGGCTGACAAAAACATCAAAGCTGACGCCCTGTCCCGATCCTTTCTGGTGTCTGATCTTGAGGAGGAGCCTAAACACATCATCGATCCCGCCAGAGTAATGCAGGTAGCCCCCGTGGGCCTAAATCGTCTCCCTCCCGGTAAGACGTTCGTAACGGAGTCCGATCGGGAGAAGATTCTACACTGGGGTCACTCATCTAAGCTAGCTGGGCACGCCGGTCAGAAAAAGACCCTCCAGCTTATTACCCGGCACTACTGGTGGCCTACCCTGCACAAGGATGTAATTGACTTTGTTTCTGCCTGTGTGTCCTGCGCCCGCAACAAAGTTCCGAGACACCTGCCTGCCGGCCGCCTTCTTCCTCTGCCTGTGCCGGCTGCCCCGTGGCAACATATAGCTATGGACTTCATAACAGATCTCCCTGTCTCTGCCGGTTGTACGGTCATTTGGGTGGTCGCTGACCGCTTTTCCAAAATGGCTCATTTTATTCCCCTGCCAGGCCTCCCGTCTGCTCCCGAGCTAGGTAAAGACTTTATCCGCCACATCTTCCGTCTCCATGGTCTGCCTCTCCACATCGTGTCGGATCGTGGGGTTCAGTTCACCTCACGCTTCTGGAGATCCACATGTAAACTGCTCGACGTCACCCTGGACTTCTCCTCTGCTTACCACCCACAGTCCAATGGTCAAGTGGAGTGGATCAATCAGAATTTGACCAGTTACCTCCGGCACTTCGTTAATGCCCACCATTCAGACTGGGTGGATCTCCTACCATGGGCCAAGTTCTCTTACAACAATCACGAGAGCGAATCTTCTTCTAAATCCCCGTTTTTTGTAGTCTTCGGTCAGCATCCTCGGATCCCTTTTCCTGTCTCCACCTCTGTGGACAACCCGGCCGTGGAATCTCTCGTTAGCAAATTTTCCTCCATTTGGGAGAGTACCCGATCCGCACTCCTTCAGTCGTCCGAGCGGATGAAGAGACACGCCGACAAAAAATGCCTGGATTCCCCACAATTTCGTCCCGGAGATAAAGTCTGGCTCTCATCCAAATATGTCCGGCTCAAGATTCCTTCCTATAAGTTAGGGCCTCGGTTCATCGGCCCACTGGAGGTTATCAAACAGATCAACCCGGTGGCCTATAAATTGAAACTCCCGGCCAACTTACGGATCCCTAACTCCTTCCATGTATCTCTTCTCAAACCCGTGGTACTTAACTCCTTTTCCAAGTCTACAGGTACGCCTCCTGCTCCGGTTTCTGCTGAAGACGAGTTTGAGGTAGAGAACATTCTGGCCACCAAAAGGGTAAGAGGAAAGACCTTTTTTCTAGTGGATTGGAAGGGGTTTGGTCCTGAGGAGAGAACATGGGAGCCCCGGGAGAACATCCATGCCCCTCTCATCCTTGCTAAATTTCTGTCTGGCCTAAAAAAGGGGGGGCCTAAAGGGGGGGGTACTGTAGCGTCGGCGTCCCTGCCTCCTGCTAGGCAGGGACGCTGTTCCCCTCACCTCTCTGCTCCGTGCCCGGCGGCTTCCTCCCGCTCTGCTTGCAGCGCCCGCTCTCCCCCGGTCACTGTGCTTAGGGCGCGCGCGCTCCCCCTCTCTTAAAGGGGCCGCGCGCGTCGCCCTAAGGAGTCCCCGGCCAATGGTCGGAGGATCCCTCCATATATAAGGCACCTCCTCCAAAAAGGAGGTGCCCGAGCAATGTTGTTGCACTGTTCACTACTCTGCTTCAGCCCTCAGGTCCCGTTTCCAGTTACCTGCCAGTTTCCTGCCAGTTTCCTGCCAGTTTGCTGTCTGATTCCTGCCTGTTATCCGCTTACCCGTTTGCTAGCCTGAGGTCCGACGGTCTGCCTTCCGACTCCTGTCAGTCTGTCTATGGACCAGCTTGCCCGCTCACCTGGGAGCGCTCATCTGCTACCTGCCTGTTTGCCTACCTGGAGGCTCCGCCGTCACGTGCTGTGACCACCTGCCAGTCCAGAGACTCTTGCCCGCTCACCTGGGAGCGCTCATCTGCTACCTGCCTGTTAGCCTACCTAGAGGCTCCGCCGTCACGTGCCGTGACCACCTGCCAGTCCAGAGACTCTTGCCCGCTCACCTGGGAGCGCTCATCTGCTACCTGCCTGTTAGCCTACCTGGAGGCTCCGCCGTCACGTGCTGTGACCATCTGCCAGTCCAGAGACTCTTGCCCGCTCACCTGGGAGCGCTCATCTGCTACCTGCCTGTTAGCCTACCTGGAGGCTCCGCCGTCACGTGCCGTGACCACCTGCCAGTCCAGAGACTCTTGCCCGCTCACCTGGGAGTGCTCATCTGCTACCTGCCTGTTAGCCTACCTGGAGGCTCCGCCGTCACGTGCCGTGACCACCTGCCAGTCCAGAGACTCTTGCCCGCTCACCTGGGAGCGCTCATCTGCTACCTGCCTGTTAGCCTACCTGGAGGCTCCGCCGTCACGTGCTGTGACCACCTGCCTGTCCAGAGACTCTTGCCCGCTCACCTGGGAGCGCTCATCTGCTCCCTGCCTGTTAGCCTACCTGGAGGCTCCGCTGTCACGTGCCGTGACCACCTGCTAGTCCAGAGACTCTTGCCCACTCACCTGGGAGCGCTCATCTGCTACCTGCCTGTTAGCCTACCTGGATGCTCCGCCGTCACATGCTGTGACCACCTGCTTATCCAGAGACTCTCGCCTGCTCACCTGGGAGCACTCATCTGCCATCTGCCTGCTAGCCTACCTGGAGGCTCAGCCGTCACAGGTCGTACCTGCCCGTTTACCCAGAGACTGTCCCGGTCACTTGCTGTGACCTCCTGCCCGTTTACCCAGAGACTGTTCCGGTCACTTGCCGTGACCTCCTGCCCGTTTACCCAGAGACTGTCCCGGTCACTTGCCGTGACCTCCTGCCCGTTTACCCAGAGAATGTCCCGGTCACCTGCTGTGACTGCCTGCCTGTCTTCCCTGATCGCCACCCGCTTCCTTACAAGGACCGCCACCTTGTATAAGTTGCTCAGAGGTTCCGCCTCCCAGACCCGTTACACCTACATAATGCTCCATACAGAATAATGGGCCCAATGTAATGCCCCGTAAAGTACAATGAACCCCATATATTGCTCCATACAGAATAATGGGCCTTATATAATGCTCCGTATAGAATAATGGTAACTATATAATGCTCCAGATAGGAAAATGGGCCAAATATAATGCTCAATACAGAATAATGGGCCTCATATAATGCTCCATACAGAATAATGGGCCCAATATAATGCTCCATATAGAATAATGGACCCTATATAATGCTCCTTATAGAATAATGGGCCCTATATTATGCTCCATATAGAATAATGGGCCCTATATATTGTTCCACATAGAATAATGGGCCCAATATAATGCTCCATATAAAATAATGGGCCTCATATAATTCTACATATAGAACAATGGGCCCCATATAATGCTCCATACAGAATATTGGACCACCAATAATGCTCCATATAGAATAATGGGCTCTATATAATGCTCTATATATAATAACGGGCCCTATATAATGCTCCATATAGATTAATGGGCCCTATATAATGCTTCATACAGAATAATGGGACCTATATAATGCTCCATATAGAATAATGGGCCCTATATAATGCTCCATATAGCATAATGGGCCTCATATAATGTTCCATATAGAATAATGGGCCGTATATAATGCTCCTTTTAGAATAATGGGCCCCATTTATTGCTCCATACAGAATGATGGACCTCATATATTGTTCCATACAGAAAAATGTGCCTCATATAATGCTCCATATAAAATAATGGGCCCTATATAATGCTCCATACAAAATAATGGGCCCAATTTAATGCTCCATATAGAATAATGGGGCCTCTATATTGTTCCATATAGAATTAAAAGCCCAATATAATGCTCCATATAGAATAATGGGCCTCATATAATGATCCATATACAATAATGGGCCCTATATAATTCTTCATATAGAATAATGGGTGCTATATAATGCTCCATATAGAATAATGGAAAACATAAATTCTACATACAGAATAATGGGCCCAATATACTGCTCCATATAGAATAATGGGCCCTATATATTGTTCCATATAGAATAATGGGCCCCATATAATGCTCCATATAAAAAATGGGCCTCATATAATGCTCCATATAGAATAATGGGCCCTATATATAATGCTCCATAAAGAATAATGGACCGCATTTAATGCTCCGTGTAGAATAATGGGCCCTATATATAATGCTCCATATAGAATAATGGACCCCATATAATGCTCAATATAGAATAATGGACCCTGTATAATGCTCCATATAGAATAATGGAACACATATAATGCTCCATACAGAATAATAGAACTCATATAATGCTCCATACAGAATAATGGGCCCTATATAATGCTCCATATAGAATAATGGGCCTCATATAATGATCCATATAGAATAATGGGCCCTATATAATGCTCCATATAGAATAAAGGAACCCATATAATGCTCCATATAGAATAATGTGCCCCATATATTGTTCCATATAGAATAATGGACCCCATATAATGCTCCATGCAGAAAATGGACATCATATAATGCTCCATACAGAATAATTGGCCCAATATAATGCTCCATATAGAATGATGGACCTCATATATTGTTCCATACAGAATAATGGGCATCATATAATGCTCCATATAGAATAATGGGCCCAATATAATGTTCCATATAGAATAATGGTACCCATATAATGGTCCATATAGAATAATGGGCCCTATATAATGCTCCATACCGAATATTAGGCCCCATGTAATGCCCCGTAAATTACAATGGACCCCATATATTGCTCCCTACAGAATGATGGAACTCATATAATGTTCCATACAGAATAATGGGCCTCATTTTATGCTCCACATAGAATCATGGGCCCTATATTATGCTCCATACAGAATAATGGGCCCAATATAATGCTCCATATAGAATAATGGGCCCTATATATTGTTCTATATAGAATAATGGGCCCAATATAATGCTCCATATAGAATAATGGGCCTCATATAATGCTCCATATAGAATTATGGGCCCTATATAATGCTCCATGCAGTAATGGGCCCTATATAATGCTCCATATAGAATAATGGGCCCTATATAGTGTTGAGCCACCCCCGTAGTGTTCGAGTTCGGTTCGGTTCCTCGAACACCCGTGTGTTCGCCGAACTGTTCGTCGAACTGTTCGTCAAACTCCTTCGAACACCGTTAAAACCAATGGCAGGCAAACAAAAATACATAGAAACACATAGAAAACACCTTCAAAGGTGTCCAAAAGCTGACAAACTGCTCAGAAGACATAACTAACACATGGAAAAGTGACAAGTACATATAGTTAAGCGAAAAGAAAAGAGGTGGAGGAGTAAAAGGAGGGGGAGACACAGATATAGGCATGTCATGCCCTTCTAAAATCCAAAAAGTGTGAAGCCGACATGCCCAGTCCGTTCCTGCCCGTGCCACCTCCATGTCGCTGGGTTTGTGCCAGAGCCGCGGTGGACCCTGACGGCCAGCCCCGCTCTCCCAATACTGGTGCCTGTCCGCTGGTGGGTCGAGCGAGCCCCCCTGTGGTGGAGGCAGCTCTAAGCTTTTTAATTTAAATTGTCTCTCTAATTTGAATGAATACACTTTAAATCCTTTTACAAGGATCTATTGGAGGGCAAGTCTCATGCCAGCAGCCGCGTAATTCCAGCTCCAGTAGCGTCCACTAAAGCTGCTGCAGTTAAAAAGCTTTTATAAGGATCGAGCTCGGCTGTCCACCGCAAGGCATCCTACCGCCAGTCCCAGCCCCTATGCCTTGGGGTGCCTCCTGATGCTCTTCACTGAGTATCCCATGGTCGCGAAGCATTTCCTTTGAAAAAATTAAGTGTCCAAACTACAGGTGGTGTAGCTTGCTTAACAGCCGGGATAATCCACTGACTAGCAGACACTGCTACTAGGCACAAAGTATTTCCTGGGCTAGATGCAGTTAAAAATATGTAATTAGATACTCTCGTTGGATGCTGAGAAAGCATTCCATAGAGTCTCCTGGCACGCCATATATTAATCTCTTAAAAAGCTTGGGGTAGGGGTCTAGGGGACCCTTTTATAGTCAAAATCACGGCCCTGTATCGCAATACGTCACCTAGGCTGAAGATAAATGGAACTGTAGCACCCTGAGGGCTCGGTTGCTACAGAGGTATTGCACCTCACCCAGAGGTGTGATATCTCACTCTCAGGTAAGGATGGAGTGTGGATCAGGACCCGACACCTGCATGCATTACACCACATTGCCGTGGGGCAGGGCGACCAATATGCCCCTGAGATGGGCACGACAGTCCCTGTCCCTGGCTGGAGTGGGGGGAGGGAACACAGAGGAAGGGGAACCCTGTAGTGCAGGAGCAGGGAGGAAGCAGTTCCTGGGTGCATTGAGAAGGGAGTATAAAAGGTGGGCACCATCTTAGTTCAGTGCAGAGAAGTCTGAGCAGAAGTGACAGGGAGCAGGGGCTCTGCATGAGCTCTGCTCCGGAGGCGGGCCTAGTAACAGAGGCCCAGGCCTGGAAGAGGGAGAAGGAAGGAAGAGGAGCGGAGAAGGCTCCAGGAACGAGGAACGAAGGGATCCCAGAGGTGCAGACGGGCGAGTCGCCACCGCACGCCCGAATCCACCTGCGTGGAGGGGTCAGGCCAAAAGGGGAGACCGGTCCCCGAAACTAGTGGATGCGAGAAACGATCCTCAGCTAGAAACCGGAGGCTGTGACATTTTATGTGGCGCAGCCCCTCGCTAAACCCGCTAGGAAGGCACCACATAGGGTCAGGGAAACTGGCGCCAAGTTTACCAAGAGGAGGCCCGAGGCAGCCGGACAGAAGGGTTGGTAAGAAAGGCCAGACAAAGGACACACAAAGGCGGTCCTGTGAAGCACTCCAAAGTTATCTGGGAGTTGTCTGATCCCCTCACCTGGTGAGCACATTACGATGTGGGCAGCCGTTACCTGCAGAAGTGGTCTGGATAATAAGAACTGTGAGTAAAGGCCCTGGACTGCATCACTGACTCCGTGTCATTACTGCTGCTGCCCTGCACCATCACCGCCATCCTCCGCATACACTGCCCTGAGGCTATACTTCTCCCGTGGGGAGTTATGCAACCCTCTGCTGCACCCACAACACCAGCCTCAGCGGTCTGCCCTGCAGCGGCGGTTCACTCTGACCGCAATCCACGGGTGGCATAGTCGGACATTTAAACATCAAAACCACATAAATAGTTCCGCCACTGGTTTGACCGCCCTGAGCCACGGAACCGGGTCGCCGCCACGGAGAATACAACCACCAGCATCCACCAAAAAGGGTCCGGCTCCGGGTGTCCCAAGGCCCAGGGGGCGTGTCAGAACATTTTCATCACCTTTCATAATCACCAATGGGACAAGGCAGGGATGTCCTCTGTCCCCTCTCTTATACATCCTAGTGACGGAGCACCTGCTCTCATCAATTCGCCATAACCCCAATATTAGGTGGATTGAGGTGGGAGGCACCGAGTACAAGTGCTCTCTATTTGCTGATGATGTCCTAGTATATATCACTCAATCACATATATCCATCCCTGCTGTTATGGCTGAAATAGATCACTTTGTTACATGGTCAAATTTTAAAATCAATGCAGCGAAGTCTGAGGCCATCGATGTCTCCCTCCCCAAATCCATACAGGATTCCATCCAGTCCAACTTTCCCTTTGGCTGGCCCTCACAGGGTATCAAATACTTAGGAATTCCTATTCATAGAGACCTCTCCCATCTATGTTATCTTAATTTTGGGCCCTTTATTGAACAACTCCATACAGACCACGGTTGTCAGAACTGTAAGATTCACTACGTGAACCACTGGTGTTTTGTGGAAAAGCACATGTACACTGTGTTCCAAATTATTATGCAAAAAGTGTTTAGGAGTGATAAGGTAAGAATTTCTTTGTTTGTCAGTTAAACTCATTGATGGTGATGTGTGTCAGGGCTCTTTATATCACTGTAAGCAATTGCAGACACCTGTGCTAATTAGTTTGGCAGGTGTGTCCAATGAAAGGCAAGACTACTTAAGAAGGCTGTCCCACATTATTAAGCAGCCTACATTTTCTGCCAAAATGGGAAAGAAAAAGGATGTGTCGGCTGCTGAGAAGCAACAAATTGTGGAGTGTTTAGGTCAAGGCATGACTACAATCAACATTGTGCGATGATCAGGATGAAGTGTCTTGGCAATCAAGAAGTATGTAGCTGATTCACAGTACACACGTGTGCGTGCTGATAAGGGCAAATTGAGGACTCTTTCCTACAGGCAATTACGTCAGGTTAAAAGTGCAGCGGAAAAAAAGCCTTGTCATAGCAGCAGACAAGTTTTTGAAGCTGCTGGTGCCTCCAACGTCCCCCGAACAACAAGATGCAGGGTCCTTCAGAGGTTTGCAGCTGTGCGTACGCCATCCTGTCGACCTCCTCTATCCACTGCACACAAGCAGAAACGGCTCCAGTGGGCCAAACATTACATGAAGACTGATTTCAAAATTGTTTTGTTCACCGATGAGTGCCGTGCAACGCTCGATGGTCCAGATGGATGGAGTGGAGGATGGCTGGTTGATGGACTCCCCACGCAAACACGGCTACAGCGCCAATAAGGAGGAGGTAGAGTAATGTTTTGGGCTGGAATCATGGGGAGAGAGATTGTCGGCCCCTTTAGGATCCCTGAAGGGGTAAAGATGAACTCCATAATGTATGTGGAGTTTCTCAAACAGCACTTCCTGCCATGGTTCAAGAAGAAGAACCGTGTATTCCACAGCAAGATCATTTTCATGCATGATAATGCACCGTCTCATGCTGCACATAACACATCTGCATCTCTGGCTGATATGGGCATAAAAGGGGACAAACTTATGGTGTGACCCCCATGCTCCCCTGACCTCTATCCCATTCAGAACCTCTGCAGCATCATCAAAAGGAGTGTCTATGATGGCGGGAGGCAGTTCACATCTAAGAAACAGCTCTGGGAGGGTATTCTGTCCTCATGCAAAACAATTGAAGCAGAAACCATCCAAAACCTGACAAATTCAATGGACGAGAGAGTTCAGAAGCTCCTTTCGAACAAGGGGTCCTATGTGCAAATGTAACACCTAGAATAAAGTTTTGAGTTGAAAACTGTTTGATTTCAGTTTCTAACAACCTGCTAATACTTATAATTTCAAAAATGACCATTTTTTTGGTCTTTATTAAAATGAAAAGGTTGATCGAAGAGTGTGGGGGATCTAAGAGGGTGGCAACCCAGTAGTCAGGATTACTTCGAATTCTGACATTCTGAGGGTCATGTTGCAGGTAGTGCAGCAAGAAGGCGCTTATGGTTCTTGCGCATCTCGGAGCCCCAAAATTATTTTCCGGGCTAGATGCAGCCAAAAATGATTATTAATTTTAAATCTGGTGGAGCTTAGTATAGATGGCCTAATAGAATCAGTACTGCACACTGCTACAAAGCCCAAATTATTTTCCAGCCAAGATACAGATAAACATGATTAGTCATTTTAAATCTGGTGGAGCTTAGTATAGATGGCCTAATAGAATCAGTACTGCACACTGCTACAAAGCCCAAATTATTTTCCAGCCAAGATACAGATAAACATGATTAGTAATTTGAAAGCTTAAAATGGTTGATGAGGTGATTTTAACCAATCATCAAGCTTTTACTCTCCCCAGGATGACACAGTGGTAGAAAAGTCGTTTCGGATCCATGATTTGTTCATCTTTATGAACGTGAGTCTGTCTACATAATCAGTGGAGAGCCGCGTGCGCTTATCTGTCAGCACACCACCAGCAGCGCTGAACACACGTTCAGACAGAACGCTGGCTGCGGGGCATGACAAGATCTCCAAGGCGTAAGTGGCTAGCTCCGGCCATTTATCCAGATTGGAAGCCCAAAAAGAGCAAGGGTCCAGTGACACAGTCATGGCTTCAATGTTTACTTGGAGATACTCCTGTACCATCGTCTCTAGGCGTTGTCTATGTGTCAGACTTCTTGTCTCCTGTGGCCTTGCAAAGGATGGGCTAAAAAAGTGGTGAAATGATTCCGCAAAATTGATGTTACCAGCAGATACTGTGTTTCTGTTACGGTTTGAGTGCTGAACACTCGACGGTCCCACGGTTGGCAAGTTGGAACTGTGAGATTCACTACGTGCACCACTGGTGTTTTGTGGAAAAGCACATGTAAGATTCTGCAACAGTCTCTGCTGATACTCCTGCATGCGTGCATCCCTTTCTATGGCAGGAATAATTTCTGCAAATTTACTTTTGTACCGGGGATCTAACAGTGTGGCAACCCAGTAGTCAGGATTATTTCTAATTCTCACAATTCGAGGGTCATTTTGCAGGTAGTGCAGCAAGAAGGCACTCATGTGTCTTGCGCATCCAGGAGCACCAAGTCCCTGTTGTGTTGATGGCGAGGTAACAATCATGCTTCCTTCCTCTGTCCTCTCCCCCCAACCTCTCACAACAGAAATGTGATCAAGGTCTCCCTCATCTGATGAGTCTCCCATCAGTTCGTCCTCCACTTCTTCCTGGGCTCCTGCACCTTCCTCACTAGTTTGGCTGCTACCATGCGCCCTGGTAAAACCATCTCCCCCACCCTCACATGCCTGCCACCTTGGTGCTGCCGACCGTCTGGACCTTGCAGATGTTAGCCCTTCCGCATACAACTCCTCCTCCTCTACTTCCTCCACCTCCTCTTGTGCCACCACCTGACTCCGAATTCTGTTTAACATGTGCTCCAGCATGTAAATCACCGGAATAGTCATGCTGATAATGGCATCGTCAGCACTAAACATCTTCGTCGCCATTTCAAAACTGTGCAGAAGGGTGCATAGGTCCCTGATCTGAGACCACTCCTCCAGCGTGATCTGCCCCACCTCTGGATCTCGTTGGCCCAGGCTATATGTCAGAACGTATTGCACCAGGGCTTGTCGGTGCTGCCACAGTCGCTGCAACATGTGCAGAGTTGAATTCCACCGGGTAGGCACATCGCATTTTAGCCGGTGAAGTGGCAGGCCCAACGACTTCTGTAGAGATGTAAGTCACTGAGCTGCGGGATGCGAACGGCAGAAGTGAGCACACAGCGACCGTGCCCTCTGCAGAAGGCCATCTAGTCCGGGATAGTGGGCTAAAAATTGCTGGACAACCAGGTTCAACACGTGAGCCATACAAGGCACGTGTGTGACATTGCCCCGGCGAAGGGCCGCACCCAGGTTTGCAGCATTGTCGCACACGGCCTTCCCTGGTTTCAGGTCCAGTGGAGACAACCATTCATGAAATTGGTTCTCCAGAGCTGACCACAACTCCTCAGCTGTGTGACTCACATTTCCCAGACATTTCAAAGTAAAAACCGCCTGATGACGTTGAGCCCTACTGCCAGCATAGTAAGGAGGTGTGCAAGATCCCTTCTGCGCAGTTAGAAAGCTTGTGGCATGACCAGACAGGCTTTGGGTGCAGGTGGAGGACCGAGAGGAGGTTGAGGAGGCAGAAGCAGTGGAGGAACTTTGAGATAAAGAGGATTGACGCACAACTCGTGGGGACGGCAAGACTTGGACAGCAGCCCCTTGTCCTGCTGTCACCATAGTTACCCAGTGCCCAGTCAGCGACATGTAACGCCCCTGTCCATGCCTACTCGTCCAAGTGTCTGTGGTGAAATGCACCCTGTCACACACAGAGTTTCTCAAAGAAGCGGTGATGTTGTGTGCGACATGCTGGTGGAGCGCAGGCACACCTTTCTTTGAGAAGTAGTGCCCACTGGGCATCTGGTACTGGGGCACTGCGACAGACATAAGGTCTCGAAAATCCTCTGTGTCCACCAGGCTGAAAGGCAGAATTTCTGTAGCCAAGAGCTTGCAGATGGTGAAATTCAACCTCTTAGCTTTCTCATGGCTAGGAGGAAATGGTCTTTTACTTGTCCACATCTGAGGGACCGAGGGCTGGCTGTTGTGCTTAGACGGGGTTGATAAGGGTGGCCCCGGCAAACTGCCGGTCTGTGAGGAAGATGCAGGCGGACATGTTAGGTTGCCTTGATCCAAAGGTGGTGCTATCGATGTTGGACAGCACTCAACACCAGCTGGTGTTACCACCTCCAAAGAAAATGATGACCTGCCAATCACGCTGTCTGTTGCGGGTAAAGAGGTGGCAGGTCTGCGTCCCAAAACAGGTGTGACTGCTGTCTCCCCAGTCACAGAGGATGAAGAGGCCGCGGATGCACAAGATGTGGCAGACGGTGGTTGGCCTGGCCGGCTAGGCCGCATTGTAGCACAATGAGCTTCCCACTGCAACTTATGCTTCATGTCCATGTGCCGGTTCATGCATGAAGTACTCAAACTATGTATTTTTTGGCCTCTACTTAGCTTTTGCTGACAAATGTTACAGATAACACGAGTTGGGTTATCTTTATTGATCTGAAAAAATGCCCAGGCTATGCAAAACTTAGCACCCATGTGACCTGAAGAGCCACCACAACTTGTGGTGAGAGGCAGAGTTGTGTTTGAGGATGCAGTTGTTGACGTGCTTCCAGTACTACGTCTCTGTCCAGGAAGGCGCAACCTGACCTCGTCGTCACTAGCATTCTCCTCCACCTCCTCTGCGGACCTCATCTCTTGGCTGACTGTGGGTTGACAGTAAGTGGGATCTCCAACCTCATCATCATCACCCTGTGTGTTATCACACCCGTCGTCCTCAGAGCCAACCTGTTCCTGCCCTGACAAAAAACTAAAGTTGTCGCTCCAATCAGGTATTTGAGTCTCATCATCGTCTTCCTCATTGTCTCCACCAACAGGAGTTACAGTTTGGGAATGAGGGTCTACATTATGGTCAGAACCTTCTGCGTCTGGTCCTGGATCCGACTGATAAAGATTCTGGGCATCAGTGCAGATCATTTCCTCGTCTGGATTCACAGAAGCACTGGAGCCGACCTCTGATTCCCAGGCTATAGTATGAGTAAACAGCTCTGCAGACTCAACCATCTGTTCTACCTCATACTCAGACGGGCAGCTGGAGATTTGGGAGCTGTGAAAAAGCAAGTGCGATAGGGGTGACACCTCTGAGGACTGGAGTATTTGTGATGTTGAAGTAGATGTGGAGGAGAGCCCACTTAAAGGAGCACTTGATATCTGTTGAAGCACCTGCTGTTTTTGTGCCTCATCTGGAATTTGTAGCGATTGGCATGGCCGTAAGAAAGGGATCTTATCACATTGTCCGCTAAAAGAAGTAGACATTTTAGTTTGGCTGGAAGATGGTCTTTCTTCTGCAGATGTTACTGTTGCTTTAACACCTACCCCACGGACACAACCTTTTTTCCCCTTCCCAACACGCCTATTCCCCTTTCCACCACCAGCAGGCCTTTTTACACTCATTTTGGTGGTTAACTAATTCACAACTCTGGAGTTGTTTGCACAAAAAAACAATGGATGGGAACCAAGCAGAGATGAGTGGCCAAACTGTGGTATTAGGCCAAAACTATTGGCTGGGTTAGGTGCAGAAAAAAATTATATTCAATTTGAAAACTGATGGAGGTCAGTATAAATGGACTAATAGAACAAGTCCCACACACTGCTAGAAGCCCAAATATTTTTTCAGAGCTACATGCAGAAAAAAATTATATTCAATTTGCAACCTGATGGAGGTCAGTATAGATGGACTAATAGACCAAGTCCCACACACTGCTAGAAGCCCAAATATTTTTTCAGAGCTAGATGCAGAAAAAAATTGTATTCAATTTGCAACCTGATGGAGGTCAGTATAGATGGACTAATAGAACAAGTCCCACACACTGCTAGAAGCCCAAATATTTTTTCAGAGCTAGATGCAGAAAAAAATTAGATTCAATTTGCAACCTGATGGAGGTCAGTATAGATGGACTAATAGACCAAGTCCCACACACTGCTAGAAGCCCAAATATTTTTTCAGAGCTAGATGCAGAAAAAAAATATTTTTAATTTGCAACCTGATGGAGGTCAGTATAGATGGACTATTAGACCTAGTCCCACACACTGCTAGAAACCCAAATATTTTTTCAGAGCTAGATGCAGAAATAAATTATATCCAATTTGCAACCTGATGGAGGTCAGTATAGATGGACTAATAGAACAAGCCCCACACACTGCTAGAAGCCCAAATATATTTTCAGAGCTAGATGCAGAAAAAAATTATATTGAATTTGCAACCTGATGGAGGTCAGTATAGATGGACTAATAGACCAAGTCCCACACACTGCTAGAAGCCCAAATATTTTTTCAGAGCTAAATGCAGAAAAAATATATTTTTAATTTGCAACCTGATGGAGGTCAGTATAGATGGACTAATAGACCAAGTCCCACACACTGCTAGAAGCCCAAATATTTTTTCAGAGCTAGATGCAGAAAAAAATTATATTCAATTTGCAACCTGATGGAGGTCAGTAAAGATGGACTAATAGAACAAGTCCCACACACTGCTAGAAGCCCAAATATTTTTTCAGAGCTAGATGCAGAAAAAAATTATATTCAATTTGCAACCTGATGGAGGTCACTATAGATGGACTAATAGACCAAGTTCCACACACTGCTAGAAGTCCAAATATTTTTCAGAGCTAGATGTAGAAAAAAAATATTTTTAATTTGCACCCTGATGGAGGTCAGTATAGATGGACTAATAGACCAAGTCCCACACACTGCTAGAAGCCCAAATATTTTTTCAGTGCTAGATGCAGAAAAAAATTAAATTCAATTTGCAACCTGATGGAGGTCAGTATAGATGGACTAATAGAACAAGTCCCACACACTGCTAGAAGCCCAAATATTTTTTCAGAGCTAGATGCAGAAAAAAATTATTTTTAATTTGCAACCTGATGGAGGTCAGTATAGATGGACTAATAGACCAAGTCCCACACACTGCTAGAAGCCCAAATATTTTTTAAGAGCTAGATGCAGATAAAAATTATTTTTAATTTGCAACCTGATGGAAGTCAGTATAGATGGACTAATAGAACAAGTCCCACACACTGCTAGAAGCCCAAATATTTTTTCAGTGCTAGATGCAGAAAAAAATTATATTCAATTTGCAACCTGATGGAGGTCAGTATAGATGGACTAATAGAACAAGTCCCACACACTGCTAGAAGCCCAAATATTTTTTCAGAGCTAGATGCAGAAAAAAATTATTTTTAATTTGCAACCTGATGGAGGTCAGTATAGATGGACTAATAGACCAAGTCACACACACTACTAGAAGCTCAAATATTTTTTAAGAGCTAGATGCAGATAAAAATTATTTTTAATTTGCAACCTGATGGAAGTCAGTATAAATGGACAAATAGAACAAGTCCCGCACACTGCTAGAAGCCCAAATATTTTTTCAGAGCTAGATGCAGAAAAAAATTATTTTTAATTTGCAACCTGATGGAGGTCAGTATAGATGGACTAATAGAACAAGCCCCACACACTGCTAGAAGCCCAACTATTTTTTCAGAGCTAGATGCAGAAAAAAATTATATTCAATTTGCAACCTGATGGAGGTCAGTATAGATGGACTAATAGACCAATTCCCACACACTGATAGAAGCCCAAATATTTTTTCAGAGCTAGATGCAGAAAAAAATTATATTCAATTTGCAACCTGATGGAGGTCACTATAGATGGACTAATAGACCAAGTTCCACACACTGCTAGAAGTCCAAATATTTTTCAGAGCTAGATGTAGAAAAAAAATATTTTTAATTTGCAACCTGATGGAGGTCAGTATAGATGGACTAATAGACAAAGTCCCACAACTGCTAGAAGCCCAAATATTTTTTCAGTGCTAGATGCAGAAAAAAATTATATTCAATTTGCAACCTGATGGAGGTCAGTATAGATGGACTAATAGACCAAGTCCCACACACTGCTAGAAGCCCAAATATTTTTTCAGAGCTAAATGCAGAAAAAATATATTTTTAATTTGCAACCTGATGGAGGTCAGTATAGATGGACTAATAGACCAAGTCCCACACACTGCTAGAAGCCCAAATATTTTTTCAGAGCTAGATGCAGAAAAAAATTATATTCAATTTGCAACCTGATGGAGGTCAGTAAAGATGGACTAATAGAACAAGTCCCACACACTGCTAGAAGCCCAAATATTTTTTCAGAGCTAGATGCAGAAAAAAATTATATTCAATTTGCAACCTGATGGAGGTCACTATAGATGGACTAATAGACCAAGTTCCACACACTGCTAGAAGTCCAAATATTTTTCAGAGCTAGATGTAGAAAAAAAATATTTTTAATTTGCACCCTGATGGAGGTCAGTATAGATGGACTAATAGACCAAGTCCCACACACTGCTAGAAGCCCAAATATTTTTTCAGTGCTAGATGCAGAAAAAAATTATATTCAATTTGCAACCTGATGGAGGTCAGTATAGATGGACTAATAGAACAAGTCCCACACACTGCTAGAAGCCCAAATATTTTTTCAGAGCTAGATGCAGAAAAAAAATATTTTTAATTTGCAACCTGATGGAGATCAGTATAGATGGACTAATAGACCAAGTCCCACACACTGCTAGAAGCCCAAATATTTTTTCAGAGCTAGATGCAGAAAAAAATTATATTCAATTTGCAACCTGATGGTGGTCAGTATAGATGGACTAATAGACCAAGTCCCACACACTGCTAGAAGCCCAAATATTTTTTCAAAGCTAGATGCAGAAAAAAATTATATTCAATTTGCAACCTGATGAAGGTCAGTATAGATGGACTAATAGAGCAAGTCCCACACACTGGTAGAAGCCCAAATATTTTTTCAGAGTTAGATGCAGAAAAAAATTATATTCAATTTGCAACCTGATGGAGGTCAGTATAGATGGACTAATAGAACAAGTCCCACACACTGTTACAAGCCCAATTATTTTTTCAGAGCTAGATGCAGAAAAAAATTATATTGAATTTGCAACCTGATGGAGGTCAGTATAGATGGACTATTAGAACAAGTCCCACACACTGCTAGAAGCCCAAATATTTTTTCAGAGCTAGATGCAGAAAAAAATATTTTTAATTTGCAACCTGATGGAGGTCAGTATAGATGGACTAATAGACCAAGTCCCACACACTGCTAGAAGCCCAAATATTTTTTCAGAGCTAGATGCAGAAAAAAATTATATTCAATTTGCAACCTGATGGAGGTCAGTATAGATGGACTAATAGAACAAGTCCCACACACTGCTAGAAGCCCAAGTATTTTTTCAGAGCTAGATGCAGAAAAAAATTATTTTTAATTTGCAACCTGATAGAGGTCAGTATAGATGGACTAATAGACCAAGTCCCACACACTGCTAGAAGCCCAAACATTTTTTAAGAGCTAGATGCAGATAAAAATTATTTTTAATTTGCAACCTGATGGAAGTCAGTATAGATGGACTAATAGAACAAGTCCCACACACTGCTAGAAGCCCAAATATTTTTTCAGAGCTAGATGCAGAAAAAAATTATATTCAATTTGCAACCTGATGGAGGTCAGTATAGATGGACTAATAGAATGATGCTATGCCCAAAAGGTTTTACATAACTAGGTGCAGTAAAAAAATTGGTATTCTATACAAAGGTGATATAGCTTGCAACACAGATAGGCTACTCCACTGACTAACACAGTCTGCAATAGGCCAAAAAGGATTAGCTTTGCTAGATTTAGCCAAATGCTGTGAAAAAAAACTTGCACAGAACTGGCACAGACCTGCCTGGCAAAAACTGATAGGAACTGATGTAACTTAGTCCTGAAAAGGACTGCAATTACAATTAGTCTTTACTCCCAACCTATCTATTTAAGAGCACAGACCTGCCTGATAAAAGTCGTAGGAAATGCTGTAACCTAGTCCTTAAAAGGACTGCAATCACAACTATTCCCTACTTCCAAGCTATCTGTAGATTTGTGCGAAAATTGGCTTGAAATTAACAAGGTATAGCGCACACAGCAACAGTGGTGCCGTCTAACACGCAGCTGCAGCAGTGAAAAAATGGTGGAGATGGGGAAAATGGCTGGGTCTTATAGGGCAAGGACATGTGACATACACTGCCAATGACACATGCCCTTGCTTGTGTGAAAAAAAGCACTTCGCTCCGTGTGTGCGCTGCTGATAGGCTGACAGATTGCACCTCCCCACTGTAAATGCGGGAAAGAGAAAAAAAAAATGGAGATCTTCATTATTCCTCCAGAGATCCATCCCCTGCCCCTCCCCCCGCCCCGCTGTACACTCAAACTGCGTATTAACATTAATTTTCATCATTACTGAGAAAAAATCCAGTTATGACTTTGGTACACGAACAGTTATCGAACATAACCTCGAACAGCCGAATTTTTTTCAAAACGTTCGTGTTCGCCGAACGGCTCGAACACCGCCCAAAACAGCTCGAAATTGAGATTGGTGAACAGTTCGAGTCAAACAACGCTCATCTCTAGCCCTATATAATGCTCCATATAGAATAATGGAACTAATATAATGCTTCATACAGAATAATGGGCCCTAAATAATGCTCCATAAAGAATAACGGGCCCTTTATAATGCTCCATAAAGAATAATGGGCCCTATATGATGCTAACATATACAATAATGGGCCCCATATAATGGTCCATATAGAATAATGGGCCTCATGTAATGCTCCATATAGAATAATGGGCCCTATATAATGCTCCATATAGAATAATGGAACCCATATAATGCTCCATATAGAATGATGGACCTCATATATTGTTCCATACAGAATTACGAGCCCTATATAATGCTCCATATAGAATAATGGTACCCATATAATGCTCCATACTGAATATTAGGCCCCATGTAATGCCCCATAATGTACAATGGACCCCATATATTGTTCCATGCAGAATAATGGGCCTCATATAATGCTCCATATAGAATAATGGGCCCTATATAATGCTAAATATACAATAATGGACCTCATATATTGTTCCATATAGAATAATGGGTCTTATATAATACTCTATACATAATAATGGAGCTTTTATATTGTTCCATACAGAATAATGGGCCTCATACAATGCTCCATATAGAATAATGGGCCATATATAATGCTCCATACTGAATAAAGGGCCCTATATAATGCTCCATATAGAATAATAGGACCTATATAATGCTCCATATGGAATAATGGAACCCATATAATGCTCCATATAGAATAATGGGCCCTATATAATGCTCCATACAGAATAATGGGCCTCGTATAATTCTCCATATAGATTAATGGGCCCTATGTAATGCTCCATATAGAATAATGGGCCCTATATAATGGTCCATATAGAATAATCGGCCCTATATAATGCTCATATAGAATAATGGGCCCCATATATTGCTAAACACGGAATGATGGTCCTCATATATTGGTCCATATAGAATAATGGGCCTCATATAATGCTCCATATAGAACAATGGGCCCTATATAATGCTTCATACAGAATAATGCGCCCAATATAATGCTCCATATAGAATAATGGGCCTCATATTATGATCCATATAGAATTATGGGCCCCATATAATGCTCCATACAGAATAATGGACTTCATATAAAGCTCTATACAGAATAATGGGCCCTATATAATGCTCCATATAGAATAATGGGCCCCATATATTGCTCCATTTAGAATAATGGGCCCTATATAATGCTCCATATAGAATAATGGGCCCTATATAATGCTCCATATAGAATAATGGGCCCTAAATTATCCTCCATATTGAATAATGGGCCCTACGCAATGCTCCATACATAATAATGGACCTCATATAATGCTCCAGACTGAATAAGGGGCTTAATATAATGCTCCATATAGAATAATGGGCCCTATATAGTGCTCCATATAGAATAATGAAACCCATATAATGCTCCATACAGAATAATGGACCCCATATATTTTTCCATACAGAATAATGGGCCCTATATAATGCTCCATACAGAATAATGGGCCCTATATATTGCTCTATATAGAATAATGGACCCGATATAATGCTCCACAGAGAATAATGGGCCCTATATAATGCTCCATATAGAATAATGGGCCCTATATAATGCTCCATATATAATTATTGGCCCTATATAATGCTCCATATAGAATAATGGGCCTATATAATGCTCCATATAGAATAATGGGCCCTATATAATGCTCCATATAGAATAATGGGCCCTATATAATGCTCCATATAGAATAATGGAACCCATATAATGATCCATACAGACTAATGGACCCAATATAATGCTACACATAGAATAATGGGCCCTATTTAATGCTCCATATAGAATAATGGGCCCTATATAATGCTCCATACAGAATAATGGGAATCATATAATGTTCCATACAGAATTATGAGCACTATATAATGTTCCATATAGAATAATGTGTTACCATATATTTCTCCATTTAGAATAATGGGCCCTTCATAATGCTCCATATAGAATAATGGGCCCTATATAATGCTCCATATAGAATAATGGGCCCTAAATAATGCTCCATATAGAATAATGTGCCCTATACAATGCTCCATACAGAATAATGGACCTCATTAAATGCTCCATACAGAATAATGGGCCTCATATAATTCTCCATAAAGAATTATGGGCCCTATATAATGCTACACAATGAATAATGGAACCCATATAATGCTCCATACAGAATAATGGGCCTTATATAATGCTCCATAGAGAACAATGGGCCCTATATAATGCTCCATATAGAATAATGAACCCCATATAATGCTCCACAAAGAATAATGGGCCCTATATAATGCTCCATATAGAATAATGGGCCCTTTATAATGCTCCATATAGAATAATGGGCCCTATAAAATGCTCCATATAGAATAGTGGGCCCTATATAATGTTCCATATAGAACAATGGAACCCATATAATAATCTATACAGAATAATGTACCCAATATAATGCTCCATATAGAATAATAGGCCCTATTGAATGCTCCATATAAAATAATGGGACCTATATAATACTCCATATAGAATAATGGACCCTATATCATGCTCAAAAGCGAATAATGGACCTCATATAATGCTCCATATAAAATAATGAGCCATAAATAATGCTCCATATAGAATAAAAGAACCCATATATTGCTCCATACAGAATGATGTACTTAATATATTGTTCTATATAGAATAAAGGGCCTCATATAATGCTCCATACAAAATAAGGTTCCCTATATAATGCTCCATATAGAATAATAGACCCAATATATTGTTCCATACAGAATGATGTTCTTCATATATTGCTCCATATAGAATAAAGGGCCTCATATAATGCTCCATACAGAATAATGGGCCCTATATAATGCTCCATATAGAATAATGGGCAATACATAATGCTCCATATAGAATAATGAGCCCTATATAAAGCTACATATAGAATAATGGGGACTATATAATGCTCCATATAGAATAATCGGCCAAATATAAAACTTCATACAGAAAAATTGACCCTATATAATGGTCCATATAGAATAATCGGCCCTAAATAATGCACCATATATAATAATGGAACCTATATAATGCTCCATATGTAATAATGGGCCTCATATAATGCTCCATCTAGAATAATGGGCCCTATATAATGCTCCATACAGAATAATGGGCCCTATATAAAACTCCATACAGAAAAATGGACCCTATATAATGTCCCATATAGAATAATGGGCCCTAAATAAAGCTCCATATATAATAATGGAACCTATATAATGCTCTATATGTAATAATGGGCCTCATAAAATGCTCCATATAGAATTATGGAACCCATATAATGCTCCATACCGAATATTAGGTCCCATGTAATGCCCCGTAAAGTACAATGGACCCCATATATTTCTCCCTACAGAATGATGGTACTCATATATTGTTCCATACAGAATAATGTGCCTCATTTTATGCTCCACATAGAATAATGGGCCCTATATTATGCTCCATACAGAATAATGGGCCCAATATAATGCTCCATCTAGAATAATGGGCCCTATATATTGTTCTATAAAGAATAATGGGCCCAATATAATGCTTCATAAAGAATAATGGGCCCTATATATTGTTCCTTATAGAATAATGGGCCCCATATAATGCTCCATATAGAAAAATGGTCCTCATGTAATGCTCCATATAGAATAATGGGCCCTATATATAATGCTCCATATAGAATAATGGACCCCATATAATGCTCTGTATAGAATAATGGGCCCTATATATAATGCTCTATATAGAATAATGGACCCCATATAATGCTCAATATAGAATAATGGGCCCTATATAATGCTCCATATAGAATAATGGAACACATATAATGCTCCATACAGCATAATGGAACTCATATAATGCTCCATACAGAATAATGGGCCCTATATAACGCTCCATATAGAATAATGGAACCCATATAATGCTCCATGCAGAAAAATGGACATCATATAATGCTCCATACAGAATAATTGGCTCAATATAAAGCTCCATATAGAATGATGGACCTCATATATTGTTCCATACAGAATAATGGGCCTCATATAATGCTACATATAGAATAACTGGCCCTATACAATGTTCCATATAGAATAATGGTACCCATATAATGCTCCATATAGAATAATGGGCCCTATATAATGCTCCATACTGAATATTAGGCCCCATGTAATGCCCCGTAAAGTACAATGGACCCCATATATTGCTTACTACAGAATGATGGAACTCATAAATTTTTCCATACAGAATAATGGGCCTCATTTTATGCTCCACATAGAATAATGGCCCCTATATTATGCTTCATACAGTATAATGGGCCCAATATAATGCTCCATATATAATAATGGGCCCAATATATTATTCTATATAGAATAATGGGCAAAATATAATGCTCGATATAGAATATTGGGCCTCATATAATGTTCCATATAGAATAATGGGCCCTATATAATGCTCCATGCAATAATGGGCCCTATATAATGCTCCATATAGAATAATGGGCCCTATATAATGCTCCATATAGAATAATGGAACTCATATAATGCTTCATACATAATAACGGGCCCTATATAATGCTCCATAAAGATTAACAGGCCCTATATAATGCTCCATAAAGAATAATGGGCCCTATATAATGCTAACATATAGAATAATGGGCCCCATATAATGCTCCATATAGAATTATGGGCCTCATATATTGCTCCATATAGAATAATGGGCCCTATATAATGCTCCATATAGTATAATGGAACCCATATAATGCTCTATATAGAATGATGGACCTCATATATTGTTCCATACAGAATTATGGGCCCTATATAATGCTCCATATATAATAATGGGCCCTATATAATGCTCCATACAGAATAATGGACCTCATATAATGCTCCGTACCGAATAATGGGCTTAATATAATGCTCCATATAGAATAATGGGCCCTATATAATGCTCCATATAGAATAATGGAATCCATGTAATGCTCCATACAGAATAATGGACCCCATATATTTTTCCATACAGAATAATGGGCCCTATATAATGCTCCATACAGAATAATGGGCCCTATATAATGCTCCATATAGAATAATGGACTCGATATAATGCTCCACAGAGAATAATGGGCCCTATATAATGCTCCAAATACAATAATGAGCCCTATATAATGCTCCATATAGAATTTTGGGCTCTATATAATGCTCCATATAGAATAATGGGCCTATATAATGCTCAATATAGAATAATGGGCCCTATATAATGCTCCATATAGAATAATGGGCCCTATATAATGCTCCATATAGAATAATGGAACCCATATAATGATACATACAGAATAATGGACCCAATATAATGCTCCATTTAGAAAAATGGGCCCTATTTAATGCTTCATATAGAATAATGGGCCCTATATAATGCTCCATACAGAATAATGAGTCTTATAATAATGTTCCATATAGAATAATGGGCCCTATATAATGCTCCATATAGAATAATGGGCCCCATATATGGCTCCATACAGAATGATGGACCTTATATATTGTTCCTTACAGAATAATGGGCCTCATATAATGCTCCATATAGAATAATGGGCCCCATATATTGCTCCACACAGAATAATGGACCTCATATAATGCTCCATACAGAATAATGGCCACTATGCAATGTTCCATAAAGAATAATGAGTCCCATATATTTCTCCATTTAGAATAATGGGCCCTACATAATGCTCCATATAGAATAATGGGCTCTATATAAAGATCCATATAAAATAAACGGCCCTAAATAATGCCCCATATAGAATAATGTGCCCTATACAATGCTCCATACAGAATAATGGACCTCATTAAATGCTCCATACAGAATAATGGGCCTCATATAATGCTCCATATAGAATAATAGGACCTATATAATGCTCCATAATGAATAATGGAACCCATATAATGCTCCATATAGAATAATGGGCAATACATAATGCTCCATATGTAATAATGGGCCTCATATAATGCTCCATATAGAATAATGGGCCCTATATAATGCTCCATACAGAATAATGGGCTCTATATAAAACTCCATACAGAAAAATGGACCCTATATAATGTTCCATATAGAATAATGGGCCCTAAAGAATGCTCCATATATAATACTGGAACCTATATAATGCTCTATATGTAATAATGGGCCTCATATAATGCTCCATATAGAATTATGGAACCCATATAATCCTCCATACCAAATATTAGGTCCCATGTAATGCCCCGTAAAGTACAATGGACCCCATATATTGCTCCCTACAGAATGATGGTACTCATATATTGTTCCATAGAGAATAATGGGCCTCATTTTATGCTCCACATAGAATAATGGGCCCTATATTATGCTCCACACAGAATAATGGGCCCAATATAATGCTCCATATAGAATAATGGGCCCTATATATTGTTCTATAAAGAATAATGGGCCCAATATAATGCTTCATATAGAATAATGGGCCCTATATATTGGTCCTTATAGAATAATGGGCCCCATATAATGCTCCATATAGAAAAATGGGCCTCATGTAATGATCCATATAAAATAATGGGCCCTATATATAATGCTCCATATAGAATAATGGACCCCATATAATGCTCTGTATAGAATAATGGGCCCTATATATAATGCTCCATATAGAATAATGGACCCCATATAATGCTCAATATAGAATAATGGGCCCTATATAATGCTCCATATAGAATAATGGAACACATATAATGCTCCATACAGCATAATGGAACTCATATAATGCTCCATACAGAATAAGGGGCCCTATATAATGCTCCATATAGAATAATGGGCATCATATAATGCTCCATATAGAATAATGGGCCCTATATAATCCTCCATATAGAATAATGTAACCCATATAATGCTCCATATAGAATAATGTGCCCATATATTGTTCCATATAGAATAATGGACCCCATATAATGTTCCATGCAGAAAAATGGACATCATATAATGCTCCCTACAGAATAATTGGCTCAAAATAATGCTCCATATAGAATGATGGACCTCATGTATTGTTCCGTACAGAATAATGGGCCTCATATAATGCTCCATATAGAATAATGGGCCCTATGCAATGTTCCATATAGAATAATGGTACCCATATAATGATCCATATAGAATAATGGGCCCTATATAATGCTCCATACCGAATATTAGGCCCCATGTAATGCCCCGTAAAGTACAATGGACCCCATATATTGCTTACTACAGAATGATGGAACTCATATATTTTTCCATACAGAATAATGGGCCTCATTTTATGCTCCAAAGCGAATAATGGACCTCATATAATGCTCCATATAAAATAATGAGCCCTTAATAATGCTCCATATAGAACAATGGACCCCATATATTGCTCCATACAGAATGATGGACCTCATATATTGTTCCATATAGAATAAAGGGCCTCATATAATGCTCCATACAGATTAATGGGCCCTATATAATGCTCCATATCGAATAATGGACCCCATATATTGTTCCATACAGAATATTAGGCCCTTTATAATGCACCATATAGAATAATGGGACCTATAAAATGCTCCATACAGAATAATGGGCCCTATATAATGCTCCATATAGAATAATGGGCCCTACATAATGCTCCATATAGAATAATGAGCCCTATATAATGCTCCATATTGAATAATGGGCCCTATATAATGATCCATATAGAATAATGGGCCATATATAAAGCTCAATACAGAAAAATTGACGCTACATAATGCTCCATATAGAATAATGAGCCCTATATAATGCGCCATATAGAATAATGTGCCCTATATAATGTTCCATGTAGAATAATGGGCCATATATAATGCTCCATACAGAAAAATTGGCACTATATAATGTTCCATATAGAATAATGGGCCCTAAATAATACTCCATATAGAATAATGGAACCTATATAATGCTCCATATGGAATAATGGGACTCATATAATGCTCCATATAGAATAATGGGCCCTATATAATGCTCCATACAGATTAATGGGCCCTATATAATGCTCCATAAAGTATAATTTGCCCTATATAATGCTCCATATAGAATAATGGAACCCATATAATGCTCCATACCAAATATTAGGCACCATGTAATGCCCTGTAAAGTACAATGGACACCATATATTGCTTCATACAGAATGATGGACCTCATATATTGTTCCCTACAGAATAATGGGACTCACATAATGCTCCATATAGAATAATGGACACCATATATTGCTCCATACAGAATGATGGACCTCATATATTGTTCCATATAGAATAAAGGGCCTGATATAATGATCCATACAGAATATTGGGCCCTATATAATGCTTCATATAGAATAATGGACCCCATATAATGCTCCATACAGAATAATGGACCTCATATAAAGCTCCATGCAGAATAATGGACCTCATATATTGCTCCATACAGAATGATGTACCTCATTTATAGTTCCATACAGAATAATGGGCCTCATATAATGCTCCATATAGAAAAATGGGCCCTAAATAATGCTCCATACAGAATATTGGGCCCTATATAATGCTCCATATAGAATAATGGGCACTATAAAATGATCCATACAGAATAATGCGCCCTATATAATGCTCCATATAGAATAATGGGCCCTACATAATCCTCCATATAGAATAATGAGCCCTATATAATGCTCCATCTAGAATAATGGGCCCTATATAATGCTTCATTTAGAATAATGGGCCGTATATAATGTTCCATACAGAAAAATTGACGCTGTATAATGCTCCATATAGAATAATGGGCCCTAAATAATGTTCCATATAGAATAATGGAACCTATATAATGCTTCATATGGAATAATGGGCCTCATATAATGCTCCATATAGAATAATGGGCCCTATATAATGCTCCATACAGAATAATGCATCCTATATAATGCTCCATATAGAATAATTTGCCCTAAATAATGCTCCATATAGAATAATGGAACCCATATAATGCTCCATACCAAATATTAGGCACCATGTAATGCCCTGTAAAGTACAATGGACGCCATATATTGCTCCATACAGAATGATGGACCTCATATATTGTTCCTACAGAACAATGGGCCTCATATAATGCACCATATAGAATAATGGGCCATACATAATGTTCCATACTGAATATTAGGCCCAATATAATGCTCCATATAGAATAATGGACCCTTTATATTGCTCCATATAGAATAATGGGCTCTATATAATGCTCCATATAGAATAATGCACCTCATATATTGTTCCTTACAGAATAATGGACCTCATATAATGCTCCATACAGAATAATGGGCCTTATATAATGCTCCATATAGAATAATGGGCCCTATATAATGCTCAATATAGAATATTGGACCATATATAATGCTCCAATCAGAATAATAGGCCCTATATAATGCTCCATATAGAATAATGGGCCCTATATAATGATCCATACCGAATAATGGGCCCTATATAATGCTCCATGTAGAATAATGGGCCCTATATAATGCTCCATATAGAATAATGGACCCTCTATAATGCTCTATATAGAATAATGAGCCCTTTATAATGCTCCATATAGAATCATGGACCACATATATTGTTCCATACAGAATAATGGGACCTATATAATGCTCCTTATAGTATAATGGGCCCTATATCATGCTCAATATAGAATAATGGGCCCTACATAATGCCCCATATAGAATAATGGAACCCAAATAATGCTCCATACAGAATAATGGGCCCTATATAATGCTGCTTATAGAATAATGGGCCCTATATAATGCTACATATAGAATAATGGAAACCATATAATGCTCCATACCGAATATTAGGCCCCATGTAATGCCCCGTAAAGTAAAATGGACCCCATATATTGCTCCATACAGAATGACGGGCCTCATATCATGCTCCATATACAATAATGGACTTCATATAATGCTCCATATGGAATAATGGGCCTAATATAATGCTCCATATAGAATAATGTACCCCTTATAATGCTCCATAAAGAATAATGGGCCCTATATTATACCCCATATAGAATAATGGGCCTCATATAATGCTCTATATAGAATAATGGGCAAAATATAATGCTCCATATAGAATAATGGAACCCATATATTGCTCTATAGAGAATAATGGGCCCTATATAATGCTCTATATAGAATAATGGGCCTCATATAATGCTCCATATAGAATAATTGGCCTCATATAATGCTCCATACAGAATAATGGGCCCAATATAATGCTCCATATAGAAAAATGGACCCCATATAATGCTCCATACAGATTAATGGACCCTATATAATGCTCCATATAGAATAATGGGCCCTATATAATGCTTCATATAGAATAATGGGCCTCATATAATGTTCCATATAGAATAATGGGCCCTATATAATGCTCCATATAGAATAATGGGCTCATATAATGTTCATATAGAATAATGGCCCCTATATAATGCTCCATAGAGAATAATGGAACCCATATTATGCTCCATACAGAATAAGGGACATCATATAATGCTCCGTACAGAATAATGGGCCCTATATAATGCTCCATAAAGAATAATGGGCCCTATATAATGCTCCATATAGAATAATGGAACCCATATAATGCTGCATATAGAATAATGGACCCCATACATTGTTCCATACAGAATAATGGACCTTATATAATGTTCCATACAGAATAATGGGCCCAATATAATGCTCCATATAGAATAATTGACCTCATATATTGGTCTATACAGAATAATGGGCCTCATATTATGCTCCATATAGAATAATGGGCCTATATAATGCTCCATATAAAATAATGGAACCGATATAATGCTCCATATAGAATAATGGGCCATATATAACGCTCCATACCGAATATTATGCCCCATGTAAGGCCCCATAAAGTACAATGAACCCCATATATTGCTCCATACATAATGATGGACCTCAAATATTGTTCCTTACAGAATAATGGGCCTTATATAATGCTCCATATAGAATAGTGGGCCCTTTATAATGCTCCATATAGAATAATGGGCCCTATATAATGCTCCATATAGAATAATGAATCCCATAAAATGCTCCATATAGAATAATGGGCCCCATACTGTATATTGTTCCATACAAAATAATGTGCCCCATATAATGCTCCAAACAGAATAATGGACCTCATATAATGCTTAATACAGAATAATGGGCCCAATATAATGCTCCATATAGAATAATTGACCTCATATATTGGTCTATACAGAATAATGGGCCTCATATAATGCTCCATATAAAATAATGGGCCCTATATAATGCTTCATATAGAATAATGGAACGATATAATGCTCCATATAGAAAAATGGGCCATATATAATGCTCCATACCGAATATTATGCCCCATGTAATGCCCCAAGAAGTACAATGGACCCCATATATTGCTCCATACAGAGTGATGGACCTCATATATTGTTATATACAGAATAATGGGCCTCATATAATGCTCCATATAGAACAATGGGCCCTATATAATGCGCCATATAGAATAATGGGCCCTATATAATGCTCCATATAGAATAATGGGCCCTATATAATGCTCCATACAGAATAATGGGCCCTATATAATGCCCCATATAGAATAATGGGCCCTATATAATGCTCCATATCGAATAATGGACCTCATATAATGCTCCATATAAAATAATGGGCCCTATATAATGCTCCATATAGAATAATGGGCCATATATAATGCTCCAGATAGAATAATGGGCCCCATATATTGTTCCATATAGAATGATGGACCTCATATATTGTTCCATACAGAATAATGGGCCTCATATAACGCTCCATATAGAATAATGGGCCCTATATAATGCTCCATACAAAATAATAGGCCCAATATAATGCTCCATATAGAAAAATGGGCCTCATATAATGCTCCATAAAGAAAAATGGGCTCTTTATAATGCTTCAAACAGAATAATGGGCTCTATAAAATACTCCATATAGAATAATGGGCACTATATAATGCTCCATATAGAATAATGGGCCCTATATAATGCTCCATATAGAATAATGAGCGCTATATAATGCTCGATATAGAATAATGGACCATATATAATGCTCCATACTGAATAATGGGGCCTATATATTGTTCCATATAGAACAATGGGCACAATATGATGCTCCCTATAGTATAATGGGCCTCATATAATGCTCCCTATAGTATAATGGGCCTCATATAATGCTCCATAAAGAAAAATGGGCCCTTCATAATGCTTCATATAGAATAATGGGCCCTATAAAATATTCCATATAGTATAATGGTCCCTATATAATGCTTCATATAGAATAATGGAACCCATATAATGCTCCATACAGAATAATGGGCCCAATATAATGCTCCATATAGAATAATGGGCCCAATATAATGTTCCATATTGAATAATGGGCCTCATATAATGCTCCATATAGAATAATGGGCCCTATATAATGCTCTATATAGAATAATAGAACCCATATAATACTCCATATAGAATAATGGGCCCAACATAATGCTCCTTATACAATAATGGGCCTCATATAATGTTCCGTATAGAATAATCTGCCCTATATAATGCTCCATATAGAATAATGGGCCCAATATAATGCTCCATACAGAATAATCAACCTCATAAAATGCTCCATACAGAATAATGGGCCCAATATAATGCTTCATATAGAATAATGTAACCCATATAATGCTCCATATAGAATGATTGACCTAATAAATTGATCTATACAGAATAATGGGCCCTATATAATACTCCATTTAGAATAATGGGACTCATATAATGCTCCATATAGAATGATGGACCTCATATATTGTTCCATAAAGAATAATTGGCCCTATATAATGCTCCATATAGATTAATGGAACATATATAATGCCCAATACTGAATATTAAGCCCCATAAAATGCCCCATAAAGTACAATGGACCCCATATATTGCTCCATACAGAATGATGGACCTTATAAATTGCTCCATACAGAATAATGGACCTCATATAATGCTCCATATAGAATAATGGGCCCTATATAATGCTCCATATAGAATTATGGACCTCATATATTGTTCCATATAGAATAATGGGCCCTACATAGTGCTCCATACAGATTTATGGACCTCATATATTGTTCCATACAGAATAATGGACCTCATATAATGCTCCATATAGAATAATGGGCCCTATATAATGCTCCATACAGAATAAATGGCCCTAAACAATGCTACATAAAGAATAATGGGCCTCATATAATGCTCCATATAGAATAATATGCCCCATATAATGTTCCATAAAGAATAACGGACCTCATACAATGCTCCATACATAATTATGGGCCATATATAATGTTCCATATAGAATAATGGGCCCATATATAGCTCCATTTAGAATAATGGGCTCTATATAATGTTCCATATAGAAGAATGGGCCCTATATAATGCTCCATATAGAATAATGGGCCCTATATAATGCTCCATATAGATTGATGGACACTATATAATGCTCCATATAGAATAATGGGCCTCATATAATGTTCCATATAGAATAATGGGCCCTATATAATGCCCCATACAGAATAATTGGCCCTATATATTGCTCCATATAGAATGATGGACACTATATAATGCTCCATATGGAATAATGGGCCTCATATAATGCTCCATATAGAATAATGGGGCCTATATAATGCTCCATACAGAGTAATGGGCCCTATATATTGCTCCATATAGTATAATGGGACCAATATAATGCTCCATATAGAATAATGGACCTCATATAATGATCCATAGAGAATAATGGGCCCAATATAATGCTCCATACAGAGTAATGGGCCCTATATAATGCTCCATATAGAATAATGAGCCCTATGTAATGCTCCATACAGAATAATGGACCTCATATAGTGCTCCATACAGAATGATGGGCCTCATATAATGCTCCATATAGAATAATGGGCCTCATATATTGCTCCATATAGAATAATGGGCCCTATATATTGCTCCATATAGAATAATGGGCCTCATATGATTCTCCATACAGAATAATGGGCCCAATATAGTGCTCCATATAGAATAATGGGACCTATATAATGCTCCATATAGAATAAAGTGTCCTATATAATACTCCATATAGAATAATGGGCTTCATATAATGCTCCACATAGAATAATGGGCCCTATATAATGCTCCATATAGAATAATGGGCCCTATATAATGCTCCATACCGAATATTAGGCCCCATGTAATGCCCCGTAAAGGACAATGGACCAATATATTGCTAAATATAGAATAATGAGCCCTATATAATGCTCGATATAGAGTAATGGACCCTATATAATGCTCCATACAGAATAATGGGCCCTATATAATGATCCATTCAGAATAATGGGCCCTATATAATGGTCCATATAGATTAATGGGGCCCATATATTGCTCCATTCAGAATAATGGGCCCTATATAATGTTCCATATCGAATATTAGGTCCCATGTATTGCCACGTAAAGTACAATGGAACCCATATATTGCTTGATACAGAATAATGGGCCTCATATATTGTTCCATACAGAATAATGTGCCCTATATAATGCTCCATATAGAATAATGGGCCCTATATAATGCTCATATAGAATAATGGGCCCTATATAATGCTTCATACCGAATATTAGGTCCCATGTAATGCCCCGTAAAGTACAATGGACCCCATATATTGCTCCATATAGAATAATGGGCCCTATATAATGCTCCATACAGAATAATGGGCCATATATTATGATCCATACAGAATAATGGGCCCTATATAATGGTCCATATAGAATAATGGACCTCATATAATGCTCCATATACAATAATGGGACCTATATAATCGTCGATATAGAATAATGGGCCCTATATAATGCTCCATATAGAATAATGGGCTCTATATAATGCTCCATATAGATTAATGGGGCCCATATATTGCTCTATACAGAATAATGAGCCCTATATAATGTTCCATACCGAATATTAGGCCCCATGTAACGCCACGTAAAGTACAATGGACCCCATATATTGCTTGATACAGAATAATGGGCCTCATATATTGTTCCATACAGAATAATGGGCCCTATATAATGCTCCATATAGAATAATGGGCCCTATATAATGCTCCATATAGAATAATGGGCCCAATGTAATGCTCCATATAGAATAATGGAATCCATATAATGCTCCATATAGAATAATCTACCTCATATAATGCTCCATACAGAACAATGGGCCCTATATAATGCTCCATATAGAATAATGGAACCCATATAATGCTCCATACCGGATATTAGGCCCCATGTAATGCCCCGTAAAGTACAATGGACCGCATATATTGTTCCATACAGAATAATGGGCCCTATATAATGCTCCATATAGAATAATGTGCCCTATATAATGCTCCATATAGAATAATGGTCCCTATATAATGCTCCATACAGAATAATGGGCCTCATATAATGCTTGATACAAAATAATGGGCCCAATATAATGCTCCATATAGAATAATGGACCCTATATAATGCTCCATATAGAATAATGGGCCCTATATAATCCCCCATATAGAATAATGGAACCTATATAATGCTCCATATAGAATAATGGGCCTCAAATAATGCTCCATATAGAATAAAGGGCCCTAAATAATGTTCCATACAGAATAATGGGCCCTATATATTGCTCCTTATAGAATAATGGGCCCTACACAATGCTCCATATAGAATAATAGGCGAAATATAAAGCTCCATATAGAATAATGGAACGAATATAATGCTCCATATAGAATAATGGACCTAATATATTGCTACATACAGAATAATGGGCACTTTATAATACTCCATATAGAATAATCGGCCCTATATAATGCTCCATATAGAATAATGGACCCCATATAATGCTCCATATTGAATAATGGGCCCCATATTTTGCTCCATATAGAATAATGAGCCCTATATAATGCTCCATATAGAATAATGGGCCCTATATAATGCTCCATACAGAATAATGGGCCACATATATTGCTCCATATAGAATAATGGGCCCTATATAATGCTCCATATAGAATAATGGACCCATAAAATGCTACATATAGAATAATGGACCGTATATAATGCTCCATATAGAATAATGGGCCCTATATAATGCCCCATACAGAATAATGGACCTCATATAATGTTCCATACAGAATAATGGGCCTCATATATTGCTCCATATAGAATAATGGGCCCTATATAATGCTCCATATTGAATAATGGAACAAATATAATGCTCCATATAGAATAACGCGCCCCATATATTGCTCCATACAGAATGTTGGACCTCATATATTGTTCTATATAGAATAATGGGCCCTATATAATGCTCCATACATAATAATGGGCCTCATATAATGCTCCATACAGAATGAAGGACCTCATATAATGCTCCATTTAGAATCATGGGCATCATAAGATGCTCCATACAGAATAATGGGCCCGATATATTGCTCCATATAGAATAATGGAACCCATATAATGCTCCATATAGAATAATGGACCCTATATAATGCTCCATATAGAATAATGGGCCTCATATAATGCTCCATATAGAATATTGGGCCTCAAATAATGCTCCATACAGAATAATGGACCCCATATGAAGCTCCATACAGAATAATGGCCCCTATATAATGCTTCATACAGAATAATGGGCCCTATATAATGATCCATACAGAATAATGGGACCTATATAATGCTCCATACAGATTAATTGGCCTCATATAATGCTCCATATAGAATAATGGGCCCTATATAATGCTCCATATAGAATAATGGGCCTCATATAATGATCCATATAGAATAATGGGCCCTATTTAATGCTTCATATGGAATAATGGGCCCTTTATAATGCTCCATATAGGATAATGGGCCCAATATAATGCTCCATATAGAATAATGGAACCCATATAATGCTCTATATAGAATAATGGACCAAATATAATACTCCATACAGAACAATGGGCCCAATATAATGCTCCAAATGGATTAATGGGCCCTTTATATTGTTCCATATAGAATAATGGGCCCAATGTAATGCTCCATTTAGAATAATAGGCCTCATATAATGCTCAATATAGAATAATGGGACCAATATAATGCTCTATACAGAATAATGGGCCCTATATAATACTCCATATCGAATAATGGGCCCTGTGTAATGCTCCATAAAGAATTATGGAACCCATATATTGCTACATACAGAATTATGGGCACAAAATAATGCTCCATATAGAATAATGGGCCCTATATATTGTTCCATATAGAATAATGGGCCCATTATAATGCTCCATATAGAATAATGGGCCTCATATAATGCTTAATATAGAATAATATCCCTATATAATGTTAGTTATAGAATATTGGGCACTATATAATAATCCATATAGAATAATGGGC
Organism: Phyllobates terribilis; assembly: GCF_046119375.1. Lineage (NCBI taxonomy): Eukaryota > Metazoa > Chordata > Amphibia > Anura > Dendrobatidae > Phyllobates > Phyllobates terribilis. The sequence continues at coordinate 582,551,936 of NW_027362762.1, forward strand.
CTCATATAATGCTCCAAATAGAATAATAGGCAATATATAATGCTCCATATTGAATAATGGGACCTATATAATGTTCCATATAGAATAATGGGCCCAATATAATGCTTAATATAGAATAATGGGCCTCATATAATGCTCCATACAGAATAATGGGCCCTATATAATACTCCATATAGAATAATGGACCCTATATAATACTCCATATAGAATAATGGAACCCATATAATGCTCCATACAGAATAATGGGCCCGATATAATGTTCCATATAGAATAAAGGGCCCTATATATGGTCCGATATAGAATAATGGGCCGAATATAATGCTACATATAGAATAATGGGCCTCATATAATGCTCCATATAGAATAACGGGCCCTATATAATGCTCCATACAGAATAATGGGCCTATATAATGCTTCATATAGAATAATGGGCCCTATATAATGTTCCATATAGAATAATATACCCATATAATGCTCCATATAGAATAATGGGCCCTCTATAATGCTCCATATAGAATAATGGGCCCTATATAATGCTCCATATAGAATATTTGGCCTCATATAATGCTCCATATAGAATAATGGGCCCTATATAATGCTCACATAGAATAATGGGCCCCATATATTGTTCCATACAGAATTATGGGCCTCATATAATCCTCCATGTAGAATAATGGACCCCATATATTGCTCCATACAGAATGATCTAACTCATATATTGCTCCATACAGAATGATGGATCTCATATATTGTTCCATACAGCATGATGGACCTCATATATTGTTCCATACTGAATAATGGGCCTCATATAATGCTCCATATAGAATAATGGCCACTATATAATGCTCCATACAAAATAATGGGTCCAATATAATGCTCCATATAGAATAATGGGCCCTATATAATGCTCCATACAAAATAATGGGTCCAATATAATGCTCCATATAGAATAATGAACCCAATGTAATGCTTAATATAGAATAATGGGCCTCATATAATGCTCCATACAGAATAATGGGCCCTATATAATGCTCCATATAGAATAATGGGCCCTATATAATACTCCATAAAGAATAATGGAACCCATATAATGCTCCATACAGAATAATGGGCCCGATATAATGTTCCATATAGAATAAAGGGCCCTATACATTGTTCCATATAGAATACTGGGTCCAATATATTGCTCCATATAGAATAATGGGCCTCATATAATGCTCCATATATAATAACGGGCCCTATATAATGCTCCATACAGAATAATGGGCCTATATAATGCTTCGTATAGAATAATGGGCCCTATATAATGTTCCATATAGAATAATGAACCCCATATAATGTTCCATATAAAATAATTGGCCCTATATAATGCTCCATATAGAATAATGGGCCCTATATAATGCTCCATATAGAATATTTGGCCTCATATAATGCTCCATATATAATAATGGGCCCTATATAATGCTCACATAGAATAATGGGCCCCATATATTGTTCCATACAGAATTATGGGCCTCATATAATCCTCCATATAGAATAATGGAGAACATATATTGCTCTATACAGAATGATGGAACTCATATATTGCTACATACAGAATGATGGAACTCATATATTGTTCCATATAGCATGATGGACCTCATATATTGCTCCATACAGAATGATGGAACTCATATATTGTTCCATACAGCATGATGGACCTCATATGTTCCACACTAAATAATGGACCTCATATAATGCTCCATACAGAATAATAGGCTCTATATAATGCACCATATAGAATAATCGGCCCTAAATAATGCTCCATATAGAATAATGGGCCTTTATAATGCTCCATACCGAATATTAGGCCCCATGTAATGCCTCATAAAGTACAATGGACCCCATATATTGCTCCATACAGAATGATGGACCTCATATAATGCTCCATATAGAATGATGGGCCCTACATAATGCTCCATATAGAATAACGGGCCCTATATAATGCTCCATATAGAATAATGGGCCCTATATAATGCTCCATATAGAATAATGGACCTCATATATTGTTCCATAAAGAATAATGGGCCTAATATAATGCTCCATATGGAATAATGGGCCCTATATAATGCTCCATATAGAATAATTGAATCCTTATAATGCTCCATATCGAATATTAGGCCACATGTAATGCCCCGTAAAGTACAATGGACCCCATATATTGCTCCATACAGAATGATGGATATCATATATTGTTCCATACAGAATAATGGGCCTCATATAATGCTCCATATAGAATAATGGGCCCAATGTAATGCTCCATATAGAATAATGGGCCCTATATAATGTTCTATATAGAATAATGGGCCTCATATATTGCTCCATATAGAATATTGGAACCCATATAACGCTCCATACCGAATAATAGTTCCCATTTAATGCCCCGTAGAGTACAATGAACCCCATATATTGCTCCATACACAATGATGGACCTCATATATTGTTCCATAAAGAATAATGGGCCTCATATAATGTTCCATATAGAATAATGGGCCCTATATAATGCCCCATATAGAATAATGGGCCCTATATAATGGTCCTTATAGAATAATGGGCCCCATATATTGTTCCATACAGAATAATGGGCCCAATATAATGCTACATATAGAATAATGGACCTCATATATTGTTCCATACAGAATAATGGGCCTCATATAATGCTCCATATAGAATAATGGGCCATATCAAATGCTCCATAAAGAATAATGAGCCCTATATAATGCTCCATATAGAACAATGGGCCCAATATAACGTTCCATGTAGAATAATGGGCCCCATATATTGTTCCATACAGAATAAAGGACCTCATATAATGCTCCTTATAGAATAATGGGCCCAATATAATGCTCCATATAGAATAAGGTACCCCATATAATGCTCCATACAGAATAATTGACCTCATATAAAGCTCCATATAGAATAATGGGCCCAATATAATGCTCCATATAGAATAATGGAACCCATATAACGCTCCATATAGAATAATGGAACCCATATTATGCTACATATAGAACAATGGGCCCTATTTAATGCTCCATATAGAATAATGGGCCTTATATAATGCTCCATATAGAATAATGGTAACCATATAATGATCCATACCGAATGTTAGGCCCCATGTAATGCCCCGTAAAGTACAATGGACCACATATATTGCTCCATACAGAATGATGTACCCCATATATTGATCCATACAGAATGATGGACCTCATATATTGTTCCATACAGAATAATGGGCCTCATATATTGTTCCATACAGAATAATGGGCCCTACATAATGCTTCATATAGAATAATGGGCCCTATATAATGCGGCATATAGAATAATGGGCCCTATATAATGCTCCATATAGAATAATGGGCCCAATATAATGCTCCATATAGAGTAATGGGCTCCATATATTGCTCCATATAGAATAATGGGCTCTATATAATGCTCCATATAGACTAATGGGCCCTATATAATGCTCCATATAGAATAATGGGCTCTATATAATGCTCCATATAGAATAATGGGCCCCATGTAATGCCCTGTAAAGTACAATGGACCCCATATATTGCTCCATACAGAATGATGGACCGCATATATTGTTCCACACAGATTGATGGACCTCATATATTGTTCCCTACAGAATAATGGGCCTCATATATTGTTCCATACAGAATAATGGGCCCTAAATAATGCTCCATATAGAATAATGGGCCCTATATAATGCTCCTTATAAAATAATGGTCCCTATATAATGATCCACATAGAATAATGGTCCCTATATAATGCTCCATAAAGAATAATAGGCCCCATATATTGCTCCATACAGAATGAGGGACCTCGTATACTGTTCCATACAGAATAATGGGCCTCATATAATGCTCCATACAGAATAATGGGCCCTATATAGTGCTCCATATAGAATAATGGGCCCTATGTAATGCTCAATGTAGAATAATGGGCCCCATATATTGCTCCATACAGAATGATGGGCCTCATATATTGTTCCATATGGAATAATGGGCACTATGTAATACTCCACACAGAATAATGGGACTCATATAATGCTCCATATAGACTAATGGGCCCTGTAAAATGCTCCATATAGAATAATTGGCCCTATATAGTGTTCCATATAGAATAATGGGCCCTATATAGTGCTCCATATAGAATAATGGAACCCATATAATGCTACATACAGAATAATGGGCCCAATATAATGCTCCATATAGAATAATGGGCCCTATATAATGCTTCATATAGAATAATGGGCCCAATGTAATGCTCCATATAGAATAATGGGCCCCATATATTGTTCCAAATAGAATGATGGACCTCATATATTGCTCCATACAGAATGATGGACCTTATATATTGTTCCACACAGAATTCTGGACCTCATATATTGTTCCAAATAGAATAATGGACCTCATATAATGCTCCATACAGAAAAATGGGCCCTATATAATGCTCCATATAGAATATTGGGTCCTATATATTGCTCCATATTGAATTTTGGGCCCTATATAATGCTCCATATAGAATAATGGGCCCCATGTAATGCGCCATACCGAATATTAGGCCCCATGTAATGCCCCGTAAAGTACAATGGACCCCATATATTGCTCCAGAAAGAATGACAGACCCCATATATTGCTCCATACAGAATGATGGACCTCATATATTGTTCAATACAGAATAATGGGCCTCACATATTGTTCCATACAGAATAATGGGCCCTATATAATGCTCCATATAGATTAATGGGCCCTATATAATGCTCCATATAGAATAATGGGCCATATATAATGCTTCATATAGAATTATGGGCCCCATATATTGCTCCATACAGAATGATGGACCTCATATATTGTTCCATACAGAATTATGGGCATCATAAAATGCTCCATATAGAATAATGAGCCCTATATAATGCTTCATATAGAATAATGGGCCCAATATAACGCTCCATGTAGAATAATGGAACCTATATAATGCTCCAACAGAATAATGGACCTCATATATTGTTCCATACAGAATAATGAACCTAATATAATGCTCCTTATAGAATAATGGGCCCAATATAATGCTCCATATAGAATAATGGAACCCATATAATGCTCCATATAGAATAATGGACCTCATATAATGCTCCAAACAGAATAATGGGCCCAATCTAATGCTCCGTATATAATAAGGAACCCCATATAATGGTCCATACAGAATAATTGACCTCATATAATGCTCCATATAGAATAATGGGCCTTGTATAATGCTCCATATAGAATAATGGAACCCATATAATGATCCATATAGAATAATGGAACCCATATTATGCTCCATATAAAATAATGGGCCCTATTTAATGCCCCGTAAAGTACAATGGACCCCATATAATGCTCCATATAGAATAATGGTAACCATATAATGATCCATACCGAATATTAGGCACCATGTAATGCCCCGTAAAGCACAATGGACCCCATATATTGCTCCATACAGAATTATGGACCCCATATATTGATCCATACAGAATGATGGACCTCATATAATGTTCCATACATAATAATGGGCCTCATATATTGTTCCATACAGAATAATGGGCCCTATATAATGCTTCATATAGAATAATGGGCCCTATATAATGCTGCATATAGAATAATGGGCCCTATAAAATACTCCATACAGAATAATGGGCCCTATATAATGCCCCATATAGAGTAATGGGCCCAATATATTGCTCCATACAGAATGATGGACCTCATATATTGTTCCATATATAATGCTGCATATAGAATAATGGGCCCTATATAATGCTCCATAAAGAATAATGGGCCCCATATATTGCTCCATACAGAATGATGGACCTCATATATTGTTCCATACAGAATAATGGGTCTCATATATTGTGCCATACAGATTAATGTGCCTCATATAATGCTCCATATAGAATAATGGGCCCTATATAATGCTCCATATAGAATAATGGGCCATATATAATGCTCCATATATTGTAATGGACTCTATATAATGCTCCATATAGAATAATGGGCCCTGTATAATGCTCCATATAGAATAATGGGCCTATATAATGCTCCATATAGAATAATGGGCCCCATATATTGCTCCATACAGAATAATGGACCACATATATTGTTCCATACAGAATAATTGGCCTCATATAATGCTCCATCTAGAATAATGGGCCCAATATAATGCTCCATAAAGAATAATGTGCTCTATATAATGCTCCATATAGAATAATGGGCCCTATATAATGCTCCATACAGAGTGATGGACCTCACATGATGATCCATATAGATTATTGGGCTCTATATAATGCTCCATACAGAATAATGGGCCCTATATAATGCTCCATATGGAATAATGGGCCCTATATAATGCTCCATATAGAATAACTGAACCCATCTAATGCTCCATTCAGAATAATGGATATCATATAATGCTCCATATAGAATAATGGGCCCTATATAATGCTCCATATAGAATAATGGGCCCCATATATTTTTCCATACAGAAAGATTGGGCCTCATATAATGCTCCATATAGAATAATGGACCCCATATATTGCTCCATACAGAATGATGGACCTCATATATTGCTACATACAGAATGATGAACCTCATATATTGTTCCATATACAATGATGGACCTCATATTTTGTTCCATAAAGAATATCAGACGTCATATAATGCTCCATAGAGAATAATGGGCCCTATATAATGCTCCATATAGAATAATTTGCCCAATGTAATGCTCCGTACCGAATATTAGGCCCCATGTAATGACCCGTAAAGTACAATGGACCCCATATTTTGCTCCATACAGAATGATGGACCTCATATATTGTTCCATTCAGAATTATGGGCCTCATATATTGTTCCATACAGAATAATGGGGCTCATAAAATGCTCCATATAGAATAATGGGCCATTTATAATGCTCCATATAGAATAATGGGCCCTATATAATGCTCCATATGGAATAATGGACCTCATGTAATGCTCCATACAGAATAATGGGCCCAATAAAATGCTTCATATAGAATAATGGGCTCTATATAATGTTCCATATAAAATAATGGGCCCAATATAATGCTCCATATAGAGTAACGGGCCCCATATATTGTTCCATACAAAATTATGGGCCTCATATAATGCTCCATATGGAATAATGGACCCCATATATTGCTCCATAAAGAATGATGGACCTCATATATTGCTCCATACAGAATGATGGACCTCATATATTATTCCATACAGTTTGATTGACCTCATATATTGTTCCGTATAGAATAATGGACCTCATATAATGCTCTATACAGAATAATGGGCCCTATATATGCTCCATATAGAATAATGGGCCCTATATAATGCTCAATATAGTATAATGGGCCATATATAATGTTACATATAGAATAATGGGCTCTATATAATGCTCCATATAGAATAATGGGCCCCATGTAATGCTCCATACCGAATATTAGGCCCCATGTATTACCCCGAAAAGTACAATGGACCCCATATATTGCTCCATACAGAATAATGGGCCTCATGTTATGTTCCATACAGAATAATGGGCCCTATAAAATGCTCCAAATAGAATAATAGGCCTTATATAATGCTCCATATAGAATAATGGGCCCTATGTAATGCTCCATATAGAAAAATGGGCCCTATATAATGCTCCATATAGAATAATGGACCCTATATAATGCTCCATATGGAATAATGGGCTCAATGTAATGCCCTTTAAAGTACAATAGACCCCATAAATTGCTCCATGCAGAATAATGGGCCTCATATATTGTTCCATACAGAATAATGGGCCTCATATATTGTTCCATACAGAATAATGGGCCTCATATAATGCTCTATATAGAATAATGGGCCCTATTTAATGCTCCATATAGAATAATGAGCCCTATATAATGCTCCAAATAGAATAATGGACCCTATATAATGCTCCATATGGAATAATAGGCCCCATGTAATGCCCTTTAAAGTACAATGGACCCCATATATTGCTCCATACAGAATGATGGACCTCATATATTGTTCCAAACAGAATGAAGGAACTCATATATTGTTCCATACAGAATGATGGACCTCATGTATTGTTCCATACAGAATAATGGTCCCTATAAAATGCTCCAAATAGAATAATAGACCTTATATAATGCTCCATATAGAATAATGGGCACTATATAATGCTCCATATAGAAAAAGAGCCCTATATAATGCTCCATATAGAATAATGTACCTTATATAATGATCCATATGGAATAATGGGCCCAATGTAATGCCCTTTAAAGTACAATGGACCCCATAAATTGCTCCATACAGAATAATGGGCCTCATATATTGTTCCATACAGAATAATGGGCCTCATATATTTTTCCATACAGAATAATGGGCCTCATATAATGCTCCATATAGAATAATGGGCCCTTTATAATGCTCCATATAGAATAATGAGCCCTATATAATGCTCCACATAGAATAATGGACCCTATGTAATGCTCCATATGGAATAATAGGCCCCATGTAATGCCCTTTAAAGTACAATGGAGCCCATATATTGCTCCATACAGAATGATGGACCTCATATATTGCTCCATATAGATTGATGGACCTCATATATTGTTCCATACAGAATGTTGGACCCCATATATTGTTCCGCACAGAATAATGGGCCACATATAATGCTCCATATACAATAATGGGCTCTATATAATGCTCCATATAGAATTATGGGCCCTATATAATGCTCCATATAGAATAATGGGATCTATATAATGCTCCATATAGAATAATGTAACCCATATAATGCTCCATACAGAATAAAGAACCTATATAATGCTCTATACAGAATAAAGGACCCCGTATATTGCTCCATACAGAATAATGAGGATCATGTAATGCTCCATATATAATAATGGGCCCCATATAATGCACCATATAGATAAATCGGCCCTATATAATGCTACATATAGAATAATGGGCCCTATATTATGCTCTATATAGAACAATGGGCCCAATATATTGCTCCATACAGAATGATGGACCTCATATATTGTTCCATACAGAATAATGGGACTCATATAATGCTCCATATAAAATAATGGGCCCTATATAATGCTCCATATAGAATAATGGGCCCTATATAATGCTCCATACCGAAGATTAGGCCCCATGTAATGCCCCGTAAAATAAAATGGACCCCATATATTGCTCCATACAGAATGATTGACCTCATATATTGTTCCATACAGAATAATGGGCCTGATATAAAGATCCATATAGAATAATGGGCCCTATATACTGCTCCATATAGAATAATGGGCCCTATATAATGCTCCATATAGAATAATGGGCCCCATATGTTGCTCCATACAGAATGATGGACATTATATATTGTTCCATACAGAATAATAGGCCTCATATAATGCTCCATATTGAATGATGGGCACTATATAATGCTCCATATAGAATAATGGGCCCTATATAATGCTCCATACCGAATATTAGGCCAGATATAATGCCTCGTAAAGTGCAATGGATCCCATATTTTGCTCCATACAGAATGATGGACCTCATATATTGTTCCATTCAGAATAATGGGCCTCATATATTGTTCCATACAGAATAATGGGCCTCATAAAATGCTCCATATAGAATAATGGGCCATTTATAATGCTCCATATAGAATAATGGACCTCATGTAATGGTCCATACAGAATAATGGGCCCAATAAAATGCTTCATATATAGAATAATGGGCCCTATATAATGATCCATGGAGAATAATGGGCCCTATATAATGCTCAATATAGAATAATGGGCCCTATATAATGCTCCATATAGAATAAAGGGCCCCATGTAGTGCCCACTAAAGTACAATGGACCCCATATATTGCTCCATACAGAATGATTGACCCCATATATTGCTCCATACAGAATGATGGAACTCATATATTGTTCCATACAGAATAATTGGCCTCATATATTGTTCCATACAGAATAATGGGCCTCATAAAATGCTCCATATAGTTTCATGGCACCTATGTAATGCTCCATATAGAATAATGGGCCCTATATAATGCTCCATATAGAATAATGGGCCCTATATAATGTTCCATAAAGAATAATGGAACCCATATAATGCTCCATACAGAATATTAGGCCCAATTTAATGCCCCGTAAAGCACAATGGACCCCGTATATTGCTCCATACAGAATGATGGACCTCATATATTGTTCCATACAGAATAATGGGCCTCATATAATGCTCCATATAGAATAATGGGCCCTATATATAATGCTCCACATATTATAATAGGCCCTATATAATGCTCCATATAGAATAATGGGCCCTATATAATGATCCATATAGAATAATGGACCTCATATATTGTTCCATACAGAGTAATTGGCCTCATATAATGCTCAATATAGAATAATGGGCCCCTATATAATGCTCCATACCAAATGTTAGGCCCCATGTAATGCCCCGTAAAGTACAATGGTCCCCATATACTGCTCCATACCGAATAATGGACCTCATATAATGCTCCATATATAATAATGGGCCCTATATAATGCTCCATACAGAATAATGGGCACTATATAATGATCCATATAGAATAATGTACCCTATGTAATGTTCCATATGGAATAATGGGCCCTATATGATGCTCCATATAGAATAAGGGGCCTCATATAATGCTCCATATAGAATAATGGGCCCAGTATAATGCTATATACAGAATGATGGACCCCATATATTGTTCCATACAGAATGATGGACCTCATATACTATTCCATACATAATAATGGGCCACATAATATGCTCCATATGCAAACTTGGGCCCTATATAATGCTCCATATAGATTAGTGGGCCCTGTGTAATGCCCTTTAAAGTACAATGGACCCCATATATTGCTCCACACAGAATGATGGACCCCATTTATTGCCCCATACAGAATGATGGACCTCATACATTGTTCTATACAGAATAATGGGACTCATATATTGTTCCATACAGAATAATGGGCCCAATATAAAGCTCCATATAGATTAATGGGCCCTATATAATGCTCCATATAGAATAATAGGCCCTATATAATGCTCCATATACAATAATGGGCCCCATATATTGCTCCATACAGAATAATGGACCGCATATATTGTTCCATACAGAATAATGGGCATCATATAATGCTCCATATAGAATAATGGGCCTAATATAATGCTCCATAAAGAATAATGGGCCCTATATAATGCTCCATATAGAATAATGGGCCCTATATAATGCTCCATACAGAGTGATGGACCTCACATAATGCTCCATATAGAATAATAGGCCCTATATAATTCTCCATTTAGAATAATGGGCCCCATATAATGCTCCATACCGAATATTAGGCCCCATGTATTGCTCCGCACAGTACAATAGACCTCATATATTGCTCCATACAGAATGATGGACCGCATTTAATGTTCCGTACAGAATTATGGGCATCATATAATGCTCCATATAGAATAATGGACCACATATATTGCTACATACGGAATGATGGACCTCATATATTGTTCCATACAGAATAATGGGCCTCATATATTGTCCCATAAAGAATAATGGGCCCTATATAATGCTCCATATAGAATAATGGACCCTATATAATGCTCCATATAGAATAATGAGCCCTATATAATGCTCCATATAGAATAAAGGGCCCTATATAATGCTCCATATAGAATAATGGGCCCCACATATTGCTCCATAAAGAATGATTGACCTCATATATTGTTCAATACAGTAATGGGCCTCATATAATGCTCCATCTAGATTAATCTACCCCATATAATGCTACATAAAGAGTAATGGGCCCTATATAATGCTCCATATAGAATAATTGGCCTCATATATTGCTCCATACAGAATGATGGACCTCATATATTGTTCCATACAGAATAATGGGCCTCATATAATGCTCCATATAGAATAATGTGCCCTATATAATGCTCCATATAGAATAATGGGCCCTATATAATGCTCCATACCGAATATTAGGCCCCATGTAACACTCCGTAAAGTACAATGGACCCCATATATTGCTCCATGCAGAATGATGGACCTCATATATTGTTCCATACAGAATGCTGGACGTCATATATTGTTCAATACAGAATAATGGGCCTCATATAATGCTTCAAAGAGAATAACGGGCCCTATATAATGCTACATATAGAATAATGGGCCCTATATAATGGTCCATATGGAATAATGGGCCCTATATTAAGCTCCATATAGAATAATGGGCACCATGTAATACCCCGTAAAGTACAATGGACCCCAAATATTGCTCCATACAGAATGATGTACCCATATATTGCTCCATACAGAATGATGGACCTCATATATTGTTCCATACAGAATAAAGGGCATCATATATTGTTCCATTCAGAATAATGGACCTCATATAATGCTACATAGAGAATAATGAGCCCTATATAATGCTTCATATAGAATAGTGGGCCCTATATAATGCTCCATATAGAATAATGGGCCATATATAATGTTACATATAGAATAATGAGTCCTATGTAATTCTCCATATAGAATAATGGGCCCCATGTAATGCTCCATACTGAATATTAGGCCCCATGTATTGCCTCATAAAGTACAATGGACCCCATATGTTGCTCCATACCGAATGGTGGACCCCATATATTGCTCCATACAGAATGATGGACCTCATATATTGTTCCATACAGAATAATGGGCCTCTAATATTGTCCAATACAGAATAATGGGCCTCATATAATGTTCCATATAGAATAAGGGGCCCTATATAATGTTCCATATAGAATAATGGGCCCTATATAATGTTACATATAGAATAATGGGCCCTATATAATGCTCCATTTAGAAAAATGGGCCCCATGTAATGTTCCATACCGAATATTAGGCCCCTTGCATTGCCCCGTAAAGTAACATGGACCCCATATATTGCTCCATACAGAATGATGGACCCCATTTAATGTTCCATACAGAATTATGGGCCTCATATAGTGCTCCATATAGAATAATGGATCACATATATTGCTACATACAGAATGATGGACCTCATATATTGTTCCATACAGAATAATGGACCTCATATAATGCTCCATACAGAATAATGGGCCCTATATAATGCTCCATATAGAATAATGGGCCCTATATAATGCTCCATATAGAATAATGAAACCAATATATTGCTCCATACAGAATGAATGTACCTCATATATTGCTCCATACAGAATGATGGACCTCATATATTGTTCCATACAGAATGTTGGACCTCATATTTTGTTCCATAAAAAATAACAGACCTCATATAATGTTCTATACAGAATAATGGGCCCTATATAATGCTCCATATAGAATAATGGATCCTATATAATGCTCCATTATGAATAATGGGCCCTATATAATGTTCCATATAGAATAATTTGCACCATATAATGCTCCATACTGAATATTAGGCCCCATGTATTGACCCCTAAAGTACATTGGACCCCATATATTGCTCCATACAGAATGATGGACCCCATATTTTGCTCCATACAGAATGATGGACCTCATATATTTTTCCATGCAGAATAATGGGCCTCATATATTGTTCCATACAGAATAATGGGCCTCATAAAATGCTCTATATAGAATAATGGCCCTTTATAATGCTCCATGTAGAATAATAGGCCCTATATAATGCTCCATATAGAATAATGGACCTCATGTAATGCTCAATACAGAATAATGGACGCAATAAAATGCTCCATATAGAATAATGGGCCTAAAATAATGCTCCATATAGAATAATGTACCTCATGTAATGCTCCATACAGAATAATGGGCCCAATAAAATGCTCCATATAGAATAATGGGCCCAAAATAATGCTCCATATAGAATAATGGGCCCTATATAATGTTACATACAGAATAATGGGCCCTATATAATGCTCCATATAGAATAATGGACCTCATGTAATGCTCCATACAGAATAATGGGCCCAATAAAATGCTCCATATAGAATAATGGGCCCAAAATAATGCTCCATATAGAATAATGGGCCCTATATAATGTTACATACAGAATAATGGGCCCTATATAATGCTCCATATAGAAGTATGGGTCCCATGTAATGCTTAATTCCGAATATTAGGCCTCATGTATTGCCCCGTAAAGTACAATGGACCCCATATATTGCTCCATACAGAGTGATGGACCCCATATATTGCTCCATACAGTATGATGGACCTCATATATTGTTCCATACAGTATGATGGACCTCATATATTGTTCCATATAGAATAATGGACCTCATATAATGCTCTAAACAGAATAATGGGCCCCATATAATGCTCCATATAGAATAATGGGCCCTATATAATGCTACATATAGAATAATGGGCCCTATATAATGCTCCATATAGAGTAATGGGCCTCATATAATGCTCCATATAGAATAATGGGCCCAATATAATGCTCCATGCAGAATGATGGACCCCATATATTGTTCCATACAGAATGATGCACCTCATATATTGTTCCATACAGAATAATGTTCCTCATATTATGCTCCATATAGAATAATAGGCCCTATATAATGCTCCATATAGATTAATGGGCCCTATATAATGCTCCATATAGAATAATGGGTACCATGTAATGCCCTTTAAAGTACAATAGACCCCATATATTGCTCCATACAGAATGATGGACCCCATATATTGCTCCATACAGAATGATGGACCTCATGTATTGTTCCATACAGAATAATGGGCCTCATATATTGTTCCATACAGATTAATGGGCCCTATATATTGCTCTATATAGAATAATGGGCCCTTTATAATGCTCCATATAGAATAATGGGCCCTATATAATGCTCCATATAGAATAATGGGCCCTATATAATGCTCCATAAAGAAAAATGGGCCTCATATATTGCTCCGTACAGAATAATGGACCTCATATATTATTCCATACAGAATAATGGGGCCAATATAATGCTCCATATAGAATAATGGGCCCTATAAAATGCTCCATATAGAATAATGGGCCCCATATATTGTTCCATACAGAATGAATGGACCTCATATATTGCTCCATACAGAATGAGGGACCCCATATATTGTTCCATACAGAATGATGGACCTCATATTTTGTTCCATAAAGAATAACAGAGGTCATATAATGCTCCATACAGAATAATGGGCCCCATATAATGCTCCATATAGAATAATAGGCCCCATATAATGCTCAATATAGAATAATGGAACCCATATATTGCTCCATACAGAATGAATGGACCCCATATATTGCTCCATACAGAAAGATGGAACCCATATATTGCTCCATACAGAATGATGGACTTCATATATTGTTCCATACAGATTAATTGGCCTCATATATTGTTCCATACAGAATAATGGGCTCTATATAATGCTCCATATAGAATAATGGGCCCTTTATAATGCTCCATATAGAATAATGGGCCCTATATAATGCTCCATATAGAATAAAGGGCCCTATATAATGATCCATATAGAATAACGGGCCCCATATATTGCTCCATACAGAATAATAGACCTCATATATTGTTCCATACAGAATAATGGACCTCATATAATGCTCCATATAGAATAATGGGTCCAATATAAAGCTCCATAAAGAATAATGGGCCCTATATAATGCTCCATATAGAATAATGGGCCCTATAAAATGCTCCATATAGAATAATGGACCCCATATATTGCTCCATACAGAGTGATGGACCTCATATATTGTTCCATATAGAATTATGGGCCCTTTATACTGCTCCATATAGAATAATGGGCCCTTTATACTGCTCCATATAGAATATTGGGTCCTATATAATGCTCCATATAGAATAATGGTCACTATATATTGCTCCATACAGAAAGATTGGGCCTCATATAATACTCCATATAGAATAATGGAACCCATATATTGCTCCATACAGAATGAATGTACCTCATATATTGCTCCATACAGAATGATGGACCTCATATATTGTTCCATACAGAATGTTGGACCTCATATTTTGTTCCATAAAAAATAACAGACCTCATATAATGCTCTATACAGAATAAAGGGCCCTATATAATGCTCCATACAGAATAATGGACCCTATATAATGCTCCATTATGAATAAAGGGCCCTATATAATGTTCCATATAGAATAATTTGCACCATGTAATGCTCCATACTGAATATTTGGCCCCATGTATTGCCCCCTAAAGTACATTGGACCCCATATATTCCTCCATACAGAATGATGGACCCCATATTTTGCTCCATACAGAATGATGGACCTCATATATTTTTCCATGCAGAATAATGGGCCTCATATATTGTTCCATACAGAATAATGGGCCTCATAAAATGCTCCATATAGAATAATGGCCCTTTATATTGCTCCATATAGAATATTGGGCCCTATAAAATGCTCCATATAGAATAATAGACCTCATGTAATGCTCCATACAGAATAAACGACCCAATAAAATGCTCCATATAGAATAATGGGCCTAAAATAATGCTCCATATAGAATAATGGACCCCATGTAATGCTCCATACAGAATAATGGGCCCAATAAAATGCTCCATATAGAATAATGGGCCCAAAATAATGCTCCATATAGAATAATGGGCCCCTTTAATGTTACATAAAGAATAATGGGCCCTATATAATGCTCCATATAGAATTATGGGTCCCATGTAATGCTTCATTCCGAATATTAGGCCCGATGTATTGCCCCATAAAGTACAATGGACCCCATATATTGCTCCATACAGAATGATGGACCCCATATATTGCTCCATACAGTATGATGGACCTCATATTTTGTTCCATACAGTATGATGGACCTCATATATTGTTCCATATAGAATAATGGACCTCATATAACGCTCTAAAGAGAATAATGGGCCCCATATAATGCTCCATATAGAATAATGGGCGCTATATAATGCTCCATATAGAATAATGGGCCCTATATAATGTTACATATAGAATAATGGGCCCTATATAATGCTCCATATAGAATAATGGGCCTCATATAATGCTCCATATAGAATAATGGGCCCAATATAATGCTCCATACAGAATGATGGACCCCATATATTGTTCCATACAGAATGATGCACCTCATATATTGTTCCATACAGAATAATGTTCCTCATATTATGCTCCATATAGAATAATGGGCCCTATATAATGCTCCCTATAGATTAATGGGCCCTATATAATGCTCCATATAGAATAATGGGTACCATGTAATGCCCTTTAAAGTACAATAGACCCCATATATTGCTCCATACAGAATGATGGACCCCATATATTGCTCCATACAGAATGATGGACCTCATGTATTTTTCCATACAGAATAATGGGCCTCATATATTGTTCCATACAGAATAATGGGCCCTATATAATGCTCTATATAGAATAATGGGCCCTTTAAAATGCTCCATATTGAATAATGGGCCCTATATAATGCTACATATAGAATAATGGGCCCTATATAATGCTCCATAAAGAAAAATGGGCCTCATATATTGCTCCGTACAGAATAATGGACCTCATATATTATTCCATACAGAACAATAGGCCTCATATAATGCTCCATATAGAATAATGGGCCCAATATAAAGCTATATAAAGAATAATGGGCCTTATATAATGCTCCATATAGAATAATAGGCCTTATATAATGCTCGATATAGAATAATGGGCCCCATATATTGCTCCATACAGAGTGATGGACCTCATATATTGTTCCATATAGAATAGTGGGCCCTATAAAATGCTCCATATAGGATAATGAGCCCTATATAATGCTCCATATAGAATAATTGGCGCTATATAATGCTCCATATAGAATAATGGAACCCAGCTAATACTCCATACAGAATAATGGTCTTCATATAATGCTCCATACAGAATAATGGGCCCAATATAATGATCCATATAGAATAATGGGCCCTATAAAATGCTCCATATAGAATAATGGGCCCCATATATTGTTCCATACAGAAAGATTGGGCCTCATATAATGCTCCATATAGAATAATGGGCCAAATATAAAGCTCCATGAAGAATAATGGGCCCTATATAATGCTCCATATAGAATAATAGGCCCTATATAATGCTCGATATAGAATAATGGAACCCATATATTGCTCCATACAGAATGAATGGACCTCATATATTGCTCCATACAGAATGAGGGACCCCATATATTGTTCCATACAGAATGATGGACCTCATATTTTGTTCCATAAAGAATAACAGAGGTCATATAATGCTCCATACAGAATAATGGACCCTATATAATGCTCCATATAGAATAATGAGCCCTATATAATGCTCCATAATGAATAATGGGCCCTATATAATGTTCCATATAGAATAATTTGCACAATGTAATGCTCCATACCGAATATTAGGCCCCATGTAATGCCCCATAAAGTACAATGGACCCCATATATTGCACCAAACAGAATGAAGGACCCCATATTTTGCTCCATACAGAATGATGGACCTCATATATTTTTCCATGCAGAATAATGGGTATCATATATTGTTCTATACAGAATAATGGGCCTCATAAAATGCTCCATATAGAATAATGGGCCTTTTATAATGCTCCAAGTAGAATAATGGGCCCTATATAATGCTCCATATAGAATAATGAACCTCATGTAATGCTCCATACAGAATATTGTGCCCAATAAAATGCTCCATATAGAATAAAAGGCCCTATATAATGCTCCATATAGAATAATGGGCCCAAAATAATGCTCCATATAGAATAATGGGCCCTATATAATGCTCCATATAGAATAATGGGCCCATGTAATGCTCCATTCCGAATATTAGGCCCCATGTATTGGCCTGTAAAGTCCAATGGACCCCATATATTGATCCATACAGAATGATGGACCCCATATATTGCTCCATACAGAATGATGGACCTCATATATTGTTCCATACAGTATGATGGACCTCATATATTGTTCTATATAGTATAATGGACCTCATATAATGCTCCATACAGAATAAGTGGCCCTATATAATGCTCCATATAGAATAATGGGCCCTATATAATGCTCCATAAACAATAATGGGCCCAATATAATGTTACATATAGAATAATGGGCCCTATATAATGCCCCATATAGAATAATGGGCCCTATATAATGCTAAATACAGAAGAATGGGCCCCATATTTTGTTCCATACAGAAAGATTGGGCCTCATATAATGCTCCATATAGAATAATGGACCCCATATATTGCTCCATACAGAATGATGGACCTCATATATTGCTCCATTCACAATGATTGACCTCATATATTTTTCCATACAGAATGATGGAGCTCATATTTTGTTCCATACAGGATAATGGGCCCTATAAAATGCTCCAAATAGAATAATGGGCCATATAATGCTCCATATAGAATAATGGGCCCTATATAATGCTCCATAAAGAATAATGGGCTCCTTATATTGCTCCATATAGAATAATGGAACCCATCTAATGCTCCATACAGAATAATGGACCTCATATAATGCTCCATACAGAATAATGGGCCCAATATAATGTTCCATATAGAATTATGGGCCCTATATAATGCTCCATATAGAATAATGGGCCCTATATAAAGCTCCATATAGAATAATGGGCCCCATGTAATGCTCCATACCAAATATTAGGCCCCATGTATTGCCCCGTAAAGCACAATGGACCCCATATATTGTTGCATACAGAATTATGGACCCCATATATTGCTCCATACTGAATGATGGACCTCATATATTGTTCCATACAGAATAATAGGCCTCATATATTGTTCTATACAGAATAATGGGCCCTATAAAAATGCTCCATATAGAATAATGGGCCCTATATAATGCTCCATATAGAATAATGGGCCCTATATAATGCTCCATATAGAATAATGGGCCCAACATAATGATCTATAAAGAATACTGGGCCTCTTATATTGCTCCATACAGAATGATGGACCTCATATATTGTTCCATACAGAATAATGGTCCTCATATATTGTTCCATACAGAATAATGGGCCTCATATAATGCTCCATATAGAATATTGTGCCCTAAATAATTCTCCATATAGAATAATGGGCCCTATATAATGCTCCATATAGAATAATAGGCCCTATATAATGCTCCATACAGAATAATGGGCCCCATGTAATGCCCTTTAAAGTACAATGGTCCCCATATATTGCTCTATAAAGAATGATGGACCCCATACATTGCTCCATACATAATGATGGACCTCATACAATGATCCATATAGAATAATGGGCCTCATATAATGATACATATAGAATAATAGGCCCTATATAATGCTCCAAATAGAATAATGGGCCACATATGTTGATCCATAGAGAATGATAGACCTCATATATTGTTCCATACAGATTAATGGGCCTCATATAATGCTCCATATAGAATAATGGGCCCTATATAATGCTCCATATAGAATAATTGGCCCTAAATAATGCTTTATATCGAATATTAGGCCCCATGTAATGCCCGTAAAGTACAATGGACCCCATATATTGCTCCATACAGAATGATGGACCTCATATATTGTTCCTTACAGAATTATGGACCTCATATATTGTTCCATACAGAATAATGGGCCTCATATAATGCGCCATATAAAATAATGGGCCCTATATAATGCTCCATATAGAGTAATGGGCCTATATAATCCTCCACATAGAATAATGGGCACCGTATAATGCACCATATAGAATAATGGACCCCATGTAATGTCCCGTAAAGTTCAATGGACCCCATATATTGGTCCATACAGAATGATGGACCCCATATATTGCTCCATACAGAATGATGTAACTCATATATTGTTCCATACAGAATAATGGGCCTCATATATTGTTCCATACAGAATAATGGGCCTCATATAATGCTCCATATAGATTCATGGGACCTATATAATGCTCCATATTGAATAATGGGCCCTATATAATACTCCATATAGAATAATGGACCTCATATAATGCTCCATACAGAATGATGGGCCCAATATATTGCTCCATATATAAAAATGGGCCCTATAAAATGCTCCATATAGAATAATGGGCCCTATATAATGCTCCATATAGAATAAGGGAACCCATATAATGCTCCATACCGAATATTGGGCTTCATGTAATGCCCCGTAAAGTACAATTAACCCCATATATTGCTCCATACAGAATGATGGACCTCATATATTGTTCCATACAGAATAATGGGCCTCATATAATGCTCCATATAGAATAATGGGCCCTATATAATGCTCCACATATTATAATGGGCCCTATATAATGCCCCATATAGAATAATGGGCCCTATATAATGCTTCATATAGAATAATGGACCTCATATATTGTTCCACACAGAATAATGGGCCTCATATAATGCTCCATATTGAATAATGGGCCCTATATAATGCTTCATATAGAATAATGGGCTCTATATAATGCTTCATACCGAATATTAGGAACCATGTAATGCCCCGTAAAGTACAATGGGCCCCATATATTGCTCTATACCGAATAATGGACCTCATATAATGCTGCATATAGAATAATGGGCCCTATATAATGCTCCATACAGAATAATTTGCACTTTGTAATGCTCCATATATAATAATGGGCCCTATATAATGCTCCATATGGAATAATGGGCCCTATATAATGCTCCATATTGAATAATGGGCCTCACATAATGCTCCATATAGAATAATGGGCCCAGTATAATGCTCCATACAAAATGGTGGACCCCATATATTGTTCCATACAGAATGATGGACCTCGTACATTGTTCCATACAGAATAATGTGCCTCATATTATGCTCCATATAGAATAATGGGCCATATATAATGCTCCATATAGTATAATGGGCACTGTATAATGCTCCATATAGAATAATGGGCCCTATATAATGCTGCATATAGAATAATGGGCCCCATGTAATGCCCTTTAAAGTACAATGGACCCCATATATTGCTCCATACAGAATGATGGACCCCATATATTGCTCCATACAGAATGATGGACCTCATATATTGTTCTATACAGGATAATGGGCATCATATATTGTTCGCTACAGAACAATGGGCCCTATAAAATGCTCCATATAGAATAATGGACCCTATATAATGCTCCATATAGAATAATGGGCACTATATAATGCTCCATATAGAAAAATGGGCCCTATATAATGCTCCATATAGAATAATGGGCCCCATATATTGCTCCATACAGAATAATGGACCTCATATATTGTTCCATACAGAATAATGGGCCTCATATAATGCTCCATATAGAATAATGGGCCCAATATAATGTTCCATAAAGAATAATATGCCCTGTATTATGCTCCATATAGAATAATGGAACCCATCTAATGCTCCATACAGAATAATGGACCTCATATAATGCTCCATACAGAATAATGGACCCAATATAATGTTCCATATAGAATAATGGGCCCTATATAATGCTCCTTATAGAATAATGGGCCATATGTAATGCTCCATATAGAATAATGGACCCCATATATTGCTCCATACAGAATGATGGACCTCATATAATGCTCCATACATAATAATGGGCCCTATATAATGCTCCATATAGAATAATGGGCGCTATATAATGCTCCATAATGAATAATGGGCCCTATATAATGTTCAATATTGAATAATTTGCACAATGTAATGCTCCATACCGAATATTAGGCCCCATGTAATGCCCCATAAAGTACAATGGACCCCATATATTGCACCAAACAGAATGAAGGACCCCATATTTTGCTCCATACAGAATGATGGACCTCATATATTTTTCGATGCAGAATAATGGGTATCATATATTGTTCTATACAGAATAATGGGCCTCATAAAATGCTCCATATAGAATAATGGGCCTTTTATAATGCTCCAAGTAGAATAATGGGCCCTATATAATGCTCCATATAGAATAATGAACCTCATGTAATGCTCCATACAGAATATTGTGCCCAATAAAATGCTCCATATAGAATAAAAGGCCCAATATAATGCTCCTTATAGAATAATGGGCCCAAAATAATGCTCCATATAGAATAATGGGCCCTATATAATGCTCCATATAGAATAATGTTCCCATGTAATGCTCCATTCCGAATATTAGGCCCCATGTATTGGCCTGTAAAGTCCAATGGACCCCATATATTGCTCCATACAGAATGATGGACCCCATATATTGCTCCATACAGAATGATGGACCTCATATATTGTTCCATACAGTATGATGGACCTCATATATTGTTCTATATAGTATAATGGACCTCATATAATGCTCCATACAGAATAAGTGGCCCTATATAATGCTCCATATAGAATAATGGGCCCTATATAATGCTCCATAAACAATAATGGGCCCAATATAATGTTACATATAGAATAATGGGCCCTATATAATGCCCCATATAGAATAATGGGCCCTATATAATGCTAAATACAGAAGAATGGGCCCCATATTTTGTTCCATACAGAAAGATTGGGCCTCATATAATGCTCCATATAGAATAATGGACCCCATATATTGCTCCATACAGAATGATGGACCTCATATATTGCTCCATTCACAATGATTGACCTCATATATTTTTCCATACAGAATGATGGAGCTCATATTTTGTTCCATACAGGATAATGGGCCCTATAAAATGCTCCAAATAGAATAATGGGCCATATAATGCTCCATATAGAATAATGGGCCCTATATAATGCTCCATAAAGAATAATGGGCTCCTTATATTGCTCCATATTGAATAATGGGCCCTGTATAATACTCCATATAGAATAATGGACCTCATATAATGCTCCATACAGAATGATGGGCCCAATATATTGCTCCATATATAAAAATGGGCCCTATAAAATGCTCCATATAGAATAATGGGCCCTATATAATGCTCCATATAGAATAATGGAACCCATATAATGCTCCATACCGAATATTGGGCTTCATGTAATGCCCCGTAAAGTACAATTAACCCCATATATTGCTCCATACAGAATGATGGACCTCATATATTGTTCCATACAGAATAATGGGCCTCATATAATGCTCAATATAGAATAATGGGCCCTATATAATGCTCCACATATTATAATGGGCCCTATATAATGCCCCATATAGAATAATGGGCCCTATATAATGCTTCATATAGAATAATGGACCTCATATATTATTCCACACAGAATAATGGGCCTCATATAATGCTCCATATTGAATAATGGGCCCTATATAATGCTCCATATAGAATAATGGGCTCTATATAATGCTTCATACCGAATATTAGGAACCATGTAATGCCCCGTAATGTACAATGGGCCCCATATATTGCTCTATACCGAATAATGGACCTCATATAATGCTGCGTATAGAATAATGGGCCCTATATAATGCTCCATACAGAATAATTTGCACTTTGTAACGCTCCATATATAATAATGGGCCCTATATAATGCTCCATATGGAATAATGGGCCCTATATAATGCTCCATATTGAATAATGGGCCTCACATAATGCTCCATATAGAATAATGGGCCCAGTATAATGCTCCATACAAAATGATGGACCCCATATATTGTTCCATACAGAATGATGGACCTCGTATATTGTTCCATACAGAATAATGTGCCTCATATTATGCTCCATATAGAATAATGTGCCATATATAATGCTCCATATAGAATAATGGGCACTGTATAATGCTCCATATAGAATAATGGGCCCTATATAATGCTGCATATAGAATAATGGGCCCCATGTAATGCCCTTTAAAGTACAATGGGCCCCATATATTGCTCCATACAGAATGATGGACCCCATATATTGCTCCATACAGAATGATGGACCTCATATATTGTTCTATACAGGATAATGGGCATCATATATTGTTCGCTACAGAACAATGGGCCTTCTAAAATGCTCCATATAGAATAATGGACCCTATATAATGCTCCATATAGAATAATGGGCCCTATATAATGCTCCATATAGAAAAATGGGCCCTATATAATGCTCCATATAGAATAATGGGCCCCATATATTGCTCCATACAGAATAATGGACCTCATATATTGTTCCATACAGAATAATGGGCCTCATATAATGCTCCATATAGAATAATGGGCCCAATATAATGCTCCATAAAGAATAATATGCCATGTATTATGCTCCATATAGAATAATGGAACCCATCTAATGCTCCATACAGAATAATGGACCTCATATAATGCTCCATACAGAATAATGGGCCCAATATAATGTTCCATATAGAATAATGGGCCCTATATAATGCTCCTTATAGAATAATGGGCCGTATGTAATGCTCCATATAGAATAATGGACCCCATATATTGCTCCATACAGAATGATGGACCTCATATAATGCTCCATACATAATAATGGGCCCTATATAATGCTCCATATAGAATAATGGGCGCTATATAATGCTCCATAATGAATAATGGGCCCTATATAATGTTCAATATTGAATAATTTGCCCCATGTAATGCTCCATACCGAATATTAGGCCCCATGTAATGCCCCGTAAAGTACAATGGACCCCATATATTGCTCCATACAGAATGATGGACCCATATTTTGCTCCATACAGAATGATGTACCTCATATATTGTTCCATGCAGAATAATGGGCCTCATATATTATTCCATACAGAATAATGGGCCTCATAAAATGCTCCATAGAGAATAATGGGCCCTTTATAATGATCCATATAGAGTAATGGGCCCTATATAATGCTCCATATAGAATAATGGACCTCAAGTAATGCTACATAGAGAATAATGGGCCCAATAAAATGCTTCATATAGAATAATGGGCCCTATATAATGCTCCATATAGAATAATGGGCCCAATATAATGCTCCATAGAGAATAATGGGCCCCATATATTGTTCCATACAGAATTATGGGCCTCATATAATGCTCCATATGGAATAATGGACCCATATATTGCTCCATAAAAAATGATGGACCTCTTATATTGCTCCATATAGAATAATGGACCTCATGTAATGCTCCATACAGAATAATGGACCCAATAAAATGCTTCATATAGAATATTGGGCCCTATATAATACTCCATATAGAATAATGGGTCCTATATAATGCTCCATATAGAATAATGGGCCCTATATAATGTTACATATAGAATAATGGGCCCTATATAATGCTCTATATAGAATAATGGGCCCCATGTAATGCTCCATACCGAATATTAGTCCCCATGTATTGCCCCGTAAAGTACAATGGACCCCATATATTGCTCCATACAGAATGATGGTCCCCATATATTGCTCCATACAGAATGATGGACCTCATATATTGTTCCATACAGAATAATGGGCCTCATATTTTGTTCCATATAGAATAATGGGCGTCATATAATGCTCCATATAGAATAATGGGCTCCATATAATGATCCATATAGAATAATGGGCCCTATATAATGCTCCATGTAGAATAATGGGCCCTATATAATGCTCCATATAGAATAATGGGCCCCATGTAATATCCTTTAAAGTACAATGGACCCCATATATTGCTCCATACAGAATGATGGACCTCATATATTGCCCCATACAGAATGATGGACCTCATATATTGTTCCATTCAGAATGATGGACCTCATATATTGTTCAATACAGAATAATAGGCCTCATATAATGCTCCATATAGGATAATGGGCCCTTTATAATGCTCAATATAGAATAATGGGCCCTATATAATGCTCCATGTAGAATAATGGGATCTATATAATGCTCCATATAGAATGATGGGCCCTATATAATGCTCCATATAGAATAATGGAACCCACATAATGCTCCATACAGAATAAATAACCCATATAATGCTCTATACAGAATAAAGAACCCCATAAATTGCTCCATACAGAATAATGAGGATCATGTAATGCTCCATATAGAATAATTTGCACCACATAATGCTCCATATAGAATAATGTGCTCTATATAATGCTCCATATAGAATAATGGGCCCTATATAATGCTCCATATGGAATAAAGGGCCCCATATATTGCTCCATACAGAATGATGGACCTCATATATTGTTCCATACAGAAAAATGGGCCTCATATAATGCTCCATATAGAATAATGGGCCCTATATAATGC
Organism: Phyllobates terribilis; assembly: GCF_046119375.1. Taxonomy (NCBI): domain Eukaryota; kingdom Metazoa; phylum Chordata; class Amphibia; order Anura; family Dendrobatidae; genus Phyllobates; species Phyllobates terribilis. Next base: position 582,579,320 of record NW_027362762.1, read on the forward strand.
TTCCTATAGAATAATGGGCCCTATATAATGCTCCATACCGAATATTAGGCCCCATGTAATGCCCCATAAAATAAAGTGGACCCCATATATTGCTCAATACAGAATGATTGACCTCATAAATTGTTCCATACAGAATAATGTGCCTCATATAATGATCCATATAGAATAATGGGCTCTATATAATGCTACATATAGAATAATGGGCCCTATATATTGCTCTATATAGAATAATGGGCCCCATATGTTGCTCCATACAGAATAATGGACCTCATATATTGTTCCACACAGAATAATGGGCCTCATATAATGCTCCATATTGAATAATGGGCCCTATATAATGCTTCATATAGAATAATGGGCTCTATATAATGCTTCATACCGAATATTAGGAACCATGTAATGCCCCGTAAAGTACAATGGGCCCCATATATTGCTCTATACCGAATAATGGATCTCATATAATGCTGCATATAGAATAATGGGCCCTATATAATGCTCCATACAGAATAATTTGCACTTTGTCATGCTCCATATATAATAATGGGCCCTATATAATGCTCCATATGGAATAATGGGCCCTATATAATGCTCCATATTGAATAATGGGCCTCACATAATGCTCCATATAGAATAATGGGCCCGGTATAATGCTCCATACAAAATGATGGACCCCATATATTGTTCCATACAGAATGATGGACCTCGTATATTGTTCCATACAGAATAATGTGCCTCATATTATGCTCCATATAGAATAATGGGCCCTATATAATGCTCCATATAGTATAATGGGCACTGTATAATGCTCCATATAGAATAATGGGCCCTATATAATGCTGCATATAGAATAATGGGCCCCATGTAATGCCCTTTAAAGTACAATGGACCCCATATATTGCTCCATACAGAATGATGGACCCCATATATTGCTCCATACAGAATGATGGACCTCATATATTGTTCTATACAGGATAATGGGCATCATATATTGTTCGCTACAGAACAATGGGCCCTATAAAATGCTCCATATAGAATAATGGACCCTATATAATGCTCCATATAGAATAATGGGCCCTATATAATGCTCCATATAGAAAAATGGGCCCTATATAATGCTCCATATAGAATAATGGGCCCCATATATTGCTCCATACAGAATAATGGACCTCATATATTGTTCCATACAGAATAATGGGCCTCATATAATGCTCCATATAGAATAATGGGCCCAATATAATGTTCCATAAAGAATAATATGCCCTGTATTATGCTCCATATAGAATAATGGAACCCATCTAATGCTCCATACAGAATAATGGACCTCATATAATGCTCCATACAGAATAATAGGCCCAATATAATGTTCCATATAGAATAATGGGCCCTATATAATGCTCCTTATAGAATAATGGGCCGTATGTAATGCTCCATATAGAATAATGGACCCCATATATTGCTCCATACAGAATGATGGACCTCATATAATGCTCCATACATAATAATGGGCCCTATATAATGCTCCATATAGAATAATGGGCGCTATATAATGCTCCATAATGAATAATGGGCCCTATATAATGTTCAATATTGAATAATTTGCCCCATGTAATGCTCCATACCGAATATTAGGCCCCATGTAATGCCCCGTAAAGTACAATGGACCCCATATATTGCTCCATACAGAATGATGGACCCCATATTTTGCTCCATACAGAATGATGGACCTCATATATTGTTCCATGCAGAATAATGGGCCTCATATATTATTCCATACAGAATAATGGGCCTCATAAAATGCTCCATATAGAATAATGGGCCCTTTATAATGATCCATATAGAATAATGGGCCCTATATAATGCTCCATATAGAATAATGGACCTCAAGTAATGCTACATAGAGAATAATGGGCCCAATAAAATGCTTCATATAGAATAATGGGCCCTATATAATGCTCCATATAGAATAATGGGCCCAATATAATGCTCCAAATAGAATAATGGGCCCCATATATTGTTCCATACAGAATTATGGGCCTCATATAATGCTCCATATGGAATAATGGACCCATATATTGCTCCATAAAAAATGGTGGACCTCTTATATTGCTCCATATAGAATAATGGACCTCATGTAATGCTCCATACAGAATAATGGACCCAATAAAATGCTTCATATAGAATAATGGGCCCTATATAATACTCCATATAGAATAATGGGTCCTATATAATGCTCCATATAGAATAATGGGCCCTATATAATGTTACATATAGAATAATGGGCCCTATATAATGCTCTATATAGAATAATCGGCCCCATGTAATGCTCCATACCGAATATTAGTCCCCATGTATTGCCCCGTAAAGTACAATGGACCCCATATATTGCTCCATACAGAATGATGGTCCCCATATATTGCTCCATACAGAATGATGGACCTCATATATTGTTCCATACAGAATAATAGGCCTCATATTTTGTTCCATACAGAATAATGGGCCTCATATATTGTTCCCTACAGAATAATGGGCGTCATATAATGCTCCATATAGAATAATGGGCTCTATATAATGCTCCATGTAGAATAATGGGCCCTATATAATGCTCCATATAGAATAATGGGCCCCATGTAATACCCTTTAAAGTACAATTGACCCCATATATTGCTCCATACAGAATGATGGACCTCATATATTGCCCCATACAGAATGATGGACCTCATATATTGTTCCATTCAGAATGATGGACCTCATATATTGTTCAATACAGAATAATAGGCCTCATATAATGCTCCATATAGGATAATGGGCCCTTTATAATGCTCAATATAGAATAATGGGCCCTATATAATGCTCCATATAGAATAATGGGATCTATATAATGCTCCATATAGAATGATGGGCCCTATATAATGCTCCATATAGAATAATGGAGCCCATATAATGCTCCATACAGAATAAATAACCCATATAATGCTCTATACAGAATAAAGAACCCCATAAATTGCTCCATACAGAATAATGAGTATCATGTAATGCTCCATATAGAATAATTGGCACCACATAATGCTCTATATAGAATAATGTGCTCTTTATAATGCTCCATATAGAATAATGGGCCCTATATAATGCTCCATATGGAATAATGGGCCAAATATATTGCTCCATACAGAATGATGGACCTCATATATTGTTCCATACAGAAAAATGGGCCTCATATAATGCTCCATATAGAATAATGGGCCCTATATAATGCTTCCTATAGAATAATGGGCCCTATATAATGCTCCATACCGAATATTAGGCCCCATGTAATGCCCCATAAAATAAAGTGGACCCCATATATTGCTCAATACAGAATGATTGACCTCATAAATTGTTCCATACAGAATAATGGGCCTCATATAATGATCCATATAGAATAATGGGCTCTATATAATGCTCCATATAGAATAATGGGCCCTATATATTGCTCTATATAGAATAATGGGCCCCATATGTTGCTCCATACAGAATAATGGAACTCAAATATTGTTGCATACAGAATAATGGGCCTCATATAATGCTCCATATAGATTAATGGTCCCTATATAATGCTCCATATAGAATAATGGGCCTTATATAATGCTCCATACCGAATATTAGGCCCATGTAATGCCCCGTAAAGTTCAATGGACCCCATATATTGCTCCATACAGAATGATGGACATCATATATTGTTCCTTACAGAATAATGGGCCTCATATAATGCTCCATATAGAATAATTGTCCGTATATAATGCTCCATATACAGTCATGGCCAAAAGTATTGAGAATGAGACAAATATTAATTTTTCCAAAGTTTACTGCTTCATTTTTTGTAATGGCAATTTGCATATACTCCTGAATGTCAAAGAGTGATCAGCTTAACAGCAATTACTGTACTTGCAAAGTCAATATTTGCCCAGAAAATGAACTTTAACCCCCAAAACACATTTCAACATCATTGCAGTCCTGCCTTAAAAGGAGCAGCTAACATCGTTTTAGTGATTGATCCATTAACACAGGTGTGGGTATTGATGAGGACAGGGTTGGCGATCAATCAGTCATGATTAAGTAAGAATGACATCACTGGACACTTTAAAAGGAGGCTGGTTCTTGGTATCATTGTTTCTCTTCAGTTAACCATGGTTATCTCTAAAGAAACACGTGCAGCCATCATTGCACTGCACAAAAATGGCCTAACAGGGAAGAGTATCGCAGCTACAAAGATTGCACCTCAGTCAACAATCTATCGCATCATCAAGAACTTCAAGGAGAGAGCTTCCATTGTTGTCAAAAAGGCTCCAGGGCACCCAAGAAAGACCAGCAAGCACCAGGACCGTATCTTAAAACTGTTTCAGCTGCGGGATTGGACTACCAGCAGTGCCGAGCTTGCTCAGGAATGGCAGCAGGCTGGTGTGAGTGCTTCTGCACGCATTGTGAGGCGGAGACTCTTTGAGCAAGGGCTGGTTTCAAGGAGGGCAGCAAAGAAGCCACTTCTCTCCAGAAAAATCATCAGGGACCGACTGATATTCTGCAAAAGGTACAGGGAGTGGACTGCTGAGGACAGGGGCAAAGTCATTTTCTCTGATAAATCCCCTTTTCGATTGTTTGGGACATCTGGAAAACAGCTTATTCGGAGAAGAAGAGGTGAGCGCTACCACCAGTCTTGTCTCATGCCAACTGTAAAGCATCCTGAAACCATTCATGTGTAGGGTTGCTCCTCAGCCAAGGGAATCGGCTCACTCACAGTCTTGCCTAAAAACACAGCCATGAATAAAGAATGGTACCAGAATGTCCTCCAAGAGCAACTTCTCCCAACAGTCCAAGAGCAGTTTGGCGCCCAAAAATGCCTTTTCCAGCATGATGGAGCACCTTGCCATAAAGCAAAGGTGATAACTAAATGGCTCATGGAACAAAACATAGAGATTTTTGGTCCATGGCCTGGAAACTCCCCAGATCTTAATCCCATTGAGAACTTGCGGTCAATCATCAAGAGACGGGTGGACAAACAAAAACCAACAAATTCTGGCAAAATGAAAGCATTGATTATGCAAGAATGGACTGCTATTAGTCAGGATTTGGTCCAAAAGTTGATTGAGAACATGCCAGGGAGAATTACAGAGGTCTTGAAGGAGAAGGGGCAACACTGCAAATATTGACTTGCTGCATTAACTTATTCTAACTGTCAATATAACCTATTAGTACTCATAATATGATTGCAATTATATTTCTGTATGTGATATAAACATCAGACAAACACTAATAAAAACCAGAGGCCAGCAGATCATGTGAAAATATAATTCTGGTGTCATTCTCAAAACTTTTGGCCATGACTGTAGAATAATGGGCCCTATATAATGCTCCATATAGAATAATTAGCCCTATAAAATGCTCCCTATAGAATAATGGGCCCCATGTAATGCCCCGTAAAGTACAATGGAACCCATATATTGCTACATACAGAATGATGGACCCCATATATTGCTCCATACAGAATGATGGAACTCATATATTGTTCCATACAGAATAATGGGCCTCATATTTTGTTCCATACAGAATAATGGGCCTCATATAATGCTCCATATAGATTCATGGTACCTATTTAATGCTCCATATAGAATAATGGGCCCTATATAATGCTCCATATAGAATTATGGACCTCATATAATGCTCCATATAGAATAACGGGCCCTATATAATGCTCCATATAGAATAATGGAGCCCATATAATTCTCCATAACGAATATTAGGCCCCATGTAATGCCCCGTAAAGTACAATGGACCCCATATATTGCTCCATACAGAATGATGGACCTCATATATTGCTCCATACAGAATAATGGGCCTCATATAATGCTCCATAAAGAATAATGGGCCCTATATAATGCTCTGTATAGATTAATGAGCCCTATATAATGCTCCATATAGAATAATGGACCTCATATATTGTTCCATACAGAATAATGGGCCTCACATAATGCTCAATATAGAATAATGGGCCCTATGTAATGCTCCATATAGAATAATGGGCAGTATATAATGCTCCATATAGAATAATGGGCCTCATATAATGCTCCATATAGAATAATGGGCCCAATATAATGCTCCATACAGAATGATGGACCCCATATATTATTCCATACAGAATGATGGACCTCATATATTGTTCCATACAGATAATGGGCCTCATATTATGCTCCATATAAAATAATGGGCCATATATAATGCTCCATATAGAATAATGGGCCCTATATAATGCTCCATATACAATAATGGACCCTAAATAATGCTCCATATAGAATAATGGGCCCCATGTAATGCCCTTTAAAGTACAGTGGACCCCATATATTGCTCCATACAGAATGATGGACCCCATATATTGCTCCATACAGAATTATGGACCTCATATATTGTTCCATACAGATTAATAGGCCTCATATATTGTTCGATACAGAATAATGGGCCCTATATAATGCTCCATATAGAATAATGGGCCCTTTATAATGCTCCATATAGAATAATGGGCCCTATATAATGCTCCATATAGAATAATGGGCCCTATATAATGCTCCAGATAGAATAATGGGCCCCATATATTGCTCCATACAGAGTGATGGCCCTCATATATTGTTCCATATAGAATAATGTGCCCTATATAATGCTCCATACAGAATAATGGGCCTCATATAATGCTCCATATAGAATAATGGGCCCTATATAAAGCTCCACATAGATTAATGGGCCCTATATAATGCTCCATATAGGATAATGGGCCCTTTATAATGCTCCATATAGAATAATGGAACCCATCTAATGCTCCATACAGAATAATGGACCTCATATAATGCTCCATACAGAATAATGGGCCCACTATAATGCTCCATATAGAATAATGGGCCCTATATAATGCTCCATATAGAATAATGGGCCCCATATATTGTTCCATACAGAAAGATTGGGCCTCATATAATGCTCCATATAGAATAATGGACCCCATATATTGCTCCATACCGAATGATATACCTCATATATTGCTCCATACAGTATGATGGACCTCATATTTTGTTCCATAAAGAATAACAGACCTCATATAATGCTCCATACAGAATAATGGGCGCTAAATAATGCTCCATATAGAATAATGGGCCCTCTATAATGCTCCATAATGAATAATGGGCCCTATATAATGTTCCATATAGAATAATTTACCCCATGTAATGCTCCATACCGAATATTAGGCCCCATGTAATGGCGTGTAAAGTACAATGGACCCCATATATTGCTCCATACAGAATGATGGACCCCATATTTTGCTCCATACAAAATGATGGACCTCATATATTGTTCCATGCAGAACAATGGGCCTCATATATTGTTCCATACAGAATAATGGGCCTCATAAAATGCTCCATATAGAATAATGGGCCCTTTATAATGCTCCATATAGAATAATGGGTCCTATATAATGCTCCATATAGAATAATGAACCTCATGTAATGCTCCATACAGAATAATGGGCCATTAAAATGCTCCATATAGAATAATGGGTGCTATAAAATGCTCCATATAGAATAATGAGTGAATATGAATAGCGGTACCAGAGCGCCAATAACAGGGCAAAAATATTAAAAGGACTGATTTATTAATACACACAACGCGTTTCGGTGGACACAGCCACCTTCATCAGGTGTGACAAGCAGCAAACAATTAATCCTTATATACATTTGACTAGGTATACAATTACTTAAAAGGGGCGGGGCCAGATACAGAGTAATACCTCTATATTAACCCCTTGAGTTCATATATGCTCAATAGAGTAAAAAGGATTGTTATAAATTAATGCCTAATGAAGCATATAGGGTTCTTATAAAAAGGATTTGCTGTATAAAAACTTGTGAATCCTATAATCATAATACTTCATAGGATATATTGTCATCTACCACCCTATACTTTATATTATAAAAAAAAAATTATAATTTTTACATACAACATAAAACAATGTATAAATATAAAGTTAGAAAATTACAATCAGTTTCTATCATTATAATTAGGGAAAAGTAGACGAAGAAAGGAAAGAGAAAAAAAAAAATATATTCCCCAAAAAAAAATGGAAAAAAATTCCAAAAAAAAAAAAAAAAAAATTTTCCAAAAAAATAAATACATTTTTTTTACATTTTTTCTCTTTTCTCTCTCTCCTCCCTCCTCCCTTCCCTCTCTCCTTTCCCCTTTTCCCTCCTTCTCTCTCTCCTCCCCCCTCCTCCTCCATATAAAAGATATATATAATAAATTTACTAAAATATAAAAACAATTATTTAAAAAGTTGTCTTCTCTATATTAAGGTTCAAACCTTCAGGAGACAAGGTTCCCATTTTGAAAATCCAATAATTTTCACGTGTAATGAGACGATTTAGTCTATCAGGGTGTGTATCAACTATATGATCAATGATAGTTAGTTTTAGGTTATTAGGATTTTTTTTATGTTCTTTTAAGAAATGATTAGAAACACTATGTAGGGGAAAGCCGTTTCTAATATTTTGGCGATGTTTATTTAATCTGGAGTGCATTTCCTGGATAGTGCGGCCAATATATTGCAGGCCGCAGGTGCACTGGAGCAGATATATCACATATGAGGACTGACATGTAAGTCTAAAGCGAATGGGATATATCTCTCCAGTAACCGCAGAGACGAATGTTTTAGCTCCGTTATCAATGGATTGACAGCATAAGCATTTAGGGACGTTACATTTATAACATCCATTATTGCTAATAGGAGCTGAATTTAAATGGTTCGGTCTTCTACCAATTGTTGTATTGCTAGGGGCTATATAATTTCCTAGATTTTTACTCCTCCGATATATGACATGAGGAAATTCCAGCAAATGACCAGTTAATATTGGATCATTACTTAAAATGAACCAGTATTTTTTTAATAAACTGGATAACACTTGCGTAGGTTTACCATAAGTAGTAATCAGATTTAAACTGAAATCGTTGTATGGCTCTTGGCTGGTATTCTTGGATTTGTTGATACACAAGTTCCGTGATAGTGATCTAGTTTTGGAGAAAGCATCCTTTAATAATTTCTGGGGGTATACTTTAGCTCTAAAACGTTTTTGTAAAACCTTAGATTCCAGAAAAAAATCCGAATCATGTGTACAATTTTTTCTGACACGCCAATATTGACCGTATGGAATATTTCTAATCCAGCTGGGTAGATGGCCACTGTCAAATTCAAGATAGCTATTTACATCCACTTCCTTCAAGTGGGTAGATGTGGATATTTTACCCGAATTGTCTATATTTATCTGAAGGTCAAGATATTGAATATTACTCTCAGATATGGTAGAGGTAAAGGAAAGACCCCAGTCGTTAGAGTTTAATTCTTCAATAAATTTGGCAGCCTCCACAGTATTTCCCCTCCATATGATAAACAGATCATCTATAAAGCGGCGGTACATAACGATGGGTTTATCGGCGCCGAGGGATTGCGCGATGTGGATAGACTCGAATGCCCCCATATATAGATTTGCATAACTGGGGGCAAACCTCGTCCCCATCGCGCAGCCCCTCAGCTGCCGATACATCACCCCCTCAAAAGAAAATACATTGTTCTCAAGAATGAAAGTTATACCCCTCAATAAAAAGTTTTTTTGAGGATCTTGTAAGTTAGGGTCCTCATCTAGGAATTTTTTAATTGCCTGTAAACCCAATACATGTGTGATATTGGAATAAAGAGAGCTTATATCGAGTGTAATAAGAAGACAGCCTGGAAGAGGGGGTAATTCTCTCAATAGTCTAATTAAATGTGTGGAATCCTTTAAATGAGAATCTAGGGATAAAACGTACTTCTGTAAAAAAAGATCAATATAGTGGGATAAGTTGGATGTGATAGAATTAACACCAGAAATAATAGGACGTCCAGGGGGATTATATTTATCTTTATGAATTTTGGGTAAAAAATAAAAATAAGGGACTTTGAATTTTTTAATGTCTAAAAAGGATTTTTCTTTTTTATTGAGGAAGCCAGCTGTAGAGGCCCCTGCTACAAGTCCTTTGTACTCCAAAAAAATGGTTACAGATGGGTCTGCTTCTAATTTCAATGTAATAGTTTGAGTCGTCTAAGATTCTGAGGCCCTCCTTGATGTACCAGCCTCTGTTCATTATGACAGTCCTCCCTCCATTATCTGCTCTCTTTATAATTATTTCTTTATTATCCTCAAGGGTTTTTAATGCACATTTCTCCTGGTAGCTCAAGTTATTAACTTTTTTTGAAATTGGGGGGAATGTCCTAAGGTCCCTCAAAATTAATTGTTGGAAAGTTTCAAGGTATGAACCTTTGTGATGTAATGGATAAAAATTATTTTTCCCCTTCACATTTCCATTAGTGAAAGGGTCCAGTAATGGGGGGCCTGGTATATTAGATTCTTGAATGGAGGGGGATACTGATGAGCATGAACTAATAGGATGTGATTTTCTCTTATCTTCCAATAGAAAATGCCTTTTTAGTGTCAATTTCCTTATAAATTCATTTAAATCACAGAACAAAGTGAAATTATTAAATGGGACAGCTGGACAGAAAGATAATCCTCGACCTAACAAGGATCGTTCAGCTTCAGATAGCACATAGCTAGAAATATTAAAAATACCCCCACAACCGATAGGGGTTTCTATCTGCAGGGAATTTGTATTCTGGTTCACTGGCAAGATTTCATTTTCTTTATATTTGGATTGTGTCTCAATTTCGGCATTTGGACTATTTTTGTTGTTGAGGCCTCGGGTTTTTCCACTCCCTCTACATTCCCTAAATTTCTTTTTCGTTTTGGACAACGTCCGGGGACCCCGTGAAAAAAATGTGTAATTTTCATTTTATTAGTTTGGGATGCAACTGCATTCTGTGTTTGAGAATTTATCAAGATACTATTTTCATTCAAAATCGGAGATAATTCCAAGGATGTCATTCTGTTTATAGGGGGTTTTATGTGGTTTATACCACTTGTTTTATCAGAAGGTCTCCCTTGATTTAAAATATACAGTGTATCCGCTATCGGGATCTGTCCAGATGACTCCCCAGCAATAGGAATCTGTATTGCACTAGAAAGCTCTGAGATATTAGATCCACTATGGGATATCTCCTGTGTATTAATATGTAATGTGAAGTTCAGTTCATCAATATCTGCTACTTGTGTGGAAATAGTAGGCGGATTAGCAATAAATTCTACATCTGCTACTTGTGTGGATAAAATAGGTGGGTCAGTAATCAATATGGAGGGAGGAGTAATTTCCATACACATTCCCTCTATTACAAGGTCATTATTTTTTTCCAAATTAGAATTAAATGCAGTATTTTTCTTGTAATTATTGTTAATGGATAACTTCTTTTTATGAGTCTCATATATTGCTTGTTGTTTTTTATTCATAAAAAACTGTTTTTGAAAACTATTCACTTGTTTTGTATGGTTATCAGTAGAGATGAGCGTTGTTCTACTCGAACTGTTCGCCAATCTCAAATTCGAGCTGTTTTGGGCGGTGTTCGAGCCGTTCGGCGAACACGAACGATTTGAGAAAAATTCGGCTGTTCGAGGTTATGTTCGATAACTGTTCGTGCACCAAAATCATAACTGGATTTTTTCTCAGTAATGATGAAAATTAATGTTAATACGCAGTCTGAGTGTACAGCGGGGTGGGGGGAGGGGCAGGGGATGGATCTCTGCAGGAATAATGAAGATCTCCAATTTTTTTTCTCTTTCCCGCATTTGCAGTGGGGAGGTGCAGTCTGTCAGCCTATCAGCAGCGTACACACGGAGCGAACTGCTGTTTTTCACACAAGCAAGGGCATGTGTCATTGGCAGTGTATGTCACATGTCCTTGCCCTATAAGACCAAGCCATTTTCCCCGTCGCCACCATTTTCTCACTGCTGCAGCTGCGTGTTAGACGGCAACGCTGTTGCTGTGTGCGCTATACCTTGTTAATTTCAAGCCAATTTTCGCACAAATCTACAGATAGCTTGGGAGTAGGGAATAGTTGTGATTGCAGTCCTTTTAAGGACTAGGTTACAGCATTTCCTACGACTTTTATCAGGCAGGTCTGTGCTCTTAAATAGATAGATTGTGGGAGTATAGACTAATTGTAATTGCAGTCCTTTTCAGGACTAGGTTACATCAGTTCCTATCAGTTTTTGCCAGGCAGGTCTGTGCCAGTGCTGTGCAAGTTTTTTTCACAGCATTTGGCTGAATCTAGCAAAGCTAATCCTTTTTGGCCTATTGCAGAGTGTGTTAGTCAGTGGAGTAGCCTATCTGTGTTGCAAGATATACCACCTGTGTATAGAATACCAATTTTTTTACTGCACCTAGTGAAGTAAAATCTTTTGGGCATAGCATCATTCTATTAGTCCATCTATACTGACCTCCATCAGGTTGCAAATTGAATATCATTTTTTTCTGCATCTAGCTCTGAAAAAATATTTGGGCTTCTAGCAGTGTGTGGAACTTGTTCTATTAGTCCATCTATACTGACCTCCATCAGGTTGCAAACTGAATATAATTTTTTTCTGCATCTAGCTCTGAAAAAATATTTGGCCTTCTAGCAGTGTGTGGGACTTTCACTATTAGTCCATCTATACTGACCTCCATCAGGTTGCAAATTAAAAATAATTTTTATCTGCATCTAGCTCTGAAAAAATATTTGGCCTTCTAGCAGTGTGTGGGACTTTCTCTATTAGTCCATCTATACTGACCTCCATCAGGTTGCAAATTAAAAATAATTTTTATCTGCGTCTAGCTCTGAAAAAATATTTGGCCTTCTAGCAGTGTGTGGGACTTTCTCTATTAGTCCATCTATACTGACCTCCATCAGGTTGCAAATTAAAAATAATTTTTATCTGCATCTACCTCTGAAAAAATATTTGGGCTTCTAGCTGTGTGTGGGACTTGTTCTATTAGTCCATCTATACTGACCTCCATCAGGTTGCAAACTGAATATAATTTTTTTCTGCATCTAGCTCTGAAAAAATATTTGGCCTTCTAGCAGTGTGTGGGACTTTCTCTATTAGTCCATCTATACTGACCTCCATCAGGTTGCAAATTAAAAATAATTTTTATCTGCATCTAGATCTGAAAAAATATTTGGCCTTCTAGCAGTGTGTGGGACTTTCTCTATTAGTCCATCTATACTGACCTCCATCAGGTTGCAAATTAAAAATAATTTTTATCTGCATCTACCTCTGAAAAAATATTTGGGCTTCTAGCTGTGTGTGGGACTTGTTCTATTAGTCCATCTATACTGACCTCCATCAGGTTGCAAACTGAATATAATTTTTTTCTGCATCTAGCTCTGAAAAAATATTTGGCCTTCTAGCAGTGTGTGGGACTTTCTCTATTAGTCCATCTATACTGACCTCCATCAGGTTGCAAATTAAAAATAATTTTTATCTGCATCTAGCTCTGAAAAAATATTTGGCCTTCTAGCAGTGTGTGGGACTTTCTCTATTAGTCCATCTATACTGACCTCCATCAGGTTGCAAATTAAAAATAATTTTTATCTGCATCTAGATCTGAAAAAATATTTGGCCTTCTAGCAGTGTGTGGGACTTTCTCTATTAGTCCATCTATACTGACCTCCATCAGGTTGCAAATTAAAAATAATTTTTATCTGCATCTACCTCTGAAAAAATATTTGGGCTTCTAGCTGTGTGTGGGACTTGTTCTATTAGTCCATCTATACTGACCTCCATCAGGTTGCAAACTGAATATAATTTTTTTCTGCATCTAGCTCTGAAAAAATATTTGGCCTTCTAGCAGTGTGTGGGACTTTCTCTATTAGTCCATCTATACTGACCTCCATCAGGTTGCAAATTAAAAATAATTTTTATCTGCATCTAGCTCTGAAAAAATATTTGGCCTTCTAGCAGTGTGTGGGACTTTCTCTATTAGTCCATCTATACTGACCTCCATCAGGTTGCAAATTAAAAATAATTTTTATCTGCATCTAGCTCTGAAAAAATATTTGGCCTTCTAGCAGTGTGTGGGACTTTCTCTATTAGTCCATCTATACTGACCTCCATCAGGTTGCAAATTAAAAATAATTTTTATCTGCATCTACCTCTGAAAAAATATTTGGGCTTCTAGCTGTGTGTGGGACTTGTTCTATTAGTCCATCTATACTGACCTCCATCAGGTTGCAAACTGAAAATAATTTTTTTCTGCATCTAGCTCTGAAAAAATATTTGGCCTTCTAGCAGTGTGTGGGAATTTCTCTATTAGTGCATCTATACTGACCTCCATCAGGTTGCAAATTAAAAATAATTTTTATCTGCATCTAGCTCTGAAAAAATATTTGGCCTTCTAGCAGTGTGTGGGACTTTCTCTATTAGTCCATCTATACTGACCTCCATCAGGTTGCAAATTAAAAATAATTTTTATCTGCATCTAGCTCTGAAAAAATATTTGGCCTTCTAGCAGTGTGTGGGACTTTCTCTATTAGTCCATCTATACTGACCTCCATCAAATTGCAAATTAAAAATAATTTTTATCTGCATCTACCTCTGAAAAAATATTTGGGCTTCTAGCTGTGTGTGGGACTTGTTCTATTAGTCCATCTATACTGACCTCCATCAGGTTGCAAACTGAATATAATTTTTTTCTGCATCTAGCTCTGAAAAAATATTTGGCCTTCTAGCAGTGTGTGGGACTTTCTCTATTAGTCCATCTATACTGACCTCCATCAGGTTGCAAACTGAATAGATATTTTTTCTCCATCTATCTCTGAAAAAATATTGGGCTTCTAGCTGTGTGTGGGACTTGTTCTATTAATCCATCTATACAGACCTCCATCAGGTTGCAAACTGAATATATTTTTTTTCTGCATCTACCTCTGAAAAAATATTGGGCTTCTAGCTGTGTGTGGGACTTGTTCCATTAATCCATCTATACAGACCTCCATCAGGTTGCAAACTGAATATAATTTTTTTCTGCATCTAGCTCTGAAAAAATAGTTGGCCTTCTAGCAATGTGTGGGAATTTCTCTATTAGTCCATCTATACTGACCTCCATCAGGTTGCAAATTAAAAATAATTTTTATCTGCATCTAGCTCTGAAAAAATATTTGGCCTTCTAGCAGTGTGTGGGACTTTCTCTATTAGTCCATCTATACTGACCTCCATCAGGTTGCAAATTAAAAATAATTTTTATCTGCATCTACCTCTGAAAAAATATTTGGGCTTCTAGCTGTGTGTGGGACTTGTTCTATTAGTCCATCTATACTGACCTCCATCAGGTTGCAAACTGAATATAATTTTTTTCTGCATCTAGCTCTGAAAAAATATTTGGCCTTCTAGCAGTGTGTGGGACTTTCTCTATTAGTCCATCTATACTGACCTCCATCAGGTTGCAAACTGAATATATATTTTTTCTGCATCTACCTCTGAAAAAATATTGGGCTTCTAGCTGTGTGTGGGACTTGTTCTATTAATCCATCTATACAGACCTCCATCAGGTTGCAAACTGAATATATTTTTTTTCTGCATCTACCTCTGAAAAAATATTGGGCTTCTAGCTGTGTGTGGGACTTGTTCTATTAATCCATCTATACAGACCTCCATCAGGTTGCAAACTGAATATAATTTTTTTCTGCATCTAGCTCTGAAAAAATAGTTGGCCTTCTAGCAGTGTGTGGGACTTTCTCTATTAGTCCATCTATACTGACCTCCATCAGGTTGCAAATTAAAAATAATTTTTATCTGCATCTAGCTCTGAAAAAATATTTGGCCTTCTAGCAGTGTGTGGGACTTTTTCTATTAGTCCATCTATACTGACCTCCATCAGGTTGCAAATTAAAAATAATTTTTATCTGCATCTACCTCTGAAAAAATATTTGGGCTTCTAGCTGTGTGTGGGACTTGTTCTATTAGTCCATCTATACTGACCTCCATCAGGTTGCAAACTGAATATAATTTTTTTCTGCATCTAGCTCTGAAAAAATATTTGGCCTTCTAGTAGTGTGTGGGACTTTCTCTATTAGTCCATCTATACTGACCTCCATCAGGTTGCAAATTAAAAATAATTTTTATCTGCGTCTAGCTCTGAAAAAATATTTGGCCTTCTAGCAGTGTGTGGGACTTTCTCTATTAGTCCATCTATACTGACCTCCATCAGGTTGCAAATTAAAAATAATTTTTATCTGCATCTACCTCTGAAAAAATATTTGGGCTTCTAGCTGTGTGTGGGACTTGTTCTATTAGTCCATCTATACTGACCTCCATCAGGTTGCAAACTGAATATAATTTTTTTCTGCATCTAGCTCTGAAAAAATATTTGGCCTTCTAGCAGTGTGTGGGACTTTCTCTATTAGTCCATCTATACTGACCTCCATCAGGTTGCAAATTAAAAATAATTTTTATCTGCATCTAGATCTGAAAAAATATTTGGCCTTCTAGCAGTGTGTGGGACTTTCTCTATTAGTCCATCTATACTGACCTCCATCAGGTTGCAAATTAAAAATAATTTTTATCTGCATCTACCTCTGAAAAAATATTTGGGCTTCTAGCTGTGTGTGGGACTTGTTCTATTAGTCCATCTATACTGACCTCCATCAGGTTGCAAACTGAATATAATTTTTTTCTGCATCTAGCTCTGAAAAAATATTTGGCCTTCTAGCAGTGTGTGGGACTTTCTCTATTAGTCCATCTATACTGACCTCCATCAGGTTGCAAATTAAAAATAATTTTTATCTGCATCTAGCTCTGAAAAAATATTTGGCCTTCTAGCAGTGTGTGGGACTTTCTCTATTAGTCCATCTATACTGACCTCCATCAGGTTGCAAATTAAAAATAATTTTTATCTGCATCTACCTCTGAAAAAATATTTGGGCTTCTAGCTGTGTGTGGGACTTGTTCTATTAGTCCATCTATACTGACCTCCATCAGGTTGCAAACTGAATATAATTTTTTTCTGCATCTAGCTCTGAAAAAATATTTGGCCTTCTAGCAGTGTGTGGGACTTTCTCTATTAGTCCATCTATACTGACCTCCATCAGGTTGCAAATTAAAAATAATTTTTATCTGCATCTAGATCTGAAAAAATATTTGGCCTTCTAGCAGTGTGTGGGACTTTCTCTATTAGTCCATCTATACTGACCTCCATCAGGTTGCAAATTAAAAATAATTTTTATCTGCATCTACCTCTGAAAAAATATTTGGGCTTCTAGCTGTGTGTGGGACTTGTTCTATTAGTCCATCTATACTGACCTCCATCAGGTTGCAAACTGAATATAATTTTTTTCTGCATCTAGCTCTGAAAAAATATTTGGCCTTCTAGCAGTGTGTGGGACTTTCTCTATTAGTCCATCTATACTGACCTCCATCAGGTTGCAAATTAAAAATAATTTTTATCTGCATCTAGATCTGAAAAAATATTTGGCCTTCTAGCAGTGTGTGGGACTTTCTCTATTAGTCCATCTATACTGACCTCCATCAGGTTGCAAATTAAAAATAATTTTTATCTGCATCTACCTCTGAAAAAATATTTGGGCTTCTAGCTGTGTGTGGGACTTGTTCTATTAGTCCATCTATACTGACCTCCATCAGGTTGCAAACTGAATATAATTTTTTTCTGCATCTAGCTCTGAAAAAATATTTGGCCTTCTAGCAGTGTGTGGGACTTTCTCTATTAGTCCATCTATACTGACCTCCATCAGGTTGCAAATTAAAAATAATTTTTATCTGCATCTAGCTCTGAAAAAATATTTGGCCTTCTAGCAGTGTGTGGGACTTTCTCTATTAGTCCATCTATACTGACCTCCATCAGGTTGCAAATTAAAAATAATTTTTATCTGCATCTACCTCTGAAAAAATATTTGGGCTTCTAGCTGTGTGTGGGACTTGTTCTATTAGTCCATCTATACTGACCTCCATCAGGTTGCAAACTGAATATAATTTTTTTCTGCATCTAGCTCTGAAAAAATATTTGGCCTTCTAGCAGTGTGTGGGACTTTCTCTATTAGTCCATCTATACTGACCTCCATCAGGTTGCAAATTAAAAATAATTTTTATCTGCATCTAGCTCTGAAAAAATATTTGGCCTTCTAGCAGTGTGTGGGACTTTCTCTATTAGTCCATCTATACTGACCTCCATCAGGTTGCAAATTAAAAATAATTTTTATCTGCATCTAGCTCTGAAAAAATATTTGGCCTTCTAGCAGTGTGTGGGACTTTCTCTATTAGTCCATCTATACTGACCTCCATCAGGTTGCAAATTAAAAATAATTTTTATCTGCATCTACCTCTGAAAAAATATTTGGGCTTCTAGCTGTGTGTGGGACTTGTTCTATTAGTCCATCTATACTGACCTCCATCAGGTTGCAAACTGAAAATAATTTTTTTCTGCATCTAGCTCTGAAAAAATATTTGGCCTTCTAGCAGTGTGTGGGAATTTCTCTATTAGTGCATCTATACTGACCTCCATCAGGTTGCAAATTAAAAATAATTTTTATCTGCATCTAGCTCTGAAAAAATATTTGGCCTTCTAGCAGTGTGTGGGACTTTCTCTATTAGTCCATCTATACTGACCTCCATCAGGTTGCAAATTAAAAATAATTTTTATCTGCATCTAGATCTGAAAAAATATTTGGCCTTCTAGCAGTGTGTGGGACTTTCTCTATTAGTCCATCTATACTGACCTCCATCAGGTTGCAAATTAAAAATAATTTTTATCTGCATCTACCTCTGAAAAAATATTTGGGCTTCTAGCTGTGTGTGGGACTTGTTCTATTAGTCCATCTATACTGACCTCCATCAGGTTGCAAACTGAATATAATTTTTTTCTGCATCTAGCTCTGAAAAAATATTTGGCCTTCTAGCAGTGTGTGGGACTTTCTCTATTAGTCCATCTATACTGACCTCCATCAGGTTGCAAATTAAAAATAATTTTTATCTGCATCTAGCTCTGAAAAAATATTTGGCCTTCTAGCAGTGTGTGGGACTTTCTCTATTAGTCCATCTATACTGACCTCCATCAGGTTGCAAATTAAAAATAATTTTTATCTGCATCTAGCTCTGAAAAAATATTTGGCCTTCTAGCAGTGTGTGGGACTTTCTCTATTAGTCCATCTATACTGACCTCCATCAGGTTGCAAATTAAAAATAATTTTTATCTGCATCTACCTCTGAAAAAATATTTGGGCTTCTAGCTGTGTGTGGGACTTGTTCTATTAGTCCATCTATACTGACCTCCATCAGGTTGCAAACTGAAAATAATTTTTTTCTGCATCTAGCTCTGAAAAAATATTTGGCCTTCTAGCAGTGTGTGGGAATTTCTCTATTAAAGCATCTATACTGACCTCCATCAGGTTGCAAATTAAAAATAATTTTTATCTGCATCTAGCTCTGAAAAAATATTTGGCCTTCTAGCAGTGTGTGGGACTTTCTCTATTAGTCCATCTATACTGACCTCCATCAGGTTGCAAATTAAAAATAATTTTTATCTGCATCTAGCTCTGAAAAAATATATGGCCTTCTAGCAGTGTGTGGGACTTTCTCTATTAGTCCATCTATACTGACCTCCATCAGATTGCAAATTAAAAATAATTTTTATCTGCATCTACCTCTGAAAAAATATTTGGGCTTCTAGCTGTGTGTGGGACTTGTTCTATTAGTCCATCTATACTGACCTCCATCAGGTTGCAAACTGAATATAATTTTTTTCTGCATCTAGCTCTGAAAAAATATTTGGCCTTCTAGCAGTGTGTGGGACTTTCTCTATTAGTCCATCTATACTGACCTCCATCAGGTTGCAAACTGAATAGATATTTTTTCTCCATCTATCTCTGAAAAAATATTGGGCTTCTAGCTGTGTGTGGGACTTGTTCTATTAATCCATCTATACAGACCTCCATCAGGTTGCAAACTGAATATATTTTTTTTCTGCATCTACCTCTGAAAAAATATTGGGCTTCTAGCTGTGTGTGGGACTTGTTCCATTAATCCATCTATACAGACCTCCATCAGGTTGCAAACTGAATATAATTTTTTTCTGCATCTAGCTCTGAAAAAATAGTTGGCCTTCTAGCAATGTGTGGGAATTTCTCTATTAGTCCATCTATACTGACCTCCATCAGGTTGCAAATTAAAAATAATTTTTATCTGCATCTAGCTCTGAAAAAATATTTGGCCTTCTAGCAGTGTGTGGGACTTTCTCTATTAGTCCATCTATACTGACCTCCATCAGGTTGCAAATTAAAAATAAATTTTATCTGCATCTACCTCTGAAAAAATATTTGGGCTTCTAGCTGTGTGTGGGACTTGTTCTATTAGTCCATCTATACTGACCTCCATCAGGTTGCAAACTGAATATAATTTTTTTCTGCATCTAGCTCTGAAAAAATATTTGGCCTTCTAGCAGTGTGTGGGACTTTCTCTATTAGTCCATCTATACTGACCTCCATCAGGTTGCAAACTGAATATATATTTTTTCTGCATCTACCTCTGAAAAAATATTGGGCTTCTAGCTGTGTGTGGGACTTGTTCTATTAATCCATCTATACAGACCTCCATCAGGTTGCAAACTGAATATATTTTTTTTCTGCATCTACCTCTGAAAAAATATTGGGCTTCTAGCTGTGTGTGGGACTTGTTCTATTAATCCATCTATACAGACCTCCATCAGGTTGCAAACTGAATATAATTTTTTTCTGCATCTAGCTCTGAAAAAATAGTTGGCCTTCTAGCAGTGTGTGGGACTTTCTCTATTAGTCCATCTATACTGACCTCCATCAGGTTGCAAATTAAAAATAATTTTTATCTGCATCTAGCTCTGAAAAAATATTTGGCCTTCTAGCAGTGTGTGGGACTTTTTCTATTAGTCCATCTATACTGACCTCCATCAGGTTGCAAATTAAAAATAATTTTTATCTGCATCTACCTCTGAAAAAATATTTGGGCTTCTAGCTGTGTGTGGGACTTGTTCTATTAGTCCATCTATACTGACCTCCATCAGGTTGCAAACTGAATATAATTTTTTTCTGCATCTAGCTCTGAAAAAATATTTGGCCTTCTAGTAGTGTGTGGGACTTTCTCTATTAGTCCATCTATACTGACCTCCATCAGGTTGCAAATTAAAAATAATTTTTATCTGCGTCTAGCTCTGAAAAAATATTTGGCCTTCTAGCAGTGTGTGGGACTTTCTCTATTAGTCCATCTATACTGACCTCCATCAGGTTGCAAATTAAAAATAATTTTTATCTGCATCTACCTCTGAAAAAATATTTGGGCTTCTAGCTGTGTGTGGGACTTGTTCTATTAGTCCATCTATACTGACCTCCATCAGGTTGCAAACTGAATATAATTTTTTTCTGCATCTAGCTCTGAAAAAATATTTGGCCTTCTAGCAGTGTGTGGGACTTTCTCTATTAGTCCATCTATACTGACCTCCATCAGGTTGCAAATTAAAAATAATTTTTATCTGCATCTAGATCTGAAAAAATATTTGGCCTTCTAGCAGTGTGTGGGACTTTCTCTATTAGTCCATCTATACTGACCTCCATCAGGTTGCAAATTAAAAATAATTTTTATCTGCATCTACCTCTGAAAAAATATTTGGGCTTCTAGCTGTGTGTGGGACTTGTTCTATTAGTCCATCTATACTGACCTCCATCAGGTTGCAAACTGAATATAATTTTTTTCTGCATCTAGCTCTGAAAAAATATTTGGCCTTCTAGCAGTGTGTGGGACTTTCTCTATTAGTCCATCTATACTGACCTCCATCAGGTTGCAAATTAAAAATAATTTTTATCTGCATCTAGCTCTGAAAAAATATTTGGCCTTCTAGCAGTGTGTGGGACTTTCTCTATTAGTCCATCTATACTGACCTCCATCAGGTTGCAAATTAAAAATAATTTTTATCTGCATCTAGCTCTGAAAAAATATTTGGCCTTCTAGCAGTGTGTGGGACTTTCTCTATTAGTCCATCTATACTGACCTCCATCAGGTTGCAAATTAAAAATAATTTTTATCTGCATCTAGCTCTGAAAAAATATTTGGCCTTCTAGCAGTGTGTGGGACTTTCTCTATTAGTCCATCTATACTGACCTCCATCAGGTTGCAAATTAAAAATAATTTTTATCTGCATCTACCTCTGAAAAAATATTTGGCCTTCTAGCAGTGTGTGGGACTTTCTCTATTAGTCCATCTATACTGACCTCCATCAGGTTGCAAATTAAAAATAATTTTTATCTGCATCTACCTCTGAAAAAATATTTGGGCTTCTAGCTGTGTGTGGGACTTGTTCTATTAGTCCATCTATACTGACCTCCATCAGGTTGCAAACTGAATATAATTTTTTTCTGCATCTAGCTCTGAAAAAATATTTGGCCTTCTAGTAGTGTGTGGGACTTTCTCTATTAGTCCATCTATACTGACCTCCATCAGGTTGCAAATTAAAAATAATTTTTATCTGCGTCTAGCTCTGAAAAAATATTTGGCCTTCTAGCAGTGTGTGGGACTTTCTCTATTAGTCCATCTATACTGACCTCCATCAGGTTGCAAATTAAAAATAATTTTTATCTGCATCTACCTCTGAAAAAATATTTGGGCTTCTAGCTGTGTGTGGGACTTGTTCTATTAGTCCATCTATACTGACCTCCATCAGGTTGCAAACTGAATATAATTTTTTTCTGCATCTAGCTCTGAAAAAATATTTGGCCTTCTAGCAGTGTGTGGGACTTTCTCTATTAGTCCATCTATACTGACCTCCATCAGGTTGCAAATTAAAAATAATTTTTATCTGCATCTAGATCTGAAAAAATATTTGGCCTTCTAGCAGTGTGTGGGACTTTCTCTATTAGTCCATCTATACTGACCTCCATCAGGTTGCAAATTAAAAATAATTTTTATCTGCATCTACCTCTGAAAAAATATTTGGGCTTCTAGCTGTGTGTGGGACTTGTTCTATTAGTCCATCTATACTGACCTCCATCAGGTTGCAAACTGAATATAATTTTTTTCTGCATCTAGCTCTGAAAAAATATTTGGCCTTCTAGCAGTGTGTGGGACTTTCTCTATTAGTCCATCTATACTGACCTCCATCAGGTTGCAAATTAAAAATAATTTTTATCTGCATCTAGCTCTGAAAAAATATTTGGCCTTCTAGCAGTGTGTGGGACTTTCTCTATTAGTCCATCTATACTGACCTCCATCAGGTTGCAAATTAAAAATAATTTTTATCTGCATCTAGCTCTGAAAAAATATTTGGCCTTCTAGCAGTGTGTGGGACTTTCTCTATTCTCTATTAGTCCATCTATACTGACCTCCATCAGGTTGCAAATTAAAAATAATTTTTATCTGCATCTAGCTCTGAAAAAATATTTGGCCTTCTAGCAGTGTGTGGGACTTTCTCTATTAGTCCATCTATACTGACCTCCATCAGGTTGCAAATTAAAAATAATTTTTATCTGCATCTACCTCTGAAAAAATATTTGGCCTTCTAGCAGTGTGTGGGACTTTCTCTATTAGTCCATCTATACTGACCTCCATCAGGTTGCAAATTAAAAATAATTTTTATCTGCATCTACCTCTGAAAAAATATTTGGGCTTCTAGCTGTGTGTGGGACTTGTTCTATTAGTCCATCTATACTGACCTCCATCAGGTTGCAAACTGAAAATAATTTTTTTCTGCATCTAGCTCTGAAAAAATATTTGGCCTTCTAGCAGTGTGTGGGAATTTCTCTATTAGTGCATCTATACTGACCTCCATCAGGTTGCAAATTAAAAATAATTTTTATCTGCATCTAGCTCTGAAAAAATATTTGGCCTTCTAGCAGTGTGTGGGACTTTCTCTATTAGTCCATCTATACTGACCTCCATCAGGTTGCAAATTAAAAATAATTTTTATCTGCATCTAGATCTGAAAAAATATTTGGCCTTCTAGCAGTGTGTGGGACTTTCTCTATTAGTCCATCTATACTGACCTCCATCAGGTTGCAAATTAAAAATAATTTTTATCTGCATCTACCTCTGAAAAAATATTTGGGCTTCTAGCTGTGTGTGGGACTTGTTCTATTAGTCCATCTATACTGACCTCCATCAGGTTGCAAACTGAATATAATTTTTTTCTGCATCTAGCTCTGAAAAAATATTTGGCCTTCTAGCAGTGTGTGGGACTTTCTCTATTAGTCCATCTATACTGACCTCCATCAGGTTGCAAATTAAAAATAATTTTTATCTGCATCTAGCTCTGAAAAAATATTTGGCCTTCTAGCAGTGTGTGGGACTTTCTCTATTAGTCCATCTATACTGACCTCCATCAGGTTGCAAATTAAAAATAATTTTTATCTGCATCTAGCTCTCAAAAAATATTTGGCCTTCTAGCAGTGTGTGGGACTTTCTCTATTAGTCCATCTATACTGACCTCCATCAGGTTGCAAATTAAAAAAAAATTTTTATCTGCATCTACCTCTGAAAAAATATTTGGGCTTCTAGCTGTGTGTGGGACTTGTTCTATTAGTCCATCTATACTGACCTCCATCAGGTTGCAAACTGAAAATAATTTTTTTCTGCATCTAGCTCTGAAAAAATATTTGGCCTTCTAGCAGTGTGTGGGAATTTCTCTATTAGTGCATCTATACTGACCTCCATCAGGTTGCAAATTAAAAATAATTTTTATCTGCATCTAGCTCTGAAAAAATATTTGACCTTCTAGCAGTGTGTGGGACTTTCTCTATTAGTCCATCTATACTGACCTCCATCAGGTTGCAAATTAAAAATAATTTTTATCTGCATCTAGCTCTGAAAAAATATTTGGCCTTCTAGCAGTGTGTGGGACTTTCTCTATTAGTCCATCTATACTGACCTCCATCAGATTGCAAATTAAAAATAATTTTTATCTGCATCTACCTCTGAAAAAATATTTGGGCTTCTAGCTGTGTGTGGGACTTGTTCTATTAGTCCATCTATACTGACCTCCATCAGGTTGCAAACTGAATATAATTTTTTTCTGCATCTAGCTCTGAAAAAATATTTGGCCTTCTAGCAGTGTGTGGGACTTTCTCTATTAGTCCATCTATACTGACCTCCATCAGGTTGCAAACTGAATAGATATTTTTTCTCCATCTATCTCTGAAAAAATATTGGGCTTCTAGCTGTGTGTGGGACTTGTTCTATTAATCCATCTATACAGACCTCCATCAGGTAGCAAACTGAATATATTTTTTTTCTGCATCTACCTCTGAAAAAATATTGGGCTTCTAGCTGTGTGTGGGACTTGTTCCATTAATCCATCTATACAGACCTCCATCAGGTTGCAAACTGAATATAATTTTTTTCTGCATCTAGCTCTGAAAAAATAGTTGGCCTTCTAGCAATGTGTGGGAATTTCTCTATTAGTCCATCTATACTGACCTCCATCAGGTTGCAAATTAAAAATAATTTTTATCTGCATCTAGCTCTGAAAAAATATTTGGCCTTCTAGCAGTGTGTGGGACTTTCTCTATTAGTCCATCTATACTGACCTCCATCAGGTTGCAAATTAAAAATAAATTTTATCTGCATCTACCTCTGAAAAAATATTTGGGCTTCTAGCTGTGTGTGGGACTTGTTCTATTAGTCCATCTATACTGACCTCCATCAGGTTGCAAACTGAATATAATTTTTTTCTGCATCTAGCTCTGAAAAAATATTTGGCCTTCTAGCAGTGTGTGGGACTTTCTCTATTAGTCCATCTATACTGACCTCCATCAGGTTGCAAACTGAATATATATTTTTTCTGCATCTATCTCTGAAAAAATATTGGGCTTCTAGCTGTGTGTGGGACTTGTTCTATTAATCCATCTATACAGACCTCCATCAGGTTGCAAACTGAATATATTTTTTTTCTGCATCTACCTCTGAAAAAATATTGGGCTTCTAGCTGTGTGTGGGACTTGTTCTATTAATCCATCTATACAGACCTCCATCAGGTTGCAAACTGAATATAATTTTTTTCTGCATCTAGCTCTGAAAAAATAGTTGGCCTTCTAGCAGTGTGTGGGACTTTCTCTATTAGTCCATCTATACTGACCTCCATCAGGTTGCAAATTAAAAATAATTTTTATCTGCATCTAGCTCTGAAAAAATATTTGGCCTTCTAGCAGTGTGTGGGACTTTTTCTATTAGTCCATCTATACTGACCTCCATCAGGTTGCAAATTAAAAATAATTTTTATCTGCATCTACCTCTGAAAAAATATTTGGGCTTCTAGCTGTGTGTGGGACTTGTTCTATTAGTCCATCTATACTGACCTCCATCAGGTTGCAAACTGAATATAATTTTTTTCTGCATCTAGCTCTGAAAAAATATTTGGCCTTCTAGTAGTGTGTGGGACTTTCTCTATTAGTCCATCTATACTGACCTCCATCAGGTTGCAAATTAAAAATAATTTTTATCTGCGTCTAGCTCTGAAAAAATATTTGGCCTTCTAGCAGTGTGTGGGACTTTCTCTATTAGTCCATCTATACTGACCTCCATCAGGTTGCAAATTAAAAATAATTTTTATCTGCATCTACCTCTGAAAAAATATTTGGGCTTCTAGCTGTGTGTGGGACTTGTTCTATTAGTCCATCTATACTGACCTCCATCAGGTTGCAAACTGAATATAATTTTTTTCTGCATCTAGCTCTGAAAAAATATTTGGCCTTCTAGCAGTGTGTGGGACTTTCTCTATTAGTCCATCTATACTGACCTCCATCAGGTTGCAAATTAAAAATAATTTTTATCTGCATCTAGATCTGAAAAAATATTTGGCCTTCTAGCAGTGTGTGGGACTTTCTCTATTAGTCCATCTATACTGACCTCCATCAGGTTGCAAATTAAAAATAATTTTTATCTGCATCTACCTCTGAAAAAATATTTGGGCTTCTAGCTGTGTGTGGGACTTGTTCTATTAGTCCATCTATACTGACCTCCATCAGGTTGCAAACTGAATATAATTTTTTTCTGCATCTAGCTCTGAAAAAATATTTGGCCTTCTAGCAGTGTGTGGGACTTTCTCTATTAGTCCATCTATACTGACCTCCATCAGGTTGCAAATTAAAAATAATTTTTATCTGCATCTAGCTCTGAAAAAATATTTGGCCTTCTAGCAGTGTGTGGGACTTTCTCTATTAGTCCATCTATACTGACCTCCATCAGGTTGCAAATTAAAAATAATTTTTATCTGCATCTAGCTCTGAAAAAATATTTGGCCTTCTAGCAGTGTGTGGGACTTTCTCTATTAGTCCATCTATACTGACCTCCATCAGGTTGCAAATTAAAAATAATTTTTATCTGCATCTACCTCTGAAAAAATATTTGGGCTTCTAGTTGTGTGTGGGACTTGTTCTATTAGTCCATCTATACTGACCTCCATCAGGTTGCAAACTGAAAATAATTTTTTTCTGCATCTAGCTCTGAAAAAATATTTGGCCTTCTAGCAGTGTGTGGGAATTTCTCTATTAGTGCATCTATACTGACCTCCATCAGGTTGCAAATTAAAAATAATTTTTATCTGCATCTAGCTCTGAAAAAATATTTGGCCTTCTAGCAGTGTGTGGGACTTTCTCTATTAGTCCATCTATACTGACCTCCATCAGGTTGCAAATTAAAAATAATTTTTATCTGCATCTAGATCTGAAAAAATATTTGGCCTTCTAGCAGTGTGTGGGACTTTCTCTATTAGTCCATCTATACTGACCTCCATCAGGTTGCAAATTAAAAATAATTTTTATCTGCATCTACCTCTGAAAAAATATTTGGGCTTCTAGCTGTGTGTGGGACTTGTTCTATTAGTCCATCTATACTGACCTCCATCAGGTTGCAAACTGAATATAATTTTTTTCTGCATCTAGCTCTGAAAAAATATTTGGCCTTCTAGCAGTGTGTGGGACTTTCTCTATTAGTCCATCTATACTGACCTCCATCAGGTTGCAAATTAAAAATAATTTTTATCTGCATCTAGCTCTGAAAAAATATTTGGCCTTCTAGCAGTGTGTGGGACTTTCTCTATTAGTCCATCTATACTGACCTCCATCAGGTTGCAAATTAAAAATAATTTTTATCTGCATCTAGATCTGAAAAAATATTTGGCCTTCTAGCAGTGTGTGGGACTTTCTCTATTAGTCCATCTATACTGACCTCCATCAGGTTGCAAATTAAAAATAATTTTTATCTGCATCTACCTCTGAAAAAATATTTGGGCTTCTAGCTGTGTGTGGGACTTGTTCTATTAGTCCATCTATACTGACCTCCATCAGGTTGCAAACTGAATATAATTTTTTTCTGCATCTAGCTCTGAAAAAATATTTGGCCTTCTAGCAGTGTGTGGGACTTTCTCTATTAGTCCATCTATACTGACCTCCATCAGGTTGCAAATTAAAAATAATTTTTATCTGCATCTAGCTCTGAAAAAATATTTGGCCTTCTAGCAGTGTGTGGGACTTTCTCTATTAGTCCATCTATACTGACCTCCATCAGGTTGCAAATTAAAAATAATTTTTATCTGCATCTAGCTCTGAAAAAATATTTGGCCTTCTAGCAGTGTGTGGGACTTTCTCTATTAGTCCATCTATACTGACCTCCATCAGGTTGCAAATTAAAAATAATTTTTATCTGCATCTACCTCTGAAAAAATATTTGGGCTTCTAGCTGTGTGTGGGACTTGTTCTATTAGTCCATCTATACTGACCTCCATCAGGTTGCAAACTGAAAATAATTTTTTTCTGCATCTAGCTCTGAAAAAATATTTGGCCTTCTAGCAGTGTGTGGGAATTTCTCTATTAGTGCATCTATACTGACCTCCATCAGGTTGCAAATTAAAAATAATTTTTATCTGCATCTAGCTCTGAAAAAATATTTGGCCTTCTAGCAGTGTGTGGGACTTTCTCTATTAGTCCATCTATACTGACCTCCATCAGGTTGCAAATTAAAAATAATTTTTATCTGCATCTAGCTCTGAAAAAATATTTGGCCTTCTAGCAGTGTGTGGGACTTTATCTATTAGTCCATCTATACTGACCTCCATCAGATTGCAAATTAAAAATAATTTTTATCTGCATCTACCTCTGAAAAAATATTTGGGCTTCTAGCTGTGTGTGGGACTTGTTCTATTAGTCCATCTATACTGACCTCCATCAGGTTGCAAACTGAATATAATTTTTTTCTGCATCTAGCTCTGAAAAAATATTTGGCCTTCTAGCAGTGTGTGGGACTTTCTCTATTAGTCCATCTATACTGACCTCCATCAGGTTGCAAACTGAATAGATATTTTTTCTCCATCTATCTCTGAAAAAATATTGGGCTTCTAGCTGTGTGTGGGACTTGTTCTATTAATCCATCTATACAGACCTCCATCAGGTTGCAAACTGAATATATTTTTTTTCTGCATCTACCTCTGAAAAAATATTGGGCTTCTAGCTGTGTGTGGGACTTGTTCCATTAATCCATCTATACAGACCTCCATCAGGTTGCAAACTGAATATAATTTTTTTCTGCATCTAGCTCTGAAAAAATAGTTGGCCTTCTAGCAATGTGTGGGAATTTCTCTATTAGTCCATCTATACTGACCTCCATCAGGTTGCAAATTAAAAATAATTTTTATCTGCATCTAGCTCTGAAAAAATATTTGGCCTTCTAGCAGTGTGTGGGACTTTCTCTATTAGTCCATCTATACTGACCTCCATCAGGTTGCAAATTAAAAATAATTTTTATCTGCATCTACCTCTGAAAAAATATTTGGGCTTCTAGCTGTGTGTGGGACTTGTTCTATTAGTCCATCTATACTGACCTCCATCAGGTTGCAAACTGAATATAATTTTTTTCTGCATCTACCTCTGAAAAAATATTTGGCCTTCTAGCAGTGTGTGGGACTTTCTCTATTAGTCCATCTATACTGACCTCCATCAGGTTGCAAATTAAAAATAATTTTTATCTGCATCTAGCTCTGAAAAAATATTTGGCCTTCTAGCAGTGTGTGGAACTTTTTCTATTAGTCCATCTATACTGACCTCCATCAGGTTGCAAATTAAAAATAATTTTTATCTGCATCTACCTCTGAAAAAATATTTGGGCTTCTAGCTGTGTGTGGGACTTGTTCTATTAGTCCATCTATACTGACCTCCATCAGGTTGCAAACTGAATATAATTTTTTTCTGCATCTAGCTCTGAAAAAATATTTGGCCTTCTAGTAGTGTGTGGGACTTTCTCTATTAGTCCATCTATACTGACCTCCATCAGGTTGCAAATTAAAAATATTTTTTTTCTGCATCTAGCTCTGAAAAAATATTTGGCCTTCTAGCAGTGTGTGGGACTTTCTCTATTAGTCCATCTATACTGACCTCCATCAGGTTGCAAATTAAAAATAATTTTTATCTGCATCTACCTCTGAAAAAATATTTGGGCTTCCAACTGTGTGTGGGACTTGTTCTATTAGTCCATCTATACTGACCTCCATCAGGTTGCAAACTGAATATAATTTTTTTCTGCATCTAGCCCTGAAAAAATATTTGGCCTTCTAGCAGTGTGTGGAACTTTCTCTATTAGTCCATCTATACTGACCTCCATCAGGTTGCAAACTAAATATATATTTTTTCTGCATCTACCTCTGAAAAAATATTGGGCTTCTAGCTGTGTGTGGGACTTGTTCTATTAATCCATCTATACAGACCTCCATCAGATTGCAAACTGAATATAATTTTTTTCTGCATCTAGCTCTGAAAAAATATTTGGCCTTCTAGCAGTGTGTGGGACTTTCTCTATTAGTCCATCTATACTGACCTCCATCAGGTTGCAAACTGAATAGATATTTTTTCTCCATCTATCTCTGAAAAAATATTGGGCTTCTAGCTGTGTGTGGGACTTGTTCTATTAATCCATCTATACAGACCTCCATCAGGTTGCAAACTGAATATATTTTTTTTCTGCATCTACCTCTGAAAAAATATTGGGCTTCTAGCTGTGTGTGGGACTTGTTCCATTAATCCATCTATACAGACCTCCATCAGGTTGCAAACTGAATATAATTTTTTTCTGCATCTAGCTCTGAAAAAATAGTTGGCCTTCTAGCAATGTGTGGGAATTTCTCTATTAGTCCATCTATACTGACCTCCATCAGGTTGCAAATTAAAAATAATTTTTATCTGCATCTAGCTCTGAAAAAATATTTGGCCTTCTAGCAGTGTGTGGGACTTTCTCTATTAGTCCATCTATACTGACCTCCATCAGGTTGCAAATTAAAAATAATTTTTATCTGCATCTACCTCTGAAAAAATATTTGGGCTTCTAGCTGTGTGTGGGACTTGTTCTATTAGTCCATCTATACTGACCTCCATCAGGTTGCAAACTGAATATAATTTTTTTCTGCATCTAGCTCTGAAAAAATATTTGGCCTTCTAGCAGTGTGTGGGACTTTCTCTATTAGTCCATCTATACTGACCTCCATCAGGTTGCAAACTGAATGTATATTTTTTCTGCATCTACCTCTGAAAAAATATTGGGCTTCTAGCTGTGTGTGGGACTTGTTCTATTAATCCATCTATACAGACCTCCATCAGGTTGCAAACTGAATATATTTTTTTTCTGCATCTACCTCTGAAAAAATATTGGGCTTCTAGCTGTGTGTGGGACTTGTTCTATTAATCCATCTATACAGACCTCCATCAGGTTGCAAACTGAATATAATTTTTTTCTGCATCTAGCTCTGAAAAAATAGTTGGCCTTCTAGCAGTGTGTGGGACTTTCTCTATTAGTCCATCTATACTGACCTCCATCAAGTTGCAAATTAAAAATAATTTTTATCTGCATCTAGCTCTGAAAAAATATTTGGCCTTCTAGCAGTGTGTGGGACTTTTTCTATTAGTCCATCTATACTGACCTCCATCAGGTTGCAAATTAAAAATAATTTTTATCTGCATCTACCTCTGAAAAAATATTTGGGCTTCTAGCTGTGTGTGGGACTTGTTCTATTAGTCCATCTATACTGACCTCCATCAGGTTGCAAACTGAATATAATTTTTTTCTGCATCTAGCTCTGAAAAAATATTTGGCCTTCTAGTAGTGTGTGGGACTTTCTCTATTAGTCCATCTATACTGACCTCCATCAGGTTGCAAATTAAAAATATTTTTTTTCTGCATCTAGCTCTGAAAAAATATTTGGCCTTCTAGCAGTGTGTGGGACTTTCTCTATTAGTCCATCTATACTGACCTCCATCAGGTTGCAAATTAAAAATAATTTTTATCTGCATCTACCTCTGAAAAAATATTTGGGCTTCCAACTGTGTGTGGGACTTGTTCTATTAGTCCATCTATACTGACCTCCATCAGGTTGCAAACTGAATATAATTTTTTTCTGCATCTAGCCCTGAAAAAATATTTGGCCTTCTAGCAGTGTGTGGAACTTTCTCTATTAGTCCATCTATACTGACCTCCATCAGGTTGCAAACTGAATATATATTTTTTCTGCATCTACCTCTGAAAAAATATTGGGCTTCTAGCTGTGTGTGGGACTTGTTCTATTAATCCATCTATACAGACCTCCATCAGGTTGCAAACTGAATATATTTTTTTTCTGCATCTACCTCTGAAAAAAATATTGGGCTTCTAGCTGTGTATGGGACTTGTTCTATTAATCCATCTATACAGACCTCCATCAGGTTGCAAACTGAATATAATTTTTTTCTGCATCTAGCTCTGAAAAAATATTTGGCCTTCTAGCAGTGTGTGGGTCTTTATCTATTAGTCCATCTATACTGACCTCCATCAGGTTGCAAATTAAAAATAATTTTTATCTGCATCTACCTCTGAAAAAATATTTGGACTTCTAGCTGTGTGTGGGACTTGTTCTATTAGTCCATCTATGCTGACCTCCATCAGGTTGCAAACTGAATATAATTTTTTTCTGCATCTAGCTCTGAAAAAATATTTGGCCTTCTAGTAATGTGTGGGACTTGCTCTATTAGTCCATCTATACTGACCTCCATCAGGTTGCAATTTAAAAATTTTTTTTATCTGCATCTAGCTCTGAAAAAATATTTGGCCTTCTAGCAGTGTGTGGGACTTTCTCTATTAGTCCATCTATACTGACCTCCATCAGGTTGCAAATTAAAAATAATTTTTATCTGCATCTACCTCTGAAAAAATATTTGGGCTTCTAGCTGTGTGTGGGACTTGTTCTATTAGTCCATCTATACTGACCTCCATCAGGTTGCAAACTGAATATAATTTTTTTCTGCATCTAGCTCGGAAAAAATATTTGGCCTTCTAGCAGTGTGTGGGACTTTCTCTATTAGTCCATCTATACTGACCTCCATCAGGTTGCAAACTGAATATATTTTTTTTCTGCATCTACCTCTGAAAAAATATTGGGCTTCTAGCTGTGTGTGGGACTTGTTCTATTATTCCATCTATACAGACCTCCATCAGGTTGCAAACTGAATATATTTTTTTTCTGCATCTACCTCTGAAAAATTATTGGGCTTCTAGCTGTGTGTGGGACTTGTTCTATTAATCCATCTATACAGACCTCCATCAGATTGCAAACTGAATATAATTTTTTTCTGCATCTAGCTCTGAAAAAATAATTGGCCTTCTAGCAGTGTGTGGGACTTTCTCTATTAGTCCATCTATACTGACCTCCATCAGGTTGCAAATTAAAAATAATTTTTATCTGCATCTAGCTCTGAAAAAATATTTGGCCTTCTAGCAGTGTGTGGGACTTTCTCTATTAGTCTATCTATACTGACCTCCATCAGGTTGCAAATTAAAAATAATTTTTATCTGCATCTACCTCTGAAAAAATATTTCGGCTTCTAGCTGTGTGTGGGACTTGTTCTATTAGTCCATCTATACTGACCTCCATCAGGTTGCAAACTGAATATAATTTTTTTCTGCATCTAGCTCTGAAAAAATATTTGGCCTTCTAGCAGTGTGTGGGACTTTCTGTATTAGTCCATCTATACTGACCTCCATCAGGTTGCAAACTGAATATATTTTTTTTCTGCATCTACCTCTGAAAAAATATTGGGCTTCTAGCTGTGTGTGGGACTTGTTCTATTAATCCTTCTATACAGACCTCCATCAGGTTGCAAACTGAATATATTTTTTTTCTGCATCTCCCTCTGAAAAAATATTGGGCTTCTAGCTTTGTGTGGGACTTGTTCTATTAATCCATCTATACAGACCTCCATCAGGTTGCAAACTGAATATAATTTTTTTCTGCATCTAGCTCTGAAAAAATATTTGGCCTTCTAGCAGTGTGTGGGACTTTCTCTATTAGTCCATCTATATTGACCTCCATCAGGTTGCAAATTAAAAATTTTTTTTATCTGCATCTAGCTCTGAAAAAATATTTGGCCTTCTAGCAGTGTGTGGGACTTTCTCTATTAGTCCATCTATACTGACCTCCATCAGGTTGCAAATTAAAAATAATTTTTATCTGCATCTACCTCTGAAAAAATATTTGGGCTTCTAGCTGTGTGTGGGACTTGTTCTATTAGTCCATCTATACTGACCTCCATCAGGTTGCAAACTGAATATAATTTTTTTCTGCATCTAGCTCTGAAAAAATATTTGGCCTTCTAGCAGTGTGTGGGACTTTCTCTATTAGTCCATCTATACTGACCTCCATCAGGTTGCAAACTGAATATATTTTTTTTCTGCATCTACCTCTGAAAAAATATTGGGCTTCTAGCTGTGTGTGGGACTTGTTCTATTAATCCATCTATACAGACCTCCATCAGGTTGCAAACTGAATATATTTTTTTTCTGCATCTACCTCTGAAAAATTATTGGGCTTCTAGCTGTGTGTGGGACTTGTTCTATTAATCCATCTATACAGACCTCCATCAGATTGCAAACTGAATATAATTTTTTTCTGCATCTAGCTCTGAAAAAATAATTGGCCTTCTAGCAGTGTGTGGGACTTTCTCTATTAGTCCATCTATATTGACCTCCATCAGGTTGCAAATTAAAAATAATTTTTATCTGCATCTAGCTCTGAAAAAATATTTGGCCTTCTAGCAGTGTGTGGGACTTTCTCTATTAGTCTATCTATACTGACCTCCATCAGGTTGCAAATTAAAAATAATTTTTATCTGCATCTACCTCTGAAAAAATATTTCGGCTTCTAGCTGTGTGTGGGACTTGATCTATTAGTCCATCTATACTGACCTCCATCAGGTTGCAAACTGAATATAATTTTTTTCTGCATCTAGCTCTGAAAAAATATTTGGCCTTCTAGCAGTGTGTGGGACTTTCTGTATTAGTCCATCTATACTGACCTCCATCAGGTTGCAAACTGAATATATATTTTTTCTGCATCTACCTCTGAAAAAATATTGGGCTTCTAGCTGTGTGTGGGACTTGTTCTATTAATCCATCTATACAGACCTCCATCAGGTTGCAAACTGAATATATTTTTTTTTCTGCATCTCCCTCTGAAAAAATATTGGGCTTCTAGCTGTGTGTGGGACTTGTTCTATTAATCCATCTATACAGACCTCCATCAGGTTGCAAACTGAATATAATTTTTTTCTTCATCTAGCTCTGAAAAAATATTTGGCCTTCTAGCAGTGTGTGGGACTTTCTCTATTAGTCCATCTATACTGACCTCCATCAGGTTGCAAATTAAAATTTTTTTTTATCTGCATCTAGCTCTGAAAAAATATTTGGCCTTCTAGCAGTGTGTGGGACTTTCTCTATTAGTCCATCTATACTGACCTCCATCAGGTTGCAAATTAAAAATAATTTTTATCTGCATCTACCTCTGAAAAAATATTTGGGCTTCTAGCTGTGTGTGGGACTTGTTCTATTAGTCCATCTATACTGACCTCCATCAGGTTGCAAACTGAATATAATTTTTTTCGGCATCTAGCTCTGAAAAAATATTTGGTCTTATAGCAGTGTGTGGGACTTTCTCTATTAGTCCATCTGTACTGACCTCCATCAGGTTGCAAACTGAATATATTTTTTTTCTGCATCTACCTCTGAAAAAATATTGGGCTTCTAGCTGTGAGTGGGACTTGTTCTATTAATCCATCTATACAGACCTCCATCAGGTTGCAAATTAAAAATAATTTTTATCTGCATCTACCTCTGAAAAAATATTTGGGCTTCTAGCTGTGTGTGGGACTTGTTCTATTAGTCCATCTATACTGACCTCCATCAGGTTGCAAACTGAATATAATTTTTTTCTGCATCTAGCTCTGAAAAAATATTTGGCCTTCTAGCAGTGTGTGGGACTTTCTCTATTAGTCCATCTATACTGACCTCCATCAGGTTGCAAACTGAATATATTTTTTTTCTGCATCTACCTCTGAAAAAATATTGGGCTTCTAGCTGTGTGTGGGACTTGTTCTATTAATCCATCTATACAGACCTCCATCAGGTTGCAAACTGAATATATTTTTTTTCTGCATCTACCTCTGAAAAAATATTGAGCTTCTAGCTGTGTGTGGGACTTGTTCTATTAATCCATCTATACAGACCTCCATCAGGTTGCAAACTGAATATAATTTTTTTCTGCATCTAGCCCTGAAAAAATAGCTGGCCTTCTAGCAGTGTGTGGGACTTTCTCTATTAGTCCATCTATACTGACCTCCATCAGGTTGCAAATTAAAAAAAATTTTTATCTGCATCTAGCTCTGAAAAAATATTTGGCCTTCTAGCAGTGTGTGGGACTTTCTCTATTAGTCCATCTATACTGACCTCCATCAGGTTGCAAATTAAAAATAATTTTTATCTGCATCTACCTCTGAAAAAATATTTGGGCTTCTAGCTGTGTGTGGGACTTGTTCTATTAGTCCATCTATACTGACCTCCATCAGGTTGCAAACTGAATATAATTTTTTTCTGCATCTAGCTCTGAAAAAATATTTGGCCTTCTAGCAGTGTGTGGGACTTTCTCTATTAGTCCATCTATACTGACCTCCATCAGGTTGCAAACTGAATATATTTTTTTTCTGCATCTACCTCTGAAAAAATATTGGGCTTCTAGCTGTGTGTGGGACTTGTTCTATTAATCCATCTATACAGACCTCCATCAGGTTGCAAACTGAATATATTTTTTTTCTGCATCTACCTCTGAAAAATTATTGGGCTTCTAGCTGTGTGTGGGACTTGTTCTATTAATCCATCTATACAGACCTCCATCAGATTGCAAACTGAATATAATTTTTTTCTGCATCTAGCTCTGAAAAAATAATTGGCCTTCTAGCAGTGTGTGGGACTTTCTCTATTAGTCCATTTATACTGACCTCCATCAGGTTGCAAATTAAAAATAATTTTTATCTGCATCTAGCTCTGAAAAAATATTTGGCCTTCTAGCAGTGTGTGGGACTTTCTCTATTAGTCTATCTATACTGACCTCCATCAGGTTGCAAATTAAAAATAATTTTTATCTGCATCTACCTCTGAAAAAATATTTCGGCTTCTAGCTGTGTGTGGGACTTGTTCTATTAGTCCATCTATACTGACCTCCATCAGGTTGCAAACTGAATATAATTTTTTTCTGCATCTAGCTCTGAAAAAATTTTTGGCCTTCTAGCAGTGTGTGGGACTTTCTGTATTAGTCCATCTATACTGACCTCCATCAGGTTGCAAACTGAATATATATTTTTTCTGCATCTACCTCTGAAAAAATATTGGGCTTCTAGCTGTGTGTGGGACTTGTTCTATTAATCCATCTATACAGACCTCCATCAGGTTGCAAACTGAATATATTTTTTTTCTGCATCTCCCTCTGAAAAAATATTGGGCTTCTAGCTGTGTGTGGGACTTGTTCTATTAATCCATCTATACAGACCTCCATCAGGTTGCAAACTGAATATAATTTTTTTCTGCATCTAGCTCTGAAAAATATTTGGCCTTCTAGCAGTGTGTGGGACTTTCTCTATTAGTCCATCTATACTGACCTCCATCAGGTTGCAAATTAAAAAAATTTTTTATCTGCATCTAGCTCTGAAAAAATATTTGGCCTTCTAGCAGTGTGTGGGACTTTCTCTATTAGTCCATCTATACTGACCTCCATCAGGTTGCAAATTAAAAATAATTTTTATCTGCATCTACCTCTGAAAAAATATTTGGGCTTCTAGCTGTGTGTGGGACTTGTTCTATTAGTCCATCTATACTGACCTCCATCAGGTTGCAAAGTGAATATAATTTTTTTCTGCATCTAGCTCTGAAAAAATATTTGGCCTTATAGCAGTGTGTGGGACTTTCTCTATTAGTCCATCTGTACTGACCTCCATCAGGTTGCAAACTGAATATATTTTTTTTCTGCATCTACCTCTGAAAAAATATTGGGCTTCTAGCTGTGAGTGGGACTTGTTCTATTAATCCATCTATACAGACCTCCATCAGGTTGCAAATTAAAAATAATTTTTATCTGCATCTACCTCTGAAAAAATATTTGGGCTTCTAGCTGTGTGTGGGACTTGTTCTATTAGTCCATCTATACTGACCTCCATCAGGTTGCAAACTGAATATAATTTTTTTCTGCATCTAGCTCTGAAAAAATATTTGGCCTTCTAGCAGTGTGTGGGACTTTCTCTATTAGTCCATCTATACTGACCTCCATCAGGTTGCAAACTGAATATATTTTTTTTCTGCATCTACCTCTGAAAAAATATTGGGCTTCTAGCTGTGTGTGGGACTTGTTCTATTAATCCATCTATACAGACCTCCATCAGGTTGCAAACTGAATATATTTTTTTTCTGCATCTACCTCTGAAAAAATATTGAGCTTCTAGCTGTGTGTGGGACTTGTTCTATTAATCCATCTATACAGACCTCCATCAGGTTGCAAACTGAATATAATTTTTTTCTGCATCTAGCCCTGAAAAAATAGCTGGCCTTCTAGCAGTGTGTGGGACTTTCTCTATTAGTCCATCTATACTGACCTCCATCAGGTTGCAAATTAAAAAAAAATTTTATCTGCATCTAGCTCTGAAAAAATATTTGGCCTTCTAGCAGTGTGTGGGACTTTCTCTATTAGTCCATCTATACTGACCTCCATCAGGTTGCAAATTAAAAATAATTTTTATCTGCATCTACCTCTGAAAAAATATTTGGGCTTCTAGCTGTGTGTGGGACTTGTTCTATTAGTCCATCTATACTGACCTCCATCAGGTTGCAAACTGAATATAATTTTTTTCTGCATCTAGCTCTGAAAAAATATTTGGCCTTCTAGCAGTGTGTGGGACTTTCTCTATTAGTCCATCTATACTGACCTCCATCAGGTTGCAAACTGAATATATTTTTTTCTGCATCTACCTCTGAAAAAATATTGGGCTTCTAGCTGTGTGTGGGACTTGTTCTATTAATCCATCTATACAGACCTCCATCAGGTTGCAAACTGAATATATTTTTTTTCTGCATCTACCTCTGAAAAATTATTGGGCTTCTAGCTGTGTGGGACTTGTTCTATTAATCCATCTATACAGACCTCCATCAGATTGCAAACTGAATATAATTTTTTTCTGCATCTAGCTCTGAAAAAATAGTTGGCCTTCTAGCAGTGTGTGGGACTTTCTCTATTAGTCCATCTATACTGACCTCCATCAGGTTGCAAATTAAAAATAATTTTTATCTGCATCTAGGTCTGAAAAAATATTTGGCCTTCTAGCAGTGTGTGGGACTTTCTCTATTAGTCTATCTATACTGACCTCCATCAGGTTGCAAATTAAAAATAATTTTTATCTGCATCTACCTCTGAAAAAATATTTGGGCTTCTAGCTGTGTGTGGGACTTGTTCTATTAGTCCATCTATACTGACCTCCATCAGGTTGCAAACTGAATATAATTTTTTTCTGCATCTAGCTCTGAAAAAAATATTTGGCCTTCTAGCAGTGTGTGGGACTTTCTCTATTAGTCCATCTATACTGACCTCCATCAGGTTGCAAACTGAATATATTTTTTTTCTGCATCTACCTCTGAAAAAATATTGGGCTTCTAGCTGTGTGTGGGACTTGTTCTATTAATCCATCTATACAGACCTCCATCAGGTTGCAAACTGAATATATTTTTTTTCTGCATCTACCTCTGAAAAAATATTGGGCTTCTAGCTGTGTGTGGGACTTGTTCTATTAATCCATCTATACAGACCTCCATCAGGTTGCAAACTGAATATAATTTTTTTCTGCATCTAGCTCTGAAAAAATAGTTGGCCTTCTAGCAGTGTGTGGGACTTTCTCTATTAGTCCATCTATACTGACCTCCATCAGGTTGCAAATTAAAATTTTTTTTTATCTGCATCTAGCTCTGAAAAAATATTTGGCCTTCTAGCAGTGTGTGGGACTTTCTCTATTAGTCCATCTATACTGACCTCCATCAGGTTGCAAATTAAAAATAATTTTTATCTGCATCTGCCTCTGAAAAAATATTTGGGCTTCTAGCTGTGTGTGGGACTTGTTCTATTAGTCCATCTATACTGACCTCCATCAGGTTGCAAACTGAATATAATTTTTTTCTGCATCTAGCTCTGAAAAAATATTTGGCCTTCTAGCAGTGTGTGGGACTTTCTCTATTAGTCCATCTATACTGACCTCCATCAGGTTGCAAACTGAATATATTTTTTTTCTGCATCTACCTCTGAAAAAATATTGGGCTTCTAGCTGTGTGTGGGACTTGTTCTATTAATCCATCTATACAGACCTCCATCAGGTTGCAAATTAAAAATAATTTTTATCTGCATCTACCTCTGAAAAAATATTTGGGTTTCTAGCTGTGTGTGGGACTTGTTCTATTAGTCCATCTATACTGACCTCCATCAGGTTGCAAACTGAATATAATTTTTTTCTTCATCTAGCTCTGAAAAAATATTTGGCCTTCTAGCAGTGTGTGGGACTTTCTGTATTAGTCCATCTATACTGACCTCCATCAGGTTGCAAACTGAATATATTTTTTTTCTGCATCTACCTCTGAAAAAATATTGGGCTTCTAGCTGTGTGTGGGACTTGTTCTATTAATCCATCTATACAGACCTCCATCAGGTTGCAAACTGAATATATTTTTTTTCTGCATCTACCTCTGAAAAAATATTGGGCTTCTAACTGTGTGTGGGACTTGTTCTATTAATCCATCTATACAGACCTCCATCAGGTTTCAAACTGAATATAATTTTTTTCTGCATCTAGCTCTGAAAAAATAGTTGGCCTTCTAGCAGTGTGTGGGACTTTCTCTATTAGTCCATCTATACTGACCTCCATCAGGTTGCAAATTAAAAATAATTTTTATCTGCATCTAGTTCTGAAAAAATATTTGGCCTTCTAGAAGTGTGTGGGACTTTATCTATTAGTCCATCTATACTGACCTCCATCAGGTTGCAAATTAAAAATAATTTTTATCTGCATCTACCTCTGAAAAAATATTTGGGCTTCTAGCTGTGTGTGGGACTTGTTCTATTAGTCCATCTATACTGACCTCCATCAGGTTGCAAACTGAATATACTTTTTTTCTGCATCTAGCTCTGAAAAAATATTTGGCCTTCTAGTAGTGTGTGGGACTTTCTCTATTAGTCCATCTATACTGACCTCCATCAGGTTGCAAATTAAAAATAATTTTTTTCTGCATCTAGCTCTGAAAAAATATTTGGCCTTCTAGCAGTGTGTGGGACTTTCTCTATTAGTCCATCTATACTGACCTCCATCAGGTTGCAAATTAAAAATAATTTTTATCTGCATCTACCTCTGAAAAAATATTTGGGCTTCTAGCTGTGTGTGGGACTTGTTCTATTAGTCCATCTATACTGACCTCCATCAGGTTGCAAACTGAATATAATTTTTTTCTGCATCTACCTCTGAAAAAATATTGGGCTTCTAGCTGTGTGTGGGACTTGTTCTATTAATCCATCTATACAGACCTCCATCAGGTTGCAAACTGAATATAATTTTTTTCTGCATCTAGCTCTGAAAAAATATTTGGCCTTCTAGCAGTGTGTGGGACTTTCTGTATTAGTCCATCTATACTGACCTCCATCAGGTTGCAAACTGAATATACTTTTTTTCTGCATCTACCTCTGAAAAAATATTGGGCTTCTAGCTGTGTGTGGGACTTGTTCTATTAATCCATCTATACAGACCTCCATCAGGTTGCAAACTGAATATATTTTTTTTCTGCATCTACCTCTGAAAAAATA
Organism: Phyllobates terribilis; assembly: GCF_046119375.1. Lineage (NCBI taxonomy): Eukaryota > Metazoa > Chordata > Amphibia > Anura > Dendrobatidae > Phyllobates > Phyllobates terribilis. The sequence continues at coordinate 582,621,461 of NW_027362762.1, forward strand.
TTGGGCTTCTAGCTGTGTGTGGGACTTGTTCTATTAATCCATCTATACAGACCTCCATCAGGTTGCAAACTGAATATAATTTTTTTCTGCATCTAGCGCTGAAAAAATAGCTGGCCTTCTAGCAGTGTGTGGGACTTTCTCTATTAGTCCATCTATACTGACCTCCATCAGGTTGCAAATTAAAAATAATTTTTATCTGCATCTACCTCTGAAAAAATATTTGGGCTTCTAGCTGTGTGTGGGACTTGTTCTATTAGTCCATCTATACTGACCTCCATCAGGTTGCAAACTGAATATAATTTTTTTCTGCATCTAGCTCTGAAAAAATATTTGGCCTTCTAGCAGTGTGTGGGACTTTCTCTATTAGTCCATCTATACTGACCTCCATCAGGTTGCAAACTGAATATATGTTTTTTCTGCATCTACCTCTGAAAAAATATTGGGCTTCTAGCTGTGTGTGGGACTTGTTCTATTAATCCATCTATACAGACCTCCATCAGGTTGCAAACTGAATATATTTTTTTTCTACATCTACCTCTGAAAAATTATTGGGTTTCTAGCTGTGTGTGGGACTTGTTCTATTAATCCATCTATACAGACCTCCATCAGATTGCAAACTGAATATAATTTTTTTCTGCATCTAGCTCTGAAAAAATAATTGGCCTTCTAGCAGTGTGTGGGACTTTCTCTATTAGTCCATCTATACTGACCTCCATCAGGTTGCAAATTAAAAATAATTTTTATCTGCATCTAGCTCTGAAAAAATATTTGGCCTTCTAGCAGTGTGTGGGACTTTCTCTATTAGTCTATCTATACTGACCTCCATCAGGTTGCAAATTAAAAATAATTTTTATCTGCATCTACCTCTGAAAAAATATTTGGGCTTCTAGCTGTGTGTGGGACTTGTTCTATTAGTCCATCTATACTGACCTCCATCAGGTTGCAAACTGAATATAATTTTTTTCTGCATCTAGCTCGGAAAAAATATTTGGCCTTCTAGCAGAGTGTGGGACTTTCTGTATTAGTCCATCTATACTGACCTCCATCAGGTTGCAAACTGAATATATTTTTTTTCTGCATCTACCTCTGAAAAAATATTGGGCTTCTAGCTGTGTGTGGGACTTGTTCTATTAATCCATCTATACAGACCTCCATCAGGTTGCAAACTGAATATATTTTTTTTCTGCATCTCCCTCTGAAAAAATATTGGGCTTCTAGCTGTGTGTGGGACTTGTTCTATTAATCCATCTATACAGACCTCCATAAGGTTGCAAACTGAATATAATTTTTTTCTGCATCTAGCTCTGAAAAAATATTTGGCCTTCTAGCAGTGTGTGGGACTTTCTCTATTAGTCCATCTATACTGACCTCCATCAGGTTGCAAATTAAAATTTTTTTTTATCTGCATCTAGCTCTGAAAAAATATTTGGCCTTCTAGCAGTGTGTGGGAATTTCTCTATTAGTTTATCTATACTGACCTCCATCAGGTTGCAAATTAAAAATAATTTTTATCTGCATCTACCTCTGGAAAAATATTTGGGCTTCTAGCTGTGTGTGGGACTTGTTCTATTAGTCCATGTATACTGACCTCCATCAGGTTGCAAACTGAATATAATTTTTTTCTGCATCTAGCTCTGAAAAAATATTTGGCCTTATAGCAGTGTGTGGGACTTTCTCTATTAGTCCATCTGTACTGACCTCCATCAGGTTGCAAACTGAATATATTTTTTTTCTGCATCTACCTCTGAAAAAATATTGGGCTTCTAGCTGTGAGTGGGACTTGTTCTATTAATCCATCTATACAGACCTCCATCAGGTTGCAAATTAAAAATAATTTTTATCTGCATCTACCTCTGAAAAAATATTTGGGCTTCTAGCTGTGTGTGGGACTTGTTCTATTAGTCCATCTATACTGACCTCCATCAGGTTGCAAACTGAATATAATTTTTTTCTGCATCTAGCTCTGAAAAAATATTTGGCCTTCTAGCAGTGTGTGGGACTTTCTCTATTAGTCCATCTATACTGACCTCCATCAGGTTGCAAACTGAATATATATTTTTTCTGCATCTACCTCTGAAAAAATATTGGGCTTCTAGCTGTGTGTGGGACTTGTTCTATTAATCCATCTATACAGACCTCCATCAGGTTGCAAACTGAATATATTTTTTTTCTGCATCTACCTCTGAAAAAATATTGAGCTTCTAGCTGTGTGTGGGACTTGTTCTATTAATCCATCTATACAGACCTCCATCAGGTTGCAAACTGAATATAATTTTTTTCTGCATCTAGCTCTGAAAAAATAGCTGGCCTTCTAGCAGTGTGTGGGACTTTCTCTATTAGTCCATCTATACTGACCTCCATCAGGTTGCAAATTAAAAAAAAATTTTATCTGCATCTAGCTCTGAAAAAATATTTGGCCTTCTAGCAGTGTGTGGGACTTTCTCTATTAGTCTATCTATACTGACCTCCATCAGGTTGCAAATTAAAAATAATTTTTATCTGCATCTACCTCTGAAAAAATATTTGGGCTTCTAGCTGTGTGTGGGACTTGTTCTATTAGTCCATCTATACTGACCTCCATCAGGTTGCAAACTGAATATAATTTTTTTCTGCATCTAGCTCTGAAAAAATATTTGGCCTTCTAGCAGTGTGTGGGACTTTCTGTATTAGTCCATCTATACTGACCTCCATCAGGTTGCAAATTAAAAATAATTTTTATCTGCATCTACCTCTGAAAAAATATTTGGGCTTCTAGCTGTGTGTGGGACTTGTTCTATTAGTCCATCTATACTGACCTCCATCAGGTTGCAAACTGAATATAATTTTTTTCTGCATCTACCTCTGAAAAAATATTGGGCTTCTAGCTGTGTGTGGGACTTGTTCTATTAATCCATCTATACAGACCTCCATCAGGTTGCAAACTGAATATAATTTTTTTCTGCATCTAGCTCTGAAAAAATATTTGGCCTTCTAGCAGTGTGTGGGACTTTCTGTATTAGTCCATCTATACTGACCTCCATCAGGTTGCAAACTGAATATACTTTTTTTCTGCATCTACCTCTGAAAAAATATTGGGCTTCTAGCTGTGTGTGGGACTTGTTCTATTAATCCATCTATACAGACCTCCATCAGGTTGCAAACTGAATATATTTTTTTTCTGCATCTACCTCTGAAAAAATATTGGGCTTCTAGCTGTGTGTGGGACTTGTTCTATTAATCCATCTATACAGACCTCCATCAGGTTGCAAACTGAATATAATTTTTTTCTGCATCTAGCGCTGAAAAAATAGCTGGCCTTCTAGCAGTGTGTGGGACTTTCTCTATTAGTCCATCTATACTGACCTCCATCAGGTTGCAAATTAAAAATAATTTTTATCTGCATCTACCTCTGAAAAAATATTTGGGCTTCTAGCTGTGTGTGGGACTTGTTCTATTAGTCCATCTATACTGACCTCCATCAGGTTGCAAACTGAATATAATTTTTTTCTGCATCTAGCTCTGAAAAAATATTTGGCCTTCTAGCAGTGTGTGGGACTTTCTCTATTAGTCCATCTATACTGACCTCCATCAGGTTGCAAACTGAATATATGTTTTTTCTGCATCTACCTCTGAAAAAATATTGGGCTTCTAGCTGTGTGTGGGACTTGTTCTATTAATCCATCTATACAGACCTCCATCAGGTTGCAAACTGAATATATTTTTTTTCTACATCTACCTCTGAAAAATTATTGGGTTTCTAGCTGTGTGTGGGACTTGTTCTATTAATCCATCTATACAGACCTCCATCAGATTGCAAACTGAATATAATTTTTTTCTGCATCTAGCTCTGAAAAAATAATTGGCCTTCTAGCAGTGTGTGGGACTTTCTCTATTAGTCCATCTATACTGACCTCCATCAGGTTGCAAATTAAAAATAATTTTTATCTGCATCTAGCTCTGAAAAAATATTTGGCCTTCTAGCAGTGTGTGGGACTTTCTCTATTAGTCTATCTATACTGACCTCCATCAGGTTGCAAATTAAAAATAATTTTTATCTGCATCTACCTCTGAAAAAATATTTGGGCTTCTAGCTGTGTGTGGGACTTGTTCTATTAGTCCATCTATACTGACCTCCATCAGGTTGCAAACTGAATATAATTTTTTTCTGCATCTAGCTCGGAAAAAATATTTGGCCTTCTAGCAGTGTGTGGGACTTTCTGTATTAGTCCATCTATACTGACCTCCATCAGGTTGCAAACTGAATATATTTTTTTTCTGCATCTACCTCTGAAAAAATATTGGGCTTCTAGCTGTGTGTGGGACTTGTTCTATTAATCCATCTATACAGACCTCCATCAGGTTGCAAACTGAATATATTTTTTTTCTGCATCTCCCTCTGAAAAAATATTGGGCTTCTAGCTGTGTGTGGGACTTGTTCTATTAATCCATCTATACAGACCTCCATAAGGTTGCAAACTGAATATAATTTTTTTCTGCATCTAGCTCTGAAAAAATATTTGGCCTTCTAGCAGTGTGTGGGACTTTCTCTATTAGTCCATCTATACTGACCTCCATCAGGTTGCAAATTAAAAATTTTTTTTATCTGCATCTAGCTCTGAAAAAATATTTGGCCTTCTAGCAGTGTGTGGGAATTTCTCTATTAGTTTATCTATACTGACCTCCATCAGGTTGCAAATTAAAAATAATTTTTATCTGCATCTACCTCTGAAAAAATATTTGGGCTTCTAGCTGTGTGTGGGACTTGTTCTATTAGTCCATCTATACTGACCTCCATCAGGTTGCAAACTGAATATAATTTTTTTCTGCATCTAGCTCTGAAAAAATATTTGGCCTTCTAGCAGTGTATGGGACTTTCTCTATTAGTCCATCTATACTGACCTCCATCAGGTTGCAAACTGAATATATATTTTTTCTGCATCTACCTCAGAAAAAATATTGGGCTTCTAGCTGTGTGTGGGACTTGTTCTATTAATCCATCTATACAGACCTCCATCAGGTTGCAAACTGAATATATTTTTTTTCTGCATCTACCTCTGAAAAAATATTGAGCTTCTAGCTGTGTGTGGGACTTGTTCTATTAATCCATCTATACAGACCTCCATCAGGTTGCAAACTGAATATAATTTTTTTCTGCATCTAGCTCTGAAAAAATAGCTGGCCTTCTAGCAGTGTGTGGGACTTTCTCTATTAGTCCATCTATACTGACCTCCATCAGGTTGCAAATTAAAAAAATTTTTTATCTGCATCTAGCTCTGAAAAAATATTTGGCCTTCTAGCAGTGTGTGGGACTTTCTCTATTAGTCTATCTATACTGACCTCCATCAGGTTGCAAATTAAAAATAATTTTTATCTGCATCTACCTCTGAAAAAATATTTGGGCTTCTAGCTGTGTGTGGGACTTGTTCTATTAGTCCATCTATACTGACCTCCATCAGGTTGCAAACTGAATATAATTTTTTTCTGCATCTAGCTCTGAAAAAATATTTGGCCTTCTAGCAGTGTGTGGGACTTTCTGTATTAGTCCATCTATACTGACCTCCATCAGGTTGCAAACTGAATATATTTTTTTTCTGCATCTACCTCTGAAAAAATATTGGGCTTCTAGCTGTGTGTGGGACTTGTTCTATTAATCCATCTATACAGACCTCCATCAGGTTGCAAACTGAATATATTTTTTTTCTGCATCTCCCTCTGAAAAAATATTGGGCTTCTAGCTGTGTGTGGGACTTGTTCTATTAATTCATCTATACAGACCTCCATAAGGTTGCAAACTGAATATAATTTTTTTCTGCATCTAGCTCTGAAAAAATATTTGGCCTTCTAGCAGTGTGTGGGACTTTCTCTATTAGTCCATCTATACTGACCTCCATCAGGTTGCAAATTAAAAATTTTTTTTATCTGCATCTAGCTCTGAAAAAATATTTGGCCTTCTAGCAGTGTGTGGGACTTTCTCTATTAGTTTATCTATACTGACCTCCATCAGGTTGCAAATTAAAAATAATTTTTATCTGCATCTACCTCTGGAAAAATATTTTTGCTTCTAGCTGTGTGTGGGACTTGTTCTATTAGTCCATCTATACTGACCTCCATCAGGTTGCAAACTGAATATAATTTTTTTCTGCATCTAGCTCTGAAAAAATATTTGGCCTTACAGCAGTGTGTGGGACTTTCTCTATTAGTCCATCTGTACTGACCTCCATCAGGTTGCAAACTGAATATATTTTTTTTCTGCATCTACCTCTGAAAAAATATTGGGCTTCTAGCTGTGAGTGGGACTTGTTCTATTAATCCATCTATACAGACGTCCATCAGGTTGCAAATTAAAAATAATTTTTATCTGCATCTACCTCTGAAAAAATATTTGGGCTTCTAGCTGTGTGTGGGACTTGTTCTATTAGTCCATCTATACTGACCTCCATCAGGTTGCAAACTGAATATAATTTTTTTCTGCATCTATCTCTGAAAAAATATTTGGCCTTCTAGCAGTGTGTGGGACTTTCTCTATTAGTCCATCTATACTGACCTCCATCAGGTTGCAAACTGAATATATTTTTTTTCTGCATCTACCTCTGAAAAAATATTGGGCTTCTAGCTGTGTGTGGGACTTGTTCTATTAATCCATCTATACAGACCTCCATCAGGTTGCAAACTGAATATATTTTTTTTCTGCATCTACCTCTGAAAAAATATTGAGCTTCTAGCTGGGTGTGGGACTTGTTCTATTAATCCATCTATACAGACCTCCATCAGGTTGCAAACTGAATATAATTTTTTTCTGCATCTAGCTCTGAAAAAATAGCTGGCCTTCTAGCAGTGTGTGGGACTTTCTCTATTAGTCCATCTATACTGACCTCCATCAGGTTGCAAATTAAAAATTTTTTTTATCTGCATCTAGCTCTGAAAAAATATTTGGCCTTCTAGCAGTGTGTGGGACTTTCTCTATTAGTCCATCTATACTGACCTCCATCAGGTTGCAAATTAAAAATAATTTTTATCTGCATCTACCTCTGAAAAAATATTTGGGCTTCTAGCTGTGTGTGGGACTTGTTCTATTAGTCCATCTATACTGACCTCCATCAGGTTGCAAACTGAATATAATTTTTTTCTGCATCTAGCTCTGAAAAAATATTTGGCCTTCTAGCAGTGTGTGGGACTTTCTCTATTAGTCCATCTATACTGACCTCCATCAGGTTGCAAACTGAATATATTTTTTTTCTGCATCTACCTCTGAAAAAATATTGGGCTTCTAGCTGTGTGTGGGACTTGTTCTATTAATCCATCTATACAGACCTCCATCAGGTTGCAAACTGAATATAATTTTTTTCTGCATCTAGCTCTGAAAAAATAGTTGGCCTTCTAGCAGTGTGTGGGACTTTCTCTATTAGTCCATCTATACTGACCTCCATCAGGTTGCAAATTAAAAATAATTTTTATCTGCATCTAGTTCTGAAAAAATATTTGGCCTTCTAGCAGTGTGTGGGACTTTATCTATTAGTCCATCTATACTGACCTCCATCAGGTTGCAAATTAAAAATAATTTTTATCTGCATCTACCTCTGAAAAAATATTTGGGCTTCTAGCTGTGTGTGGGACTTGTTCTATTAGTCCATCTATACTGACCTCCATCAGGTTGCAAACTGAATATAATTTTTTTCTGCATCTAGCTCTGAAAAAATATTTGGCCTTCTAGTAGTGTGTGGGACTTTCTCTATTAGTCCATCTATACTGACCACCATCAGGTTGCAAATTAAAAATAATTTTTTTCTGCATCTAGCTCTGAAAAAATATTTGGCCTTCTAGCAGTGTGTGGGACTTTCTCTATTAGTCCATCTATACTGACCTCCATCAGGTTGCAAATTAAAAATAATTTTTATCTGCATCTACCTCTGAAAAATATTTCGGCTTCTAGCTGTGTGTGGGACTTGTTCTATTAGTCCATCTATACTGACCTCCATCAGGTTGCAAACTGAATATAATTTTTTTCTGCATCTACCTCTGAAAAAATATTGGGCTTCTAGCTATGTGTGGGACTTGTTCTATTAATCCATCTATACAGACCTCCATCAGGTTGCAAACTGAATATAATTTTTTTCTGCATCTAGCTCTGAAAAAATATTTGGCCTTCTAGCAGTGTGTGGGACTTTCTCTATTAGTCCATCTATACTGACCTCCATCAGGTTGCAAATTAAAAATAATTTTTATCTGCATCTAGCTCTGAAAAAATATTTGGCCTTCTAGCAGTGTGTGGGACTTTCTCTATTAGTCCATCTATACTGACCTCCATCAGGTTGCAAATTAAAAATAATTTTTATCTGCATCTACCTCTGAAAAAATATTTGGGCTTCTAGCTGTGTGTGGGACTTGTTCTATTAGTCCATCTATACTGACCTCCATCAGGTTGCAAACTGAATATAATTTTTTTCTGCATCTAGCTCTGAAAAAATATTTGGCCTTCTAGCAGTGTGTGGGACTTTCTCTATTAGTCCATCTATACTGACCTCCATCAGGTTGCAAACTGAATATATTTTTTTTCTGCATCTACCTCTGAAAAAATATTGGGCTTCTAGCTGTGTGTGGGACTTGTTCTATTAATCCATCTATACAGACCTCCATCAGGTTGCAAACTGAATATAATTTTTTTCTGCATCTAGCTCTGAAAAAATAGTTGGCCTTCTAGCAGTGTGTGGGACTTTCTCTATTAGTCCATCTATACTGACCTCCATCAGGTTGCAAATTAAAAATAATTTTTATCTGCATCTAGTTCTGAAAAAATATTTGGCCTTCTAGCAGTGTGTGGGACTTTATCTATTAGTCCATCTATACTGACCTCCATCAGGTTGCAAATTAAAAATAATTTTTATCTGCATCTACCTCTGAAAAAATATTTGGGCTTCTAGCTGTGTGTGGGACTTGTTCTATTAGTCCATCTATACTGACCTCCATCAGGTTGCAAACTGAATATAATTTTTTTCTGCATCTAGCTCTGAAAAAATATTTGGCCTTCTAGTAGTGTGTGGGACTTTCTCTATTAGTCCATCTATACTGACCACCATCAGGTTGCAAATTAAAAATAATTTTTTTCTGCATCTAGCTCTGAAAAAATATTTGGCCTTCTAGCAGTGTGTGGGACTTTCTCTATTAGTCCATCTATACTGACCTCCATCAGGTTGCAAATTAAAAATAATTTTTATCTGCATCTACCTCTGAAAAATATTTCGGCTTCTAGCTGTGTGTGGGACTTGTTCTATTAGTCCATCTATACTGACCTCCATCAGGTTGCAAACTGAATATAATTTTTTTCTGCATCTACCTCTGAAAAAATATTGGGCTTCTAGCTATGTGTGGGACTTGTTCTATTAATCCATCTATACAGACCTCCATCAGGTTGCAAACTGAATATAATTTTTTTCTGCATCTAGCTCTGAAAAAATATTTGGCCTTCTAGCAGTGTGTGGGACTTTCTCTATTAGTCCATCTATACTGACCTCCATCAGGTTGCAAATTAAAAATAATTTTTATCTGCATCTAGCTCTGAAAAAATATTTGGCCTTCTAGCAGTGTGTGGGACTTTCTCTATTAGTCCATCTATACTGACCTCCATCAGGTTGCAAATTAAAAATAATTTTTATCTGCATCTACCTCTGAAAAAATATTTGGGCTTCTAGCTGTGTGTGGGACTTGTTCTATTAGTCCATCTATACTGACCTCCATCAGGTTGCAAACTGAATATAATTTTTTTCTGCATCTAGCTCTGAAAAAATATTTGGCCTTCTAGCAGTGTGTGGGACTTTCTCTATTAGTCCATCTATACTGACCTCCGTCAGGTTGCAAACTGAATATATTTTTTTTCTGCATCTACCTCTGAAAAAATATTGGGCTTCTAGCTGTGTGTGGGACTTGTTCTATTAATCCATCTATGCAGACCTCCATCAGGTTGCAAACTGAGTATATTTTTTTTCTGCATCTACCACTGAAAAAATATTGGGCTTCTAGCTGTGTGTGGGACTTGTTCTATTAATCCATCTATACAGACCTCCATCAGATTGCAAACTGAATATAATTTTTTTCTGCATCTAGCTCTGAAAAAATAGTTGGCCTTCTAGCAGTGTGTGGGACTTTCTCTATTAGTCCATCTATACTGACCTCCATCAGTTTGCAAATTAAAAATAATTTTTATCTGCATCTACCTCTGAAAAAATATTTGGGCTTCTAGCTGTGTGTGGGACTTGTTCTATTAGTCCATCTATACTGACCTCCATCAGGTTTCAAACTGAATATAATTTTTTTCTGCATCTAGCTCTGAAAAAATATTTGGCCTTCTAGCAGTGTGTGGGACTTTCTCTATTAGTCCATCTATACTGACCTCCATCAGGTTGCAAACTGAATATATTTTTTTTCTGCATCTACCTCAGAAAAAATATTGGGCTTCTAGCTGTGTGTGGGACTTGTTCTATTAATCCATCTATACAGACCTCCATCAGGTTGCAAACTGAATATATTTTTTTTCTGCATCTACCTCTGAAAAAATATTGGGCTTCTAGCTGTGTGTGGGACTTGTTCTATTAAACCATCTATACAGACCTCCATCAGGTTGCAAACTGAATATAATTTTTTTCTGCATCTAGCTCTGAAAAAATATTTGGCCTTCTAGCAGTGTGTGGGACTTTCTCTATTAGTCCATCTATACTGACCTCCATCAGGTTGCAAATTAAAAATAATTTTTATCTGCATCTAGCTCTGAAAAAATATTTGGCCTTCTAGCAGTGTGTGGGACTTTCTCTATTAGTCCATCTATACTGACCTCCATCAGGTTGCAAATTAAAAATAATTTTTATCTGCATCTACCTCTGAAAAAATATTTGGGCTTCTAGCTGTGTGTGGGACTTGTTCTATTAGTCCATCTATACTGACCTCCATCAGGTTGCAAACTGAATATAATTTTTTTCTGCATCTAGCTCTGAAAAAATATTTGGCCTTCTAGCAGTGTGTGGGACTTTCTCTATTAGTCCATCTATACTGACCTCCATCAGGTTGCAAACTGAATATATTTTTTTTCTGCATCTACCTCAGAAAAAATATTGGGCTTCTAGCTGTGTGTGGGACTTGTTCTATTAATCCATCTATACTGACCTCCATCAGGTTGCAAACTGAATATATTTTTTTTCTGTATCTACCTCTGAAAAAATATTGGGCTTCTAGCTGTGTGTGGGACTTGTTCTATTAATCCATCTATACAGACCTCCATCAGATTGCAAACTGAATATAATTTTTTTCTGCATCTAGCTCTGAAGAAATAGTTGGCCTTCTAGCAGTGTGTGGGACTTTCTCTATTAGTCCATCTATACTGACCTCCATCAGGTTGCAAATTAAAAATAATTTTTATCTGCATCTAGCTCTGAAAAAATATTTGGCCTTCTAGCAGTGTGTGGGACTTTCTCTATTAGTCCATCTATACTGACCTCCATCAGGTTGCAAATTAAAAATAATTTTTATCTGCATCTACCTCTGAAAAAATATTTGGGCTTCTAGCTGTGTGTGGGACTTGTTCTATTAGTCCATCTATACTGACCTCCATCAGGTTGCAAACTGAATATAATTTTTTTCTGCATCTAGCTCTGAAAAAATATTTGGCCTTCTAGTAGTGTGTGGGACTTTCTCTATTAGTCCATCTATACTGACCTCCATCAGGTTGCAAATTAAAAATAATTTTTATCTGCATCTAGCTCTGAAAAAATTTTGGCCTTCTAGCAGTGTGTGGGACTTTCTCTATTAGTCCATCTATACTGATCTCCATCAGGTTGCAAATTAAAAATAATTTTTATCTGCATCGACCTCTGAAAAAATATTTGGGCTTCTAGATGTGTGTGGGACTTGTTCGATTAGTCCATCTATACTAACCTCCATCAGGTTGCAAACTGAATATAATTTTTTTCTGCATCTAGCTCTGAAAAAATATTTGGCCTTCTAGCAGTGTGTGGGACTTTCTCTATTAGTCCATCTATACTGACCTCCATCAGGTTGCAAATTAAAAATAATTTTTATCTGCATCTAGCTCTGAAAAAATATTTTGCCTTCTAGCAGTGTGTGGGACTTTCTCTATTAGTCCATCTATACTGACCTCCATCAGGTTGCAAATTAAAAATAATTTTTATCTGCATCTAGCTCTGAAAAAATATTTGGCCTTCTAGCAGTGTGTGGGACTTTCTCTATTAGTCCATCTATACTGACCTCCATCAGGTTGCAAACTGAATATTTTTTTTTTCTGCATCTACCTCTGAAAAAATATTGGGCTTCTAGCTGTGTGTGGGACTTGTTCTATTAATCCATCTATACAGACCTCCATCAGGTTGCAAACTGAATATATTTTTTTTCTGCATCTACCTCTGAAAAAATATTGGGCTTCTAGCTGTGTGTGGGACTTATTCTATTAATCCATCTATACAGACCTCCATCAGATTGCAAACTGAATATAATTTTTTTCTGCATCTAGCTCTGAAAAAATATTTGGCCTTCTAGCAGTGTGTGGGACTTTCTCTATTAGTCCATCTATACTGACCTCCATCAGGTTGCAAATTAAAAATAATTTTTATCTGCATCTAGCTCTGAAAAAATATTTGGCCTTCTAGCAGTGTGTGGGACTTTCTCTATTAGTCCATCTATACTGACCTCCATCAGGTTGCAAATTAAAAATAATTTTTAACTGCATCTAGCTCTGAAAAAATATTTGGCCTTCTAGCAGTGTGTGGGACTTTCTCTATTAGTCCTTCTATACTGACCTCCATCAGGTTGCAAATTAAAAATAATTTTTATCTGTATCCACCTCTGAAAAAATATTTGGGCTTCTAGCTGTGTGTGGGACTTGTTCTATTAATCCATCTATACTGACCTCCATCAGGTTGCAAACTGAATATAATTTTTTTCTGCATCTAGCTCTGAAAAAATATTTGGCCTTCTAGCAGTGTGTGGGACTTTCTCTATTAGTCCATCTATACTGACCTCCATTAGGTTGCAAACTGAATATATATTTTTTCTACATCTATCTCTGAAAAAATATTGGGCTTCTAGCTGTGTGTGGGACTTGTTCTATTAATCCATCTATACAGACCTCCATCAGGTTGCAAACTGAATATATTTTTTTTCTGCATCTACCTCTGAAAAAAAAATGGGCTTCTAGCTGTGTGTGGGACTTGTTCCATTAATCCATCTATACAGACCTCCATCAGGTTGCAAACTGAATATAATTATTTTCTGCATCTAGCTCTGAAAAAATAGTTGGCCTTCTAGCAGTGTGTGGGACTTTCTCTATTAGTCCATCTATACTGACCTCCATCAGGTTGCAAATTAAAAATAATTTTTATCTGCATCTAGCTCTGAAAAAATATTTGGCCTTCTAGCAGTGTGTGGGACTTTCTCTATTAGTCCTTCTATACAGACCTCCATCAGGTTGCAAACTGAATATATTTTTTTTCTGCATCTACCTCTGAAAAAATATTGGGCTTCTAGCTGTGTGTGGGACTTGTTCTATTAATCCATCTATACAGACCTCCATCAGGTTGCAAACTGAATATAATTTTTTTCTGCATCTAGCTCTGAAAAAATAGTTGGCCTTCTAGCAGTGTGTGGGACTTTCTCTATTAGTCCATCTATACTGACCTCCATCAGGTTGCAAATTAAAAATAATTTTTATCTGCATCTAGCTCTGAAAAAATATTTGGCCTTCTAGCAGTGTGTGGGACTTTCTCTATTAGTCCATCTATACTGACCTCCATCAGGTTGCAAATTAAAAATAATTTTTATCTGCATCTACCTCTGAAAAAATATTTGGGCTTCTAGCTGTGTGTGGGACTTGTTCTATTAGTCCATCTATACTGACCTCCATCAGGTTGCAAACTGAATATAATTTTTTTCTGCATCTAGCTCTGAAAAAATATTTGGCCTTCTAGTAGTGTGTGGGACTTTCTCTATTAGTCCATCTATACTGACCTCCATCAGGTTGCAAATTAAAAATATTTTTTTTCTGCATCTAGCTCTGAAAAAATATTTGGCCTTCTAGCAGTGTGTGGGACTTTCTCTATTAGTCCATCTATACTGACTTCCATCAGGTTGCAAATTAAAAATAATTTTTATCTGTATCTACCTCTGAAAAAATATTTGGGCTTCTAGCTGTGTGTGGGACTTGTTCTATTAGTCCATCTATACTGACCTCCATCAGGTTGTAAACTGAATATAATTTTTTTTCTGCATCTAGCTCTGAAAAAATATTTGGCCTTCTAGCAGAGTGTGGGACTTTCTCTATTAGTCCATCTATACTGACCTCCATCAGGTTGCAAACTGAATATATATTTTTTCTGCATCTATCTCTGAAAAAATATTGGGCTTCTAGCTGTGTGTGGGACTTGTTCTATTAATCCATCTATACAGACCTCCATCAGGTTGCAAACTGAATATATTTTTTTTCTGCATCTACCTCTGAAAAAATATTGGGCTTCTAGCTGTGTGTGGGACTTGTTCCATTAATCCATCTATACAGACCTCCATCAGGTTGCAAACTGAATATAATTTTTTTCTGCATCTAGCTCTGAAAAAATAGTTGGCCTTCTAGCAGTGTGTGGGACTTTCTCTATTAGTCCATCTATACTGACCACCATCAGGTTGCAAATTAAAAATAATTTTTATCTGCATCTAGCTCTGAAAAAATATTTGGCCTTCTAGCAGTGTGTGGGACTTTCTCTATTAGTCCATCTATACTGACCTCCATCAGGTTGCAAATTAAAAATAATTTTTATCTGCATCTACCTCTGAAAAAATATTTGGGCTTCTAGCTGTGTGTGGGACTTGTTCTATTAGTCCATCTATACTGACCTCCATCAGGTTGCAAACTGAATATAATTTTTTTCTGCATCTAGTTCTGAAAAAATATTTGGCCTTCTAGCAATGTGTGGGACTTTCTCTATTAGTCCATCTATACTGACCTCCATCAGGTTGCAAACTGAATATATTTTTTTTCTGCATCTACCTCTGAAAAAATATTGGTCTTCTAGCTGTGTGTGGGACTTGTTCTATTAATCCATCTATACAGACCTCCATCAGGTTGCAAACTGAATATATTTTTTTTCTGCATCTACCTCTGAAAAAATATTGGGCTTATAGCTGTGTGTGGTACTTGTTCTATTAATCCATCTATACAGACCTCCATCAGGTTGCAAACTGAATATAATTTTTTTGTGCATCTAGCTCTGAAAAAATATTTGGCCTTCTAGCAGTGTGTGGGACTTTCTCTATTAGTCCATCTATACTGACCTCCATCAGGTTGCAAATTAAAAATAATTTTTATCTGCATCTAGCTCTGAAAAAATATTTGGCCTTCTAGCAGTGTGTGGGACTTTATCTATTAGTCCATCTATACTGACCTCCATCAGGTTGCAAATTAAAAATAATTTTTATCTGCATCTACCTCTGAAAAAATATTTGGGCTTCTAGCTGTGTGTGGGACTTGTTCTATTAGTCCATCTATACTCACCTCCATCAGGTTGCAAACTGAATATAATTTTTTTCTGCATCTAGCTCTGAAAAAATATTTGGCCTTCTAGTAGTGTGTGGGACTTTCTCTATTAGTCCATCTATACTGACCTCCATCAGGTTGCAAATTAAAAATAATTTTTTTCTGCATCTAGCTCTGAAAAAATATTTGGCCTTCTAGCAGTGTGTGGGACTTTCTCTATTAGTCCATCTATACTGACCTCCATCAGGTTGCAAACTGAATATATTTTTTTTCTGCATCTACCTCTGAAAAAATATTGGTCTTCTAGCTGTGTGTGGGACTTGTTCTATTAATCCATCTATACAGACCTCCATCAGGTTGCAAACTGAATATATTTTTTTTCTGCATCTACCTCTGAAAAATTATTGGGCTTCTAGCTGTGTGTGGGACTTGTTCTATTAATCCATCTATACAGACCTCCATCAGATTGCAAACTGAATATAATTTTTTTCTGCATCTAGCTCTGAAAAAATAGTTGGCCTTCTAGCAGTGTGTGGGACTTTCTCTATTAGTCCATCTATACTGACCTCCATCAGGTTGCAAATTAAAAATAATTTTTATCTGCATCTAGCTCTGAAAAAATATTTGGCCTTCTAGCAGTGTGTGGGACTTTCTCTATTAGTCTATCTATACTGACCTCCATCAGGTTGCAAATTAAAAATAATTTTTATCTGCATCTACCTCTGAAAAAATATTTGGGCTTCTAGCTGTGTGTGGGACTTGTTCTATTAGTCCATCTATACTGACCTCCATCAGGTTGCAAACTGAATATATTTTTTTTCTGCATCTACCTCTGAAAAAATATTGGGCTTCTAGCTGTGTGTGGGACTTGTTCTATTAATCCATCTATACAGACCTCCATCAGGTTGCAAACTGAATATATTTTTTTTCTGCATCTACCTCTGAAAAAATATTGGGCTTCTAGCTGTGTGTGGGACTTGTTCTATTAATCCATCTATACAGACCTCCATCAGGTTGCAAACTGAATATAATTTTTTTCTGCATCTAGCTCTGAAAAAATAGTTGGCCTTCTAGCAGTGTGTGGGACTTTCTCTATTAGTCCATCTATACTGACCTCCATCAGGTTGCAAATTAAAAATAATTTTTATCTGCATCTAGTTCTGAAAAAATATTTGGCCTTCTAGCAGTGTGTGGGACTTTATCTATTAGTCCATCTATACTGACCTCCATCAGGTTGCAAATTAAAAATAATTTTTATCTGCATCTACCTCTGAAAAAATATTTGGGCTTCTAGCTGTGTGTGGGACTTGTTCTATTAGTCCATCTATACTGACCTCCATCAGGTTGCAAACTGAATATAATTTTTTTCTGCATCTAGCTCTGAAAAAATATTTGGCCTTCTAGTAGTGTGTGGGACTTTCTCTATTAGTCCATCTATACTGACCTCCATCAGGTTGCAAATTAAAAATAATTTTTTTCTGCATCTAGCTCTGAAAAAATATTTGGCATTCTAGCAGTGTGTGGGACTTTCTCTATTAGTCCATCTATACTGACCTCCATCAGGTTGTAAATTAAAAATAATTTTTATCTGCATCTACCTCTGAAAAAATATTTGGGCTTCTAGCTGTGTGTGGGACTTGTTTTATTAGTCCATCTATACTGACCTCCATCAGGTTGCAAACTGAATATAATTTTTTTCTGCATCTAGCTCTGAAAAAATATTTGGCCTTCTAGCAGTGTGTGGGACTTTCTCTATTAGTCCATCTATACTGACCTCCATCAGGTTGCAAACTGAATATATTTTTTTTCTGCATCTACCTCTGAAAAAATATTAGGCTTCTAGCTGTGTGTGGGACTTGTTCTATTAATCCGTCTATACAGACCTCCTTCAGGTTGCAAACTGAATATATTTTTTTTCTGCATCTACCTCTGAAAAAATATTGGGCTTCTAGCTGTGTGTGGGACTTGTTCTATTAATCCATCTATACAGACCTCCATCAGGTTGCAAACTGGATATAATTTTTTTCTGCATCTAGCTCTGAAAAAATATTTGGCCTTCTAGCAGTGTGTGGGATTTTCTCTATTAGTCCATCTATACTGACCTCCATCAGGTTGCAAATTAAAAATAATTTTTATCTGCATCTAGCTCTGAAAAAATATTTGGCCTTCTAGCAGTGTGTGAGACTTTCTCTATTAGTCCATCTATACTGACCTCCATCAGGTTGCAAATTAAAAATAATTTTTATCTGCATCTACCTCTGAAAAAATATTTGGGCTTCTAGCTGTGTGTGGGACTTGTTCTATTAGTCCATCTATACTGACCTCCATCAGGTTGCAAACTGAATATAATTTTTTTCTGCATCTAGCTCTGAAAAAATATTTGGCCTTCTAGCAGTGTGTGGGACTTTCTCTATTAGTCCATCTATACTGACCTCCATCAGGTTGCAAACTGAATATATTTTTTTTCTGCATCTACCTCTGAAAAAATATTGGGCTTCTAGCTGTGTGTGGGACTTGTTCTATTAATCCATCTATACAGACCTCCATCAGGTTGCAAACTGAATATATTTTTTTTCTGCATCTACCTCTGAAAAAATATTGGGCTTCTAGCTGTGTGTGGGACTTGTTCTATTAATCCATCTATACAGACCTCCTTGATTGCAAACTGAATATAATTTTTTTCTGCATCTAGCTCTGAAAAAATAGTTGGCCTTCTAGCAGTGTGTGGGACTTTCTCTATTAGTCCATCTATACTGACCTCCATCAAGTTGCAAATTAAAAATAATTTTTATCTGCATCTAGCTCTGAAAAAATATTTGGCCTTCTAGCAGTGTGTGGGACTTTCTCTATTAGTCCATCTATACTGACCTCCATCAGGTTGCAAATTAAAAATAATTTTTATCTGCATCTAGCTCTGAAAAAATATTTGTCCTTCTAGCAGTGTGTGGGACTTTCTCTATTAGTCCATCTATACTGACCTCCATCAGGTTGTAAATTAAAAATAATTTTTATCTGCATCTACCTCTGAAAAAATATTGGGCTTCTAGCTGTGTGTGGGACTTGTTCTATTAGTCCATCTATACTGACCTCCATCAGGTTGCAAACTGAATATAATTTTTTTCTGCATCTAGCTCTGAAAAAATATTTGGCCTTCTAGCAGTGTGTGGGACTTGTTCTATTAGTCCACCTATACTGACCTCCATCAGGTTGCAAATTCAAAATAATTTTTTGTCTGCATCTAGCTCTGAAAAATATTTGGCCTTCTAGCATTGTGTGGGACTTTCTCTATTAGTCCATCTATACTGACCTCCATCAGGTTGCAAACTGAATATATTTTTTTTCTGCATCTACCTCTGAAAAAATATTTGGGCTTCTAGCTGTGTGTGGGACTTGTTCTATTAGTCCATCTATACTGACCTCCTCAGGTTGCAAATCGAATATAATTTTTTTCTCCATCTAACCCAGCCAATAGTTTTGGCCTAATACCACAGTTTGGCCACTCAGCTCTGCTCGGTTCCCATCCATTGTTTTTTTGTGCAAACAACTCCAGAGTTGTGAATTAGTTAACCACCAAAATGAGTGGAAAAAGGCCTGCTGCTGGTGGAAAGGGGAATAGGCGTGTTGGGAAGGGGAAAAAAGGTTGTGTCCGTGGGGTAGGTGTTAAAGCAACAGTAACATCTGCAGAAGAAAGATCATCTTCCAGCCAAACTAAAATGTCTACTTCTTTTAGCGGACAATGTG
This sequence comes from Phyllobates terribilis, assembly GCF_046119375.1. Taxonomy (NCBI): domain Eukaryota; kingdom Metazoa; phylum Chordata; class Amphibia; order Anura; family Dendrobatidae; genus Phyllobates; species Phyllobates terribilis. Next base: position 582,640,704 of record NW_027362762.1, read on the forward strand.
ATAAGATCCCTTTCTTACGGCCACGCCAATCGCTACAAATTCCAGATGAGGCACAAAAACAGCAGGTGCTTCAACGGATATCAAGTGCTCCTTTAAGTGGGCTCTCCTCCACATCAACTTCAAAATCACAAATACTCCAGTCCTCAAAGGTGTCACCCCAATCGCACTTGCTTCCTCACAGCTCCCAAATCTCCAGCTGCCCGTCTGAGTATGAGGTAGAACAGATGGTTGAGTCTGCAGAGCTGTTTACTCATACTATAGCCTGGGAATCAGAGGTCGACTCCAGCGCTTCTGTGAATCCAGACGAGGAAATGATCTGCACTGATGCCCAGAATCTTTATGAGTCGGATCCAGGACCAGACGCAGAAGGTTCTGACCATAATGTAGACCCTCATTCCCAAACTGTAACTCCTGTTGGTGGAGACAATGAGGAAGACGATGATAAGACTCAAATACCTGATTGGAGCGACAACTTTAGTTTTTTGTCAGGGCAGGAACAGGTTGGCTCTGAGGACGACGGGTGTGATAACGCACAGGGTGATGATGATGAGGTTGGAGATCCCACTTACTGTCAACCCACAGTCAGCCAAGAGATGAGGTCAGCAGAGGAGGTGGAGGAAGATGCTACTGACGACGAGGTCAGGTTGCGCCTTCCTGGACAGAGACGTAGTACTGGAAGCACGTCAACAACTGCATCCTCAAACACAACGCTGCCTCTCACCACAAGTCGTGGTGGCTCTTCAGGTCGCATGGGTGCTAAGCCTTGCATAGCCTGGGCATTTTTTCAGATCGATAAAGATGACCCAACTCGTGTTATCTGTAACATTTGTCAGCAAAAGCTAAGTAGAGGCCAAAAAATACATAGTTTGAGTACTTCATGCATGAACCGGCACATGGACATGAAGCATAAGTTGCAGTGGGAAGCTCAGTGTGCTACAATGCGGCCTAGCCGGCCGGGCCAACCACCGTCTGCCATATCTTGTGCATCCGCGGCCTCTTCATCCTCTGTGACTGGGGGGACAGCAGTCACACCTGTTTTGGGGCGCAGACCTGCCACCTCTTTACCCGCAACAGACAGCGTGATTGGCAGGTCATCATTTTCTTTGGAGGTGGTAACACCAGCTGGTGTTGAGCGCTGTCTGACATCGATAGCACCACCTTTGGATCAAGGCAACCTAACATGTCCGCCTGCATCTTCCTCACAGACCGGCAGTTTGCCGGGGACACCCTTATCAACCCCGTCTAAGCACAATAGCCAGCCCTCGGTCCCTCAGATGTGGACAAGTAAAAGACCATTTCCTCCTAGCCATGAGAAAGCTAAGAGGTTGAATTTCACCATCTGCAAGCTCTTGGCTACAGAAATGCTGCCTTTCCGCCTGGTGGACACAGAGGATTTTCGAGACCTTATGTCCGTCGCAGTGCCCCAGTACCAGATGCTCAGTTGGCACTACTTCTCAAAGAAAGGTGTGCCTGCGCTCCACCAGCATGTCGCACACAACATCACCGCTTCTTTGAGAAACTCTGTGTGTGACAGGGTGCATTTCACCACAGACACTTGGACGAGTAGGCATGGACAGGGGCGTTACATGTCGCTGACTGGGCACTGGGTAACTATGGTGACAGCAGGACAAGGGGCTGCTGTCCAAGTCTTGCCGTCCCCACGAGTTGTGCGTCAATCCTCTTTATGTTAAAATTCCTCCACTGCTTCTGCCTCCTCAACCTCCTCTCGGTCTTCCACCTGCACCCAAAGCCTGTCTGGTCATGCCACAAGCTTTCTAACTGCGCAGAAGGGATCCTGCACACCTCCTTACTATGCTGGCAGTAGGGCTCAACGTCATCAGGCGGTTTTTACTTTGAAATGTCTGGGAAATGTGAGTCACACAGCTGAGGAGTTGTGGTCAGCTCTGGAGAACCAATTTCATGAATGGTTGTCTCCACTGGACCTGAAACCAGGGAAGGCCATGTGCGACAATGCTGCAAACCTGGGTGCGGCCCTTCGCCGGGGCAATGTCACACACGTGCCTTGTATGGCTCACGTGTTGAACCTGGTTGTCCAGCAATTTTTAGCCCACTATCCCAGACTAGATGGCCTTCTGCAGAGGGCACGGTCGCTGTGTGCTCACTTCCGCCGTTCGAATCCCGCAGCTCAGCGACTTACATCTCTACAGAAGTCGTTGGGCCTGCCACTTCACCGGCTAAAATGCGATGTGCCTACCCGGTGGAATTCAACTCTGCACATGTTGCAGTGACTGTGGCAGCACCGACAAGCCCTGGTGCAATACGTTCTGACATATAGCCTGGGCCAACGAGATCCAGAGGTGGGGCAAATCACGCTGGAGGAGTGGTCTCAGATCAGGGACCTATGCACCCTTCTGCACAGTTTTGAAATGGCGACGAAGATGTTTAGTGCTGACTATGCCATTATCAGCATGACTATTCCGGTGATTTACATGCTGGAGCACATGTTAAACAGAATTAGGAGTCAGGTGGTGGCACAAAAGGAGGTGGAGGAAGTAGAGGAGGAGGAGTTGTATGCGGAAGGGCTAACATCTGCAAGGTCCAGACGGTCGGCAGCACCAAGGCGGCAGGCATGTGAGGGTGGGGGAGATGGTTTTACCAGGGCGCATGGTAGCAGCCAAACTAGTGAGGAAGGTGCAGGAGCCCAGGAAGAAGTGGAGGACGAACTGATGGAAGACTCATCAGATGAGGGAGACCTTGATCACATTTCTGTTGTGCGAGGTTGGGGGGAGAGGACAGAGGAAGGAAGCATGATTGTTACCTCACCACCAGCACAACAGGGACTTGGTGCTCCTGGATGCGCAACACACATGAGTGCCTTCTTGTTGCACTACCTGCAACATGACCCTCGAATTGTGAGAATTGGAAATAATCCTGACTACTGGGTTGCCACACTGTTAGATCCCCGGTACAAAAGTAAATTTGCCAAAATTATTCCTGCCATAGAAAGGGATGCACGCATGCAGGAGTATCAGCAGAGACTGTTGCAGAATCTTACATGTGCTTTTCCACAAAACACCAGTGGTGCACGTAGTGAATCTCACAGTTCCAACTTGCCAACCGTGGGACCGTCAAGTGTTCAGCACTCAAACCGTAACAGAACCACAGTATCTGCTGGTAACATCAATTTTGCGGAATCATTTCACCACTTTTTTAGCCCATCCTTTGCAAGGCCACAGGAGACAAGAAGTCTGACACATAGTCAACGCCTAGAGACGATGGTACAGGAGTATCTCCAAGTAAACATTGAAGCCATGACTGTGTCACTGGACCCTTGCTCTTTTTGGGCTTCCAATCTGGATAAATGGCCGGAGCTAGCCACTTACGCCTTGGAGATCTTGTCATGCCCCGCAGCCAGCGTTCTGTCTGAACGTGTGTTCAGCGCTGCTGGTGGTGTGCTGACAGATAAGCGCACGCGGCTCTCCACTGATAATGTAGACAGACTCACGTTCATAAAGATGAACAAATCATGGATCCGAAACGACTTTTCTACCCCTGTGTCATCCTGGGGAGAGTAAAAGCTTGATGATTGATTAAAATCACCTTACCAACCGTTTTAAGCTTTCAAATTACTAATCATGTTTATCTGTATCTTGGCTGGAAAATAATTTGGGCTTTGTAGCAGTGTGCAGCACTGATTCTATTAGGCCATCTATAATAAGCTCCACCAGATTTAAAATTAATAATAATTTTTAGCTGCATCTAGCCCGGAAAATAATTTTGGGTCTCCGAGATGCGCAAGACACATAAGTGCCTTCTTGCTGCACTACCTGCAACATGACCCTCATATTGTCAGAATTCGAAGTAATCATGACTACTGGGTTGCCACACTCTTAGATCCCCCAAACTTTTCGATCAACCTTTTCATTTTAATAAAGACCAAAAAAATGGTCATTTTTGAAATTATAAGCATTAGCAGGTTATTAGAAACTGAAATCAAACAGTTTTCAACTCAAAACTTTATTCTAGGTGATGTTACATTTTCACATAGGACCCCTTGTTCGAAAGGAGCTTCTGAACTCTCTCGTCCATTGAATTTGTCAGGTTTTGGATGGTTTCTGCTTCAATTGTTTTGCATGAGGACAGAATACCCTCCCAGAGGTGTTGCTTAGATGTGAACTGCCTCCCGCCATCATAGACACTCCTTTTGATGATGCTCCAGATGTTCTGAATGGGGTAGAGGTCAGGGGAGCATGGGGGTCACACCATAAGTTTGTCCCCTTTTATGCCCATATCAGCCAGAGATGCAGATGTTTTATGTGCAGCATGAGATGGTGCATTATCATGCAAAAAAATGATCTTGCTGTGAAATACACGGTTCTTCTTCTTGAACCATGGCAGGAAGTGCTGTTTGAGAAAATCCACATACATTATGGAGTTCATCTTTAGCGCCTTCAGGGATCCTAAAGGGGCCGACAATCTCTCTCCCCATGATTCCAGCCCAAAACATTACTCCACCTCCTCCTTGTTGGCGCTGTAGCCGTGTTTGCGTGGGGTGTCCATCAACCAGCCATCCTCCACTCCATCCATCTGGACCATCGATCGCTGCACGGCACTCATCCGTGAACAAAACAGTTTTGAAATCAGTCTTCATGTAATGTTTAGCCCACTGGAGCCGTTTCTGCTTGTGTGAAGTGGATAGAGGAGGTCGACAGGATGGCGTATGCACAGCTGCAAACCTCTGAAGGACCCTGCATCTTGTTGTTCGGGGGACGTTGGAGGCACCAGCAGCTTCAAAAACTTGTCTGCTGCTATGACAAGGCTTTTTTGCCGCTGCTCTTTTAACCTGACGTAATTGCCTGTAGGAAAGAGTCCTCAATTTGCCCTTATCAGCACGCACACGTGTGTACTGTGAATCAGCTACATACTTCTTGATTGCCAAGACACTTCATCCTGATCATCGCACAATGTTGATTGTAGTCATGCCTTGACCTAAACACTCCACAATTTGTTGCTTATCAGCAGCCGACACATCCTTTTTCTTTCCCATTTTGGCAGAAAATGTAGGCTGCTTAATAATGTGAGACAGCCTTCTTAAGTAGTCTTGCCTTTCATTGGACACACCTGCCAAACTAATTAGCACAGGTGTCTGCAATTGCTTACAGTGATATAAAGAGCCCTGACACACATCACCATCAATGAGTTTAACTGACAAACAAACAAATTCTTCCCTTATCACTCCTAAACACTTTTTGCATAATAATTTGGAACACAGTGTACATGTGCTTTTCCACAAAACACCAGTGGTTCACGTAGTGAATCTTACAGTTCTAACTTGCCAACCGTGGTCTGTATGGAGTTGTTCAATAAAGGGCCCAAAATTAAGATAACATAGATGGGAGAGGTCTCTATGAATAGGAATTCCTAAGTATTTGATACCCTGTGAGGGCCAGGCAAAGGGAAAGTTGGACTGGATGGAATCCTATATGGATTTGGGGAGGGAGACATCGAGGGCCTCAGACTTCGCTGCATTGATTTTAAAATTTGACCATGTAACAAAGTGATCTATTTCAGCCATAACAGCATGGATGGATATATGTGATTGAGTGATATATACTAGGATATCATCAGCAAATAGAGAGCACTTGTACTCGGTGCCTCCCACCTCAATCCACCTAATATTGGGGTTATGGCGAATTGATGAGAGCAGGTGCTCCGTCACTAGGATGTATAAGAGAGGGGACAGAGGACATCCCTGCCTTGTCCCATTGGTGATTGTGAAAGGTGATGAAAATGTTCTGATGCACCCCCTGGGCCTTGGGACACCCGGAGCCGGACCCTTTTTGGTGGATGCTGGTGGTTGCAGTCTTCGTGGCGGCGACCCGGTTCCGTGGCTCAGGGTGGTCAAACCAGTGGCGGAACTATTTATGTGGTTTTGATGTTTAAATGTCCGACTATGCCACCCGTGGATTGCGGTCAGAGTGAACCGCCGCTGCAGGGCAGACCGCTGAGGCTGGTGTTGTGGGTGCAGCAGAGCGTAGCTGTTAGAACCTTGCTCTTAGGTTTTTTTTCCTTTGCTGGTCACATGACCTTGTTGGCCTATTTAATCCTGCTCCGCCCTTCTGGCTTTGCTGGACTTCATTGTATAACTACTTTCTAGCTAGCCTGTGCTCTGTATCTAACTCTGTTAGTTTGCTTGGTCTACGGACCTCTATGTTCTATATATTTTGTTTGTTCGTCTGTCTGCTGCTATTTCTGTTAGAAGGTGTCCCATATTCCTCCCAGTCCTTAGTACTTGTAGGGATTCCTTCCCCACATCTATAGGTCTCCGTACAGACTAGCTTAGGACTTTAGCAGGTCTGATCGCAGGATCAGGTTCCCTGTTACATCGTAGGGATTCAGCTGAGTTCTATCGTAGGGACAGATCTCCTCTCTTTCCTTAGCTCTGGTAGCAGAACATAACAGTAAGTCCAGCCCGCAAATTCTCTAAGGAAAGATTTTTCTGTTCCATCATGGTGTCGGTTCAGGATTTGGCTAAACACCTGCAGGGACTCTCTCTGGAAGTGGCCGAGCTCCGTCAGCACGTGAGTAACTGTCCTGGAGCACATTTCTTGGAGCCTAAGGTATGTTTGCCGGATTTATTTTTTGGTGAACACCGAGAATTTTTTTTCATTTAAAAATGCTTGCTTATTGTATTTTCGTTTGAGACCCAAGTCCTCTGGGGATGAATCCCAGCGCATAGGGTTCATAATGACACTTTTGCGCAAAGAGCCTCAGGAGTGGGCCTTTTCTTTGCAACCTAGTGATACATGCTTCAGATCAGTGGATAGTTTTTTTTCTGCTTTGGGACTATTATATGATCATCCTGACCGTGTCGCATCAGCTGAGACTGAGTTGAGACGTTTGAAACAGGGATCAGGTAATGTGGAAAAATATTGTACTCATTTCCGTCGTTGGTCTACTCAAACAGGGTGGAACGATTCTGCTCTGAAAAGTCTATTTCTTGCTGGGCTCAATGAAAGGGTTAAAGACCTGCTAATTGCTTATCCTACACCTGAAGATTTGCAACAGGCTATGCAATTAGCTATACGGGTGAATAGGAGACTGCGTGCAAGGGTTAATGAGAGCAAATCCTCTGCTATGTCAGTTTCTGGTTATGAGAATGTGTGTACTAACAGTGGTGAACCGATGGAGATTGGATCGGTGGCACCTCGCACTCAAGAAAAAGATCGTAGATTTTCTGAAGGCTTGTGTTTCTATTGCGGAAAATCTGGTCATTTGATTAAAGGCTGTGAGCTTCGTATGAAGAAAGAAAAAAAAATGGTCAGTCATGCCCGTATTGCCTGTTTAAATTCCAAGGGTGTATTTTTAGCTGCTTCCACGATTGCTCAGGAAAAATTAATGGAATTTCGGGTGTTTGTTGATTGTGGGTCTACTCTGAATGTTATTGATGGGGGATTCTTGGAAAGACTCAATTTAAAACCCGAACCTTTATCATCCCCCATTGCTGTGGTTTCTGTGGATGGTTCCCCTTTGAAGAATATTACTCTCAAGGTCTGTGAATTTCCTCTCACTATTAATGGTGTTCACCATGAGAAATTGGATTTGGTAGTTTTGAATAACTTGCCTTCTCCAGTAATATTGGGATTGCCCTGGTTAAAATTTCACAATCCTGTACTGGATTGGTCTACCAGAGAAATTAAATCCTGGAGCCATAAATGTTATGACAAGTGTTGTAATGGGCGTATTACAGCTTTGGATAGGGGAGAATTGCCTGTTCCTATTCAGGATTTTTGGAGAGTTTTTTCTGAGAAGGAATCGCAGGTTTTGCCTCCCCATAGAGACTATGATTGTTCTATTGAATTTGTCCCTGGAGCGACTCTTCCTAAAAGTCGTTTATTTAACCTTACTTTTCCTGAGAGGAAGGCTTTGGAGGAATACATACAGACAAGTTTGGCCGCCGGTCACATTAGGCCCTCTAAGTCTCCTGTGGCGGTTGGATTTTTTTTTGTAAAAAAAAAGGACGGCGGTTTACGTCCTTGTCTGGATTTTCGTGAGATTAACAAAATTACTGTACGCAATCCTTACCCACTGCCATTGATTCCTGATCTGTTTAACCAGTTAATGGGGGCCAAGTGGTTCTCTAAAATTGACCTTAAGGGGGCATACAATCTGTTGCGCATGAAGGAGGGTGACGAATGGAAGACTGCTTTTAACACTCCTGTGGGTCATTTTGAGAATCTCGTTATGCCTTTTGGTCTTACTAATGCTCCTGCATTTTTTCAGAATCTTATTAATGACATCCTTAGACCTTTGATCGGCAAAAATGTGGTTGTGTATTTGGATGACATTTTGATTTATTCGCCGGATCTGGAGTCTCATTGGCGGAGCGTACGTGAGGTATTACAGTTATTAATGGACAATTCGCTTTTTGCTAAGCTGGAGAAATGTGAGTTCGCTGTACAGAGAATTAGTTTTTTGGGTTACATTATCTCCAGTGAAGGTTTTGAGATGGACCCGGTTAAAGTTCAAGCTGTACAGGAATGGCCTAGGCCTATTGGTTTGAAATCGATACAGAGGTTTTTAGGTTTCGCCAATTATTACAGAAAATTCATAAAAATTTATCTAGTATTGTCAAACCTCTGACCGATCTCACCAGGAAAGGTGCTGATGCGGTTCAGTGGTCTTCTGAGGCCATTGAAGCTTTTGTGTATCTCAAGGAGAGGTTCACCTCTGCTCCCATCCTTATGCAGCCTGATGTGACTAAGCCGTTTTTGGTTGAGGTTGATGCTTCCTCTGTGGGGGTTGGCGCAGTATTGTCTCAGGATAACGGGGATGGATTACATCCCTGTGCCTTTTTTTCAAAAAATTTTTCGGAGACTGAACTGAATTACGATATTGGTAATCGGGAATTATTGGCTATTAAACTCGCATTTGAACACTGGCGCCACTTCTTGTAAGGTGCGAAATTTCCCGTTCAGGTTCTTACGGATCATAAAAATCTGATATATCTTGATGCTGCCAAGCGCCTGAATGCCCGTCAGGCTAGGTGGGCACTGTTTTTCTCGCGGTTTAATTTCTCCGTTACTTACATCCCTGGTACTAAGAATGTTAAGGCGGATGCCTTGTCTCGCAGTTTTTCTCCCATAGTCGGTGCTGAGAAAGAGGAGAACATTTTACAAGAAGGTGTTGTGATAGCTGCTTTGGACTCCGTTTTGGAAGATGAGATTCTTAAAGCACAGGAGAATGCCCCATCTAACACTCCTCATGGGAGGTTGTTTGTGCCTGGGACCTTTAGGAGAGATTTGTTTGTTGAGTGTCACGAATCTCGGTTGGCAGGTCATCCCGGAATCTCTGAGACCAAGAGACTGGTGGGTCGCAGTTTTTGGTGGCCTGGATGGCAGAAGGAAGTCATTAAGTGGGTGCGTCAATGTACTATATGTGCTAGATCTAAGTCCTCACATACTCCTGCTGCGGGGTTGCTTTGTCCTTTGGAGGTTCCCAGTGCTCCTTGGACACATTTGGCTATGGACTTTATAACTGACCTTCCCCCCTCTGAGGGTTTTACTGTCATCTGGGTGGTCGTGGACCGTTTTAGCAAGATGTGTCACTTGGTTCCCTTCATCAAACTGCCCTGCGCTAAAACTCTCGCTAAGGCCTTTGTCAAGGAAATTGTCAGACTTCATGGCGTTCCTACTGACATTGTTTCTGATAGGGGTCCTCAGTTCGTGGCTCGTTTTTGGCGTGCCTTTTGTGACAGGTTGGGAGTTCATTTGTCGTTCTCGTCCGGATATCATCCTGAATCTAATGGCCAGACAGAAAGGAAAAACCAGGATGTTGAGCAGTTCTTGCGTTGTTTTGTGGCAGACAATCAAGAGGGGTGGTCTGAGTTTCTGCCACTTGCTGAATTTGCTCTGAACAATCATACATCTTCTTCTGCTGGTTGTTCGCCTTTTTTTTGTTGTTCTGGGAGACATCCGTCGTTTGGGTCGTTCTCCAAGTTGGGATCTGCCGTGCCTGAGGAGGAGAATTTTTCCGGTGATTTGGAGAGAGTTTGGACGGATGTGCGTGGTAATCTTCAGGAGGCCAACAGAAAATCTAAAGACTACTTTGATAGGAAACGACAGGAGGTTTTGTTCGCTGTTGGTGACATGGTTTGGTTGTCCTCTAGGAATCTGCGGTTGAGGATTCCTTCTAAGAAATTGGGTCCCAAGTTTGTAGGGCCCTTTAAGGTGCTTCAGGTTGTCAACCAATCTGCTGTTAGGTTGGAGGTTCCTACCTCCTGGAGAATTAATCCGGTATTTCATGTCTCTCTGTTGAAAAAAGCTGTTGTATCGGATTGTGACGCCTCTGCCTCTGTTCCTCCGGTGGTGGAGGACGGGGAATATGAAATTTCTCGCATCCTTAACTCTAGACGGTATAGAGGTAGTTTGCAGTATCTTGTGGCCTGGAAAGGTTTCGGACCCGAGGATAACTCTTGTGTGAGGTCGGATGATGTTTCCGCGTCCAGACTTATCAGAGCGTTTCACAGGAGATTTCCTGATAAGCCTGGTCCTAGGGGATCCGGAGGATCCTCTTAGAAGGGGGGGTACTGTTAGAACCTTGCTCTTAGGTTTTTTTTCCTTTGCTGGTCACATGACCTTGTTGGCCTATTTAATCCTGCTCCGCCCTTCTGGCTTTGCTGGACTTCATTGTATAACTACTTTCTAGCTAGCCTGTGCTCTGTATCTAACTCTGTTAGTTTGCTTGGTCTACGGACCTCTATGTTCTATATATTTTGTTTGTTCGTCTGTCTGCTACTATTTCTTTTAGGAGGTGTCCCATATTCCTCCCAGTCCTTAGTACTTGTAGGGATTCCTTCCCCACATCTATAGGTCTCCGTACAGACTAGCTTAGGACTTTAGCAGGTCTGATCGCAGGATCAGGTTCCCTGTTACATCGTAGGGATTCAGCTGAGTTCTATCGTAGGGACAGATCTCCTCTCTTTCCTTAGCTCTGGTAGCAGAACATAACAGTAGCATAACTCCCCACGGGAGGAGTATAGCCTCAGGGCAGTGTATGCGGAGGATGGGGGTGATGGTGCAGGGCAGCAGCAGTAACGACACGGAGTCAGTGATGCAGTCCAGGGCCTTTACTCACAGTTCTTATTATCCAGACCACGTCTGCAGGTAACGGCTGCCCACGTCGTACTGTGCTCACCAGGTGAGGGGCTCAGACAACTCCCAGATAACTTTGGAGCGCTTCACAGGACCCCCTTTGTGTGTCCTTTGTCTGGCCTTTCTTACCAACCCTTCTGTCCGGCTGCCTCGGGCCTCCTCTTGGTAAACTTGGCGCCAGTTTCCCTGACCCTATGTGGTGCCTTCCTAGCGGGTGTAGCGAGGGGCTGCGCCACATAAAATGTCAGAGCCTCCGGTTTCTAGCTGAGGGTCGTTTCCTGCCTCCACTAGTTTCGGGGACCGGTCTCCCCCTTTGGCCTGACCCCTCCACGCAGGTGGATTCGGGCGTGCGGTGGCGACTCGCCCGTCCGCACCCCTGGGATCCCTTCATTCCTCGTTCCTGGAGCCTTCTCCGCTCCTCTTCCTTCCTTCTCCCTCTTCCAGGCCTGGGCCTCTGTTACTAGGCCCGCCTCCGGAGCAGAGCTCATGCAGAGCCCCTGCTCCCTGCCACTTCTGCTCAGACTTCTCTGCACTGAACTAAGATGGTGCCCACCTTTTTATACTCCCTTCTCAATGCACCCAGGAACTGCTTCCTCCCTGCTCCTGCACTACAGGGTTCCCCTTCCTCAGTGTTCCCTCCCCCCACTCCAGCCAGGGACAGGGACTGTCGTGCCCATCTCAGAGGCATATTGGTCGCCCTGCCCCACGGCAATGTGGTGTAATGCATGCAGGTGTCGGGTCCTGATCCACACTCCATCCTTACCTGAGAGTGAGATATCACACCTCTGGGTGAGGTGCAATACCTCTGTAGCAACCGAGCCCTCAGGGTGCTACAGTTCCATTTATCTTCAGCCTAGGTGACGTATTGTGATACAGGGCCGTGATTTTGGCTATAAAAGGGTCCCCTAGACCCCTACCCCAAGCTTTTTAAGAGAATCATATATGGCGTGCCAGGAGACTCTATGGAATGCTTTCTCAGCATCCAACGAGAGTATCTAATTACAAATTTTTAACTGCATCTAGCCCAGGAAATACTTTGTGCCTAGTAGCAGTGTCTGCTAGTCAGCGGATTATCCCGGCTGTTAAGCAAGCTACACCACCTGTAGTTTGGACACTTAATTCTTTCAAAGGAAATGCTTCGGGACCACGGGATACTCAGTGAAGAGCATCAGGAGGCACCCCAAGGCATAGGGGCTGGGACTGGCAGTAGGATGCCTTAAGGTGGACAGCCGAGCTCGATCCTTATAAAAGCTTTTTAACTGCAGCAGCTTTAGTGAACGCTACTGGAGCTGGAATTACGCGGCTGCTGGCATGAGACTTGCCCTCCAATAGATCCTTGTAAATGGATTTAAAGTGTATTCATTCAAATTAGAGAGACAATTTAAATTAAAAAGCTTAGAGCTGCCTCCACCACAGGGGGGCTCGCTCGACCCACCAGCGGACAGGCACCAGTATTGGGAGAGGGGGGCTGGCCGTCAGGGTTCACCGCGGCTCTGGCACAAACCCGGCGACACGGAGGTGGCACGGGCAGGAGCGGACTGAACGTGTCGGCTTCTCACTTTTTGGATTTTAGAAGGGCATGACATGCCTATATTTGTGACTCCCCCTCCTTTTACTCCTCCACCTCTTTTCTTTTCGCATGACTATATGTACTTGTCACTTTTCCATGTGTTAGTTGTGTCTTCTGAGCAGTTTGTCAGCTTTTGGACACCTTTGAAGGTGTTTTCTATGTGTTTCTATGTGTTTTTGTTTGCCTGCCATTGGTTTTAACGGTGTTCGAAGGTGTTCGACGAACAGTTCGGCGAACACACGGGTGTTCGACGAACCGAACCGAACTCGAACACTACGGGGGTGGCTCAACACTAGTTATCAGTATCATTGCTTAGAATAGGGGATGATGGATTATTCCTAGTTGTTCTCTGCATAGAGATGATGGGAACAGGTGAAATTTGAAGTGGTGATTGGATTTTTTCTTTTTTAGAGTCTTTTATATCTCTTTCATATTTTTTTGCTTTTTTATTTATTAAATCATTTTCAAACTTAGCCAGTCTTAGTTTTACCTCATTATCTGTGGCAAAATATTCCACAGATGAAGAAAAGAACTCCAAATCCCCTTTAATTTTAGCTATAGTTTGTAAAGCATGTGTGGCACCCCAGGGGTCTGGTTTCCACAGTAATGTAATGTTATGTCTGAGAGCAGGTGGGAGGTCCTTTGGTCAGGGATCCTGTGCATGCCACACCTCCTGCCCAGTCTTGGGAGGGGAAGAACTTCCCCTATATAAACCCGGGGCTGAGGCAGGGTTAGTGAGTAGAAGAAGAGCAGAAGTAGAGACAGAGAAGCAGCATAGGAAGAAACAACAGGAGCTCTGTGGGAGCAGTGTTACAAAGAGTCAGGGGCTGGCAGCTGCAGAGCTCGCCCTGACTGAGAAGTATCACCGGACTCGGAGTCCGAGGCTGTGGGGACTAATCTCTACCCAGCAGCAGAAACCGACCGGCAGGGGATTGCAGGTCCCCTGGCCCAGAAACCCGAAGGCACGGTCACACGCGTGGGACCAGCACCGCCATCGTGGAGCGGAAGCCATTAGAAGGCCCCGAGTCACCGGCCATATGGGTGAGCACCACACGGTACACTCAGGGACGTGGGCTACTTTTACCCGCCTCTAGCAAGGTAGCCAGAAGAGTACAGTTAGTTGGGGAGGCCTACAACTCCGCCTGGCCAGGGGAGATCCCATCTGCTCAAGGACTGACCAGGCCCCGATCGCTAGCAAGTACTCCGGGAGGGTCTATCTTTGTCACCAGTAAAGACCCTGAACTACACCGCACCGTCTCTGAGTGGTTCCTGCTACCCCCATCATCCACGTCGGCTGCCCTGAGGCCATACCCCTCCCGTTGGGGGTTATACCATCCACGCTGCACCATCCTTCCACCGGCCTCAGCGGTCTGCCCTGCAGCAGCAGCTCCATAGCTGCATTCAACGGGTGGCGTAGTCATCAACCATCTACTGCTAGTACTCTGCCACTTAGTCTGACTCCCTGGGCACGGACCGGGTCACCGCCACGAGACTACAACCCTCAACAGATCCGGCTCCGGGTAAGCTCCCGCGTGCGCAACGCAGCGCGACACAGGCCCAGGGGCGCGTCACATGCATAGCGAGAGTATTCCTTTTATCAATCAACAATCTGATAAGTGTTGTTGAGCAATCAGAAATACACCTGTCCCATCTTTCAGAAAAAACAATATCCTGAGGAAAGGATGAATTGAGATTCATTCTCAATCCCTTGGGTATTGTGTTATCCTTAATGTAATGTTCTCAAAACATCGTGTCTACGTGATTAGTTATTTCTATTTTGCTATTATTTTCTAAGTTCAAAAACAGTCCACGTAACCTTTTTTGATCTATATCATTCAGCATAGATGGATTATTATATATGCATCTGTCGCCATCTTTAGAGTCTTTACTAAGGGCTGTATTGATCAGAGATAATCTAAATTTCTCTCTATTGGTCACATAAAAGTCCATAATGATCCAGAAATTTAGATTTTAAAGTCTTAAACACAGTTCTTATCTGTTGACGATTCTGCAAGGTTTTTCCGTCTCTCGATGTGTAGAATAATCTGGGTCGCCCAATTTGCAGCTCCTGGTCTTGAGGCTAAGCCCCCAGCAATAGCAGACTCAATATGTAAAGAGAGGAGAGAACAAGGCTCAATGGGTGACTCAGTATTGCAATTGTTAGAGGGGTGTGGGGATGGCTACTAACCTTATGAAGTTGTGCACCTCTGCACAACCCCAGTGTAAAGCTCCACAAGCTCCGCTCTGTTGGTGGCTGTCATCTATTTCCAGCGGCGTTCACAGATCCTGATCTCTCGGGGGTGGATCACGTGGTCAGGTTAGTAGCATGTAATGCCGAGATAGACGCCCAGCTTCACCAACACCCCCGGCAACGTTCCGGAGGGGTTAGAGCAGCGCAGCTTGGAAAACCAGGGTAGTAATTCTAATTAAATTGCTCCCACAGGTGAAAGAACAATAGATTAAAGGCAGCTCTACTGCACCCCAACAGGAGGAAAAGGACAATCAGTGAATATGAATAGCGGTACCACAGCGCCAATAACAGGGCAAAAATATTAAAAGGACTGATTTATTAATACACACAACGCGTTTCGGTGGACACAGCCACCTTCATCAGGTGTGACAAGCAGCAAACAATTGATCCTTATATACATTTGACTAGGTATACAATTACTTAAAAGGGGCGGGGCCAGATACAGAGTAATACCTCTATATTAACCCCTTGAGTTCATATATGCTCAATAGAGTAAAAAGGATTGTTATAAATTAATGCCTAATGAAGCATATAGGGTTCTTATAAAAAGGATTTGCTGTATAAAAACTTGTGAATCCTATAATCATAATACTTCATAGGATATATTGTCATCTACCACCCTATATTTTATATTATAAAAAAAAATAATAATAATTTTTACATACAACATAAAACAATGTATAAATATAAAGTTATAAAATTACAATCAGTTTCTATCATTATAATTAGGGAAAGTAGACGAAGAAAGGAAAGAGAAAAAAAAATAAAATAAATAAAAATTCCCCCAAAAAAAATTCCCAAAAAAAAATTCCAAAAAAAAATATTTTTTTTTTATTTTTTCTCCTTTCTCTCTCTCCTCCCTCCTCCCTTCCCTCTCTCCTTTCCCCTCTTCCCTCCTTCTCTCTCTCCTCCCCCCTCCTCCTCCATATAAAAGATATATATAATAAATTTGCTAAAATATAAAAACAATTATTTAAAAAGTTGTCTTCTCTATATTAAGGTTCAAACCTTCAGGAGACAAGGTTCCCATTTTGAAAATCCAATAATTTTCACGTGTAATGAGACGATTTAGTCTATCAGGGTGTGTATCAACTATATGATCAATGATAGTTAGCTTTAGGTTATTAGGATTTTTTTTATGTTCTTTTAAGAAATGATTAGAAACACTATGTAGGGGAAAGCCGTTTCTAATATTTTGGCGATGTTTATTTAATCTGGAGTGCATTTCCTGGATAATGCGGCCAATATATTGCAGGCCGCAGGTGCACTGGAGCAGATATATCACATATGAGGACTGACATGTAAGTCTAAAGAAAATGGGATATATCTCTCCAGTGACCGCAGAGACGAATGTTTTAGCTCCGTTATCAATGGATTGACAGCATAAGCATTTAGGGACGTTACATTTATAACATCCATTATTGCTAATAGGAGCTGAATTTAAATGGTTCGGTCTTCTACCAATTGTTGTATTGCTAGGGGCTATATAGTTTCCTAGATTTTTACTCCTCCGATATATGACATGAGGAAATTCCGGTAAATGACCAGTTAATATTGGATCATTACTTAAAATGAACCAGTATTTTTTTAATAAACTGGATAACACTTGCGTAGGTTTACCATAAGTAGTAATCAGATTTAAACTGAAATCGTTGTATGGCTCTTGGCTGGTATTCTTGGATTTGTTGATACACAAGTTCTGTGATAGGGATCTAGTTTTGGAGAAAGCATCCTTTAATAATTTCTGGGGGTATCCTTTAGCTCTAAAACGTTTTTGTAAAACCTTAGATTCCAGAAAAAAATCCGAATCATGTGTACAATTTTTTCTGACACGCCAATATTGACCGTATGGAATATTTCTAATCCAGCTGGGTAGATAGCCACTGTCAAATTCAAGATAGCTATTTACATCCACTTCCTTAAAGTGGGTAGATGTGGATATTTTACCCGAATTGTCTATATTTATCTGAAGGTCAAGATATTGAATATTACTCTCAGATATGGTAGAGGTAAAGGAAAGACCCCAGTCGTTAGAGTTTAATTCATCAATAAATTTGGCAGCCTCCACAGTATTTCCCCTCCATATGATAAACAGATCATCCATATAGCCCCTAGCAATACAACAATTGGTAGAAGACCGAACCATTTAAATTCAGCTCCTATTAGCAATAATGGATGTTATAAATGTAACGTCCCTAAATGCTTATGCTGTCAATCCATTGATAACGGAGCTAAAACATTCGTCTCTGCGGTTACTGGAGAGATATATCCCATTCGCTTTAGACTTACATGTCAGTCCTCATATGTGATATATCTGCTCCAGTGCACCTGCGGCCGGCAATATATTGGCCGCACTATCCAGGAAATGCACTCCAGATTAAATAAACATCGTCAAAATATTAGAAACGGCTTTCCCCTACATAGTGTTTCTAATCATTTCTTAAAAGAACATCAAAAAAATCCTAATAACCTAAAACTAACTATCATTGATCATATAGTTGATACACACCCTGATAGACTAAATTGTCTCATTACACGTGAAAATTATTGGATTTTCAAAATGGGAACCTTGTCTCCTGAAGGTTTGAACCTTAATATAGAGAAGACAACTTTTTAAATAATTGTTTTTATATTTTAGCAAATTTATTATATATATCTTTTATATGGAGGAGGAGGGGGGAGGAGAGAGAGAAGGAGGAAAGAGGGGAAAGGAGAGAGGGAGGGGAGGAGGGAGGAGAGAGAGAAAAGAGAAAGAAATTTTAAAAAATATTTTTTTTTTGGAATTTTTTTTTGGGGGAATTTTTTTTGGGGGGAATTTTTTTTTTTTTCTCTTTCCTTTCTTCGTCTACTTTCCCTAATTATAATGATAGAAACTGATTGTAATTTTATAACTTCATATTTGTACATTGTTTTATGTTGTATGTAAAAATTATTATTATTATTTTTTTTTATAATATAAAATATAGGGTGGTAGATGACAATATATCCTATGAAGTATTATGATTATAGGATTCACAAGTTTTTATACAGCGAATCCTTTTTATAAGAACCCTATATGCTTCATTAGGCATTAATTTATAACAATCCTTTTTACTCTATTGAGCATATATGAACTCAAGGGGTTAATATAGAGGTATTACTCTGTATCTGGCCCCGCCCCTTTTAAATAATTGTATACCTAGTCAAATGTATATAAGGATCAATTGTTTGCTGCTTGTCACACCTGATGAAGGTGGCTGTGTCCACCGAAACGCGTTGTGTGTATTAATAAATCAGTCCTTTTAATATTTTTGCCCTGTTATTGGCGCTCTGGTACCGCTATTCATATTCACTGATTGTTAATCTACTCTGACCTCCACCACTCTTACAAGGGGCTTTGATATTGTTTTTTTATTCCACTGTGACCTCCAACACTCTTCCAAGGGGCATCAAAACTGTCTTGTTAAGCTACTGTGACCTCCACCACTCTTCCAAGGAGCATCTATATGGTCTTTTTATTCCACTGCAACCTCCACCTCTCTTCCAAGGGGCATTAAAACCGTCTTGTTAAGCTACTGTGACCTCCATGACTCTTCAAAGGGGCATTAAAACTGTCTTGTTAAGCTACTGTGACCTCCACCACTCTTCCAAGGGGTATTTAAACTGTCTCGTTAAGCTACTGTGACCTCCACCACTCTTCCAAGGGGCATAAAACCGTCTTGTTAAGCTACTGTGACCTCCACCACTCTTCCAAGGGGCATTAATATTTTTTTTTTCTTCCACTGCGACCTTCACCACTCTTCCAAGGGGCATAACAACCGTCTTCTTAAGCTACTGTGACCTCCACCACTCTCCCAAGGGGCATTAAAACTGTCTTGTTAAGCTACTGTGACCTCCACCACTCTCCCAAGGGGCATTAAAACTGTCTTGTTAAGCTGCTGTGACCTCCACCACTCTTACAAGGGGCATTAAAACTGTCTTGTTAAGCTACTGTGACCTCCACCTCTCTTCCAAGGGGCATAAAAACCATCTTGTTATGCTACTGTGACCTCCACCACTCTTCCAAGGGGCAATAAAGCCATCTTGTTAAGCTACTGTGACCTCCACCACTCTTCCAAGGGGCATTAATACTGTCTTGTTAAGCTACTATGACCTCCACCACTCTTCAAAGGGGTATTAAAACCATCTTGTCAAGCTACTGTAACCTCCACCACTCTTCCAAGAGGCATTAAAACCGTCTTGTTAAGCTACTGTGACCTCCACCACTCTTCCAAGGGGCATTAAAACCATCTTGTTAAGCTACTGTGACCTCCACCACTCTTCCAAGGGGCATTTAAACTGTCTCGTTAAGCTACTGTGACCTCCACCTCTCTTCCAAGGAGCATAAAACCATCTTGTTAAGCTACTGTGACCTCCACCACTCTTCCACGGGGCATTAATATTTTTTTTTTCTTCCACTGCGACCTTCACCACTCTTCCAAGGGGCATAACAACCGTCTTCTTAAGCTACTGTGACCTCCACCACTCTCCCAAGGGGCATAAAAACTGTCTTGTTAAGCTACTGTGACCTCCACCACTCTTACAAGGGGCATTAAAACCGTCTTGTTAAGCTACTGTGACCTCCACCACTCTTCCAAGGGGCATAAAAACCATCTTGTTAAGCTCCTGTGACCTCCACCACTCTTTCAAGGGGCATTAAAACCGTCTTGTTAAGCTACTGTGACCTCCACCACTCTTCCAAGGGGCATTAAAACTGTCTTGTTAAGCTACTATGACCTCCACCACTCTTCCAAGGGGCATTAAAACCATCTGGTCAAGCTACTGTGACCTCCACCACTTTTCCAAGGGGCATTAAAACAGTCTTGTTAAGCTACTGTGACCTCCATCACTCTTCCAAGGGGCATAAAAACTGTCTTGTTAAGCTACTGTGACCTACACTACTCTTTCAATGGGCATTAATACCAACTTAAGCTACTGTGACCTCGACTACTCTTCCAAGGGGCATTAAAACTGTCTTGTTTAGCTACTGTGACCTACACTACTCTTCCAAGGGGCATTAAAACCATCTTGTTAAGCTACTGTGACCTCCAGCGCTTTTCCAAGGGGCATTGATATTTTTTTTTCAATCCACTGCGACCTACACCACTCTTCCAAGGGGCATTAAAACCGTCTTGTTCAGCCACTGTGACCTCCACAACTCTACCAAGTTCCATTGAAACAGTGTTGTTAATCTTCTGTGACCTCCACAACTTTTCCAAGGGGCATTAAAACCGTCTTGTTAAGCTACTGTGACTTCCACCACTCTACCAAGGGGCATTGATATTGTCTTTTTATTACACTGCGACCTCCACCACTCTTCCAAGGTACATTATTATCGTCTTGTTAAGCTACTGTGACATTTACCACTCTTCCAAGGGGCATTAAAACCATCTTATTAAGCTACTGTGACCTCCACCACTCTTCCAAGGGGCATTAAAAATGTCTTGTTAAGCTACTGTGACTTCCACCACTCTTCCAAGGGGCATTGATATTGTCTTTTTATTCTGCTGCGACCTCCACCACTCTTCCAAGGGGCATTAAAACCGTCTTGTTAAACTACTGTGACCTCCACCACTCTTTCAAGGGGAATTAAAACTGTCTTGTTAAGCTACTATGACCTCTACCACTCTTCTAAGGGGCATAAAAACTGTCTTGTTAAGCTACTATGACCTACAGCACTCTTCCAAGGGGCATTAAAACTGTCTTGCTAAGCTACTGTGACCTCCACCACTCTTCCAAGGGGCATAAAAACCGTCTTGTTAAGCTACTATGACCAACACCACTCTTCCAAGGGGCATTAAAACCATCTTGTTAAGCTACTGTGACCTCCACCACTCTTCCAAGGGGCATTAAAACTGTCTTGTTAAGCTACTGTGACCTCCACCACTATTCCAAGGGGCATTAAAACCGTCTTGTTAAGCTACTGTGACCTCCACCAAACTTCCAAGGGGCATTAAAACTGTCTTGTTAAGTAACTGTGACCTCCACCACTCTTCCAAGGGGCAATAAAAATGTCTTGTTAAACTACTGTGACCTCCACCACTCTTCCAAGGGGCATTGATATTGGCTTTTTATTCCTCTGCGACCTCCACCACTCTTCCAAGGGGCATTAAAACGATCTTGTTAAGCTTCAGTGACCTCCACTACTCTTCCAGGGGGAATTAAAACCGACTTCTTAAGCGACTGTGACCTCCACCACTCTTCCAAGGGGCATTAAAACTGTCTTGTAAAGCTACTGTGACCTTCACCACTTTTCCAAGGGGCATTAAAATCGTCTTGTTAAGCTACTGTAACCTACACCACTATTCCAAGGGGCATTAAATCTGTCTTGTTAAGCTACTGTGACCTCCACCACTTTTCCAAGGGGCATTAAAACCGTCTTGTTAAGCTACTGTGACGTCCACCACTCTTCCAAGGGGCATTGATATTGTTTTTTTATTCCACTGCGACCTCCACCACTCTTCCAAGGGACATTAAAACCGTCTTGTTAAGCTACTGTGACCTCCACCACTCTTTCAAGGGGCATTAAAACCATCTTGGTAAGCTACTGTGACCTCCACCACTCTTCCAAGGGGCATTGATATTGTGTTTTTATTCCACTGCGCCCTCCACCACTCTTCCAAGGGGCATTAAAACTGTCTTCTTAAGCTACTGTGACCTCCATCACTCTTCCACGGGGCATTAAAACCGTCTTGTAAATTTACTGTGACCTCCACCACTCTTCAAAGGGGCATTGATATATTTTTTTTACTCCACTGCGACCTTCACCACTCTTCCAAGGGCCATTAAAACTGTCATGTTAATCTACTGTGACCTCCACCACTCTTCCAAGGGGCATTAAAACTGTCTTGTTAAGCTACTGTGACCTCCACCACTCTTACAAGGGGCATTAAAACCATTTTGTTAAGCTATTTTGACATCCACCACTCTTCCAAGGGGCATTGATATTGTCTTTTTATTCCACTGCGACCTCCACCACTCTTCCAAGAGACATTAAAACCGTCTTGTTAAGCTACTGTGACCTCCACCACTCTTCCAAGGGGCATTAAAACTGTCTTGTTAAGTTACTGTGACCTCCACAACTCTTACAAGGGGCATTAAAACCATCTTGTTAAGCTACTATGACTGTGACCTCCACCACTCTTCCAAGGGGCATTGATATTGTCTTTTTATTCCACTGCGACCTCCACCACTCTTCCAAGGGGCATTAAAACCATCTTGTTAAGCTACTGTGACCTCCACCACTCTTCCAAGGGGCATTAAAACCATCTTGTTAAACCACTCTGAACTCCACAGCTCTTCCAAGGGGCATTGAAATTTTGATTTTAATTACCTCTAACCTCCACGGCTCTTATAACGAGCATTGCATTTACTTACAATTTTAGTCAGCTTTTCCTTTTCAATGTATAGGCGAACCCTAAGGGAGACCCACTCCCCAATAATGGGTAGAAGGTTTTTAGCACGCTGTAATCCACGTCTGTTTCAAGGGGCATTGCAGTTCCTCCTAATTTTTGGAAAGCCTTCCATTCACTACTTAGGCCAACAGTGTACAGGAGACCCAGTTGCTAAAAATGGAAAAAACGGTTTAGTTAAAGCCCTCTGACCTCCATTTCACTTCCAAGGGGCATTGGAGTGCCTCGAAATTTTTGGTAGGCATTACACTCACTGTATGCCCTATAACTGTGTAGCCGAACCGCTCCCTTTGGTACAGAAACATATCCTACAAGACATGTGTGGTTGACTGGCCTGATATTGTTGTGAATGGTCCCTGTTCCTCCTGCTCTTTCTCCTTTGCAACCACCTCATCCATCATTCATCACCTGAAGCTTTGTTTTAACAGGAGTCATAGAACTGGGATAGTAGCAGGAAAACATCCAGCAATTCTCGGAGGAGGTAGGATATGCGCCAAAACGCTGACCACCTCAGGCCTAGCCGCAACTACACACATGTGCTTGCATTCCAAGGAACAGAAAGCTAAGGAGATGGATGGCCTCATGATCATGAATAATTTACTTGTGTAGGAGGCTGACCACTGCTGCTGTCTACCTTCTGAACTTTTTGTTGATGCCTGATTGACCCAGGACCCGCAATCCTCTATGTCTGGAGGATGTGTTGCATCCCAGTGTCCAACTGTGTCCCGGCTTCCACAATATTAACCCAGTGTGACGGCGTCAGTCAAATGGACCATTCTGGCCACATTCACTTGTCCACGTGTTTGTGGTTAGGCTGTCTTTCAAATAGGCGCGACTGGGGACCGTTTATGGACATCCGCCCGCCCCCTGGCGGCTGGGGACCAAGCGTGGACACCCGGCCGCCGTACGGCTGGGGACTTAGTATAGATACAAGGCCGCCGACGCAGCCATGACGTGGTGGCCAGATTCCGCCTCCACATGCCTAAAAGGCCCAATTTCAAGTTCAAGCAAGCAAGCAGTATGGTATTGCAGCCTGGGGGTAGGTGGGTGGCAGGCTGCATATTTGCGCTTGCATTGCAAGGAATGGGAGAGGTACAATTGAACTTTGCCCTGGGACAAGGACTTCCATGGGGATAGTTGCAAGTCTGCAACTTCTGATGTGGCAAGGATCACTTCTGATGGGCACACTTTTAGGCAGTGACCTGGGTGTCAGAGATGCTTCCAGGGGTCTTCCCCATGCTGTTCCCATGTCTTTTCAGCACTGTATGCATGTGTCACACAGCACATGGCCAGATAAGGTTGTAAAATGTTAAAATGACATTTCCCGGTGAATGCACTTGTCACGCTTGAAAGCAATACAAAAGTGCAAAAACGCATTAAAAATTCTACTTGTGAACATAGCCCAAGGTGTGGAGGAGTATTTTTGTTTTTGGTTATTTATTTTACCTTATACACAAGTCTTTACCCTGGAAAGGAAGCTCCTTAACATATTTCACAGGAAAGCAGTTTCAGTTTCGTTTTTGAACGTTTTATTGTGAGCCCGTAAAAGTGGCTTAATACCTCTGACGACGTTGTTGACAGCAGTAACCTGGGGGTCAGAAATGCTTCCTGGGGCGATCCCCATGCTGTTTTCATGTCATTTGAGCACTGTCACTATTTTTTTGTTCACTTTTTAGGCTTTCTACAGACTGCCGGGGGTGCCGCCGCAAAAATGCTCGGGTCTCCCATAGACTAACATTGGGCTCGTTGCTCGGGTCGAGCACCCGAGTATCACGGTGAGCTCGGCCCGAGCTTCGAGCACCCGAGCATTTTAGTGCTCACTCAACACTAGTTATAAACTGTTTTTTGCATACTGTAATGCAGCGGCTTGCGGCATTACTGTAATGGTCCAGGGTGTGTTCTGGCTGACCATGTACCTCTCCCTCAGAAGGACTGATCACATGACCGTGACATCATTACAGGTCCTGTGTGCACTGAAAGACTGATCACATGACTGTGACATCATCACAGGTCCTGTGTGTACTGAAGGATATATAAATCCTGGTGCTTTTGAAACAGGGGGAGAAAGGCGTGAGGCCTGTTCCCTGTGTGCGGGACACCGTTAGCCTGGAGAGGCTTAGTGAGGCCTAGAGAGGCCTGGTGAAGCCTGAAAGGCAGAGGCTGAATCCCTGTATGTGTGGGGGATCCCAGTAGCTTTGGAAGACAAGAGTCCTGAAAGGCAGAGGCTGGATCCTTGTGTGTAAGAGATGTCAGTAGCCTTGGAGGGCAAGAGGCTTGGAAGACAAGAGTCCTGAAAGGCAGAGGCTGGATCCCTGTGTGTGTAAGAGATGCCAGTAGCCTTGGAAGGTACGAGGGCTGGAGACCCCCATCTGGGAAGTCGTAAAGCCACAGCTGTGGCAGAACAAAGCTGACTGAAGCAGCTACGACCCGGCAAAGGTAAAAATGTTACTTTGATGAAGGCTGTAACTGGAGCCAAGTGGGCCTGTCTGCCACTTGAAAGGCTCTTGGATGTTATGTGTGTAAACATGCCGGTGAGCCACTGAGATGGACTATGTTATAAGCAGTTATGAAGTGTAATAAACTGCTGGATTGTGAAATACTGGAAAAATGTTGCATATGTGCTTTAATTGACCCGGTGAAGCGGATGTCCTCCAGCATGATGAATAGCGCTGCCTTACATGTGGTGGAGAATGCGGGCAACTGCAGCCCGGTTGCTAGGGGCAAACTGCAGCCTGGTTGCTAGGGGTAACGGCACAGGACGACGAGTGTGGATACAAGCATCTTGCTGTGGCTCGGCGGGGTCACGAAGATTAAAGCATCTTGCTGTAACTCGGCGGGGTTACGAAAATTGTCCTCGCACTCAAACCTGGTTTGCTGTGGCTCGGCGGGGTCACGAAGATTAAAGCATCTGGCTGTAACTCGGCGGGGTTACGAAAATTGTCCTCGCACTCAAACCTGGTTTGCGGTGGCTCAGCGGGGACACGAAAATTTTCCGGGGAGAGCGGTGTGAAGTGTCTAGTGTGAATAGTATACCGTGATGGCTGTGAACGGAGCAGCAAATGAAACTGAAGCTATTGAGCGATTAAAGTGCCGGTTAAAACCGCAGCAGGTATTTGAGAAACGTCTACAGGACATGGTGCAGGAACGGCAGGAGCTGTTGGCACCGTATAGAATGGCGGCAGTGGATCATTCTGTGAACTCTCCGGGGGTGCCAGTATTGTCCCAGAGTGCCCGGGGAGGTGGTAAGAGATGTTGTGAACTGAGTCCTAAGACTGTTGCGGGTTTTTTTGTTAAAGTACCCCCTTTAGGTGTGGTTGTCCAAAAGGGGCGGAGTCTCAAAAGGGGGCAGAGTTTCAAAAGAGAGTGGAGTATAGAAAACCAAAATTTGTTACTGGTTGTGGGTTGGTACGGCATAAAAATGACAATTTGACCATTGATAACGGGGTAGCTCCAGTAGAAGGGGTTGACGTCAAGGTGGGAGGTGACGACTTGGTCCACGACACCATGGGTAGTGACACAGACCCCACTACTGACGGTGATGCTATGAAAGTAGAAAGAGAGTTCAGTCAGGAGGGGCTAGACGAGGGGAGAAAGTCCCCCTCTCGTCGTCGACGGTGCAAGGGCCACAAAAAGGTTGCTCCTGTAGTCTTTGCTGAAAGTGAAAATGAATAAAATGAAATGTTGTGTGCCTCTGTTCCAAGTGTGCATCCTCCTTTAGAGGCAGAAGAGGAGATGACATTGCCAGTAGCAACCTCCGATACAGTACTGAGACAGAAGGATCAGGATCTAACAGCCCTGAAAGAGGAGGTGGCCAGTCATGACCAAGAGCTGGAGCCTATCAGGCAGCAGTGTCAGAATGACGTGCAGCAACTATGGGAAAACCTGGAGAACGTGTCCTCAGATCAGCGGAGCCTGGAGTCTGAACGGCAGAAAATATACCAGGTTGTGAGGAACTTACAGCGAGAACTGGAGGGAAGCAGCGAGGAAGTTAACCAATGTAAGGAAATGTTCCAGGAAATTAAGGAGGACCGCCGCAAAACCAAGGAGGAGGTTTTTCAGTTGGAGATTGACAAAGCGGAGTGTGTGTTAGAACCCTCCTGTTAGTTTTTTCTATCTTGTGTTTTGCGGTCACGTGACCATCTGCCTATATATTCCAGCTCCGCCCTTCTGGCTTTGCTGGACTTCAGTGTTGTTTGACTGTTTTGCTAGCCTGGGACCTCTAGTACTTTTTGTCAGTTTGTCTTTTGTGTTCTACAACAATTTCTGTTTAGGAGGTGTCCCATATTTGTCCCAGTCCTTAGTTCTTTTAGGGACCCCTCCCTAATTTCTATAGGTCTTCGTTCAGACTAGCCAAGAACTAAGGCAGGTCTGTTCACAAGGAACAGGCAGCCCGCTACATCGTAGGGATTCAGCTTAGTCTTACTGTAGGGACAACTTTCCACTATCTTTCCTTAGTTCTTGTTGCAGATCAAAACAGTAAGTCCAGCCCAAAAAAAAACTAAAAGGGAAGAAATTCGGGGATCAGTTTGGTTTCCGTCCAGGAGTTGGCTCAACGCCTGCAGGGATTGTCTCTGGAGGTGGCCGAGCTTCAGCAACACGTGAGTAGCTGTCCTGGAGTGTATTTTGTCGAACCCAAGGTAGGACTGCCTGATGTTTTTTATCGCACACTCATAGGAAGTTTTGCTTTTTAGTGCCAATTTATTTATACAAATGAAATGTAGAAAAAATAACAGTGGTGAAGGCGACAATAGGTAGACGTTTCGGCCACACTGGCCTTATTCATTAAGTCGCTACTGCAAAAAAGATAAATAGCATGATGAGAAAAAAATATAACAAAAGATGCATAGTTGAAAGTCATACATAAGAATACATCTCGGTTGACACTGAGTTACGAAAGAGGTAGGTAACGGAATAGACGGTGTCAAAAAAAGGGAGGAGGAGAAAGGGGGGGATGGAAAGGGGAGGGAGAGAGGAGGGGGGGGGTTGGGGTGGAGGGCTGGGATAGGATGGAGGCAGAGGAATATTATATACAAATAAAAGCAGTTAAAAACAGTTAAGGTATACCAGGGGGAGCACAGGTATTTGAGTATAGGGGGTTCCTTACTTGTATCAAGTTTATTTTAGCAGGAAGGCTCCATAGAAGGTAGAGAGCAGTTCCAGTCAGAAGCTGAAACAATGAGGGGATACGGATCAGTATCATGAGGCATGGGGTAGAATGCCTAAGTTAGTGGATATAAGTACCTTAACAAAAGACAGGGGTTCATCAGCCTGTGGAGAGCTGAAATAGAAGTATTGCCGGTTACCAGTGCTGTCAAAGGGTTTGGATAAGGGGTAAAGCCCATAGGGGTCAATAAGTACCTGCAGTTCCTGTATCAGGGGTGTCTCTAGATGGGGAGTCCCATAAATGGTAGAAGTGGAGGGTACAGGCAGCGTTCCCAGGTTAGGCTGTTGGTAGTGTGGGAGTCAGGCTGCCTTATGTACACAGTGCTGCAGGAAGTGCGTCATCAGGGGGCGTGTCCCGGAAGTTGCATGTTGCTGGTTCGTCATGTGACAGTGGTTGTTTATTGGTAGCCATGGTAACCAGCCACATCGCACTGTGTAGGGGGTTGTAGTGAGAGAGGGAGTAACTGTGGGCGTATACAGAGTCACAGAGCTCTGCATGGAGGGCTGAACTGGGAGTAGCAGTAGGATATACAGAGGAATGACGTGCTGTGAGCAGGTCACATGTGGGAGGTGATGCATGCAGGTTATCATGGTGCTGCGACCCTGATATTTGTAGTGTATGAACTGACCCATCATGGCATAGAAGCACAGAGTTTAGTAACCCACAGCAATGGTATGGTAACAGGTAGGAGGTAATGTAAAGTAACCCTATATATTGGGGAGTGACATGCTATGGCAAGTAGGGACGATTCTCCTGAATAATTATGCACAACATGCTATATGGTATATATACTCATAGAGAGGTAGAGAGAGAGAGAATGTCAGGAAATGCCTGTCACAATGTAAAGTGGGGGTGGAAAGGGGGGTTAGTGGTCATGCGTATAAAGACGAAGCAGTAGTGGGGTAGTAGGTACTCACCCGAAGGAAGGGGGATTTTTCAATGGGTCTGTAAAAGAAGGAGTGCGTTAGAAGGTCCAATTTAATATACTATTGAATCCCCAAGGGGGTGATTTGTCAGGTATATATACCACTAAGAGGGAACACGTTAGTAAGTTCAATTTATTTTTTGACACCGTCTATTCCGTTACCTACCTCTTTCGTAACTCAGTGTCAACCGAGATGTATTCTTATGAATGACTTTCAACTATGCATCTTTTGTTATATTTTTTTCTCATCATGCTATTTATCTTTTTTGCAGTAGCGACTTAATGAATAAGGCCAGTGTGGCCGAAACGTCTACCTATTGTCGCCTTCACCACTGTTATTTTTTCTACATTTCATTTGTATAAATAAATTGGCACTAAAAAGCAAAACTTCCTATGAGTGTGCGATGAATTACTTTTTACGTGATTTGAGGACATTTCCAGTCCATTGCATCTGCACCTCAACTCTATTTGACAGTGTGCACGCTAATTTTCTATTTACTGAACTTAACTCTTCAGCGTCTGCACCAGTCTCCCTAATGTCAACCGACACTTTTGCGTATGATGACACGACAAGCCTTAATATCTTGTCATTAGTCAAAACCTCTAATGATTTTCTCAAGACCCCTTCAGAAGAAATAAGGAGCAGGGACTACGAGAGAGAGAGACGGCGATTGGTCTCCTATGACCTACATGCAGTTACTCTGGCTGAGTACCATAAACAAGGAAAAATCCCCAGGGGGTTGAGGAGTCACCTCCGCCCTACACTATTCTCCGATAACTCGGAGTATTGTGAAAAATTCAAGAAAATACTTAACAAGTGTTCCCTTGATATTATTATACTTACTGTTGAATTTTTGCAGAAAGCTATCCAAGAAAGTGAGAAATCCATTATCGCCATCGAAGCACAACTGACCGCTAATCTGTCATCAACTGATTGGACTGCCCTGAAGAATAGAACCGATAAGATCCTATTGGAACACCAGCAAACCCTACAGGAACGGAAAAGACAGAAGTTCCACCGAGACAACGAGGACTACATCAACAACCGAGTAAACAGATGGAACGTCTCTACAGACCCCCAACCTCGCCGCCACTTTCCGGGAAACCGCAATCCGAACTCGCACAGCTCCGGCAGCGATTCCTCTACTGGACTGAACGACCAACGTTTTTTATGGGGAAACCGGAAAGGCGGACGGCGAAACGCAGACCAACTAGGAGGTCGAGGAGGCGAAAGGATGACAACGCGCTCCCAGGTAAGATACCAAACCTGGTGAGGAATATTTCGGGCTACACATTAGTCCCTGCAGAACTCTCGGTTTTACAGAAAGGCCTGTCCTTCTGTCCGACACCCAACTGGGACTCTTTCCAGCTGGAAAAGGACTTGCAACGGTTCTATCGTTCTATACGTCTCAAGACCCATTTCAGTCTATCTAATGAGATCACCGTGAGCAGGATACCTCCACCCGGGGGTACCCCGGTCCCGGAACTCTCCATTACTACCCTTGGCCTACGTAACCCGAGCTCTTTCAACCCCCCTCATACCAATCATGCAGCAGAAACCACTATAGCCCTGATTGACAAAGACATCAGGAGTTTAATACACCAACAACGCCTGGGATTTTTTCCAACCCATCAAAATCTCACTATTGACGAGAGACAGGCCCTTAAAAACCTGCAGAACAACAAACACATTATTATCAAACCCGCTGACAAGGGGGGAGCCACGGTCATAATGGACAAATCAGCTTACACGGACGAAATTCTTCGCCAATTGGCGGACACTGCTACATACAGACACATAAGCCATGACCCCACCAGTACCATCCACTCCAAAATCCAAACTATCCTGAAAAAATACCTTCACAACAACACCATTGACTCCAAAACTGCTTCTTTTCTGACCAATACCCACCCCATCACTCCCGTATTCTACATCTTACCAAAAATCCACAAGTCTCTCACTAACCCTCCTGGTCGACCTATTGTAGCTTCCACAGATTCCATCCTATCACCACTGGCAATCTACCTGGAGAAGATCCTGACACCACTTGTAAAAAATACACGAGCCTTTCTACTCGACACGAATGCTTTTTTAGGAATAATCAGGAATATCCCCTGTCTTCCACCAGGCAGCCGATTGGTCACGATGGACGTGAACAGCCTATACACCTCCATAACCCACGACAAGGGTTTGGAAGCTACCTCACATCTTCTCCTGCAATCTAACTTAGCACCATCATCAATTGAATTTTGCCTGGAACTACTGTCCCTTATATTACATGAGAACTTCTTTTTATTCAGGGATAAATTCTACATACAGACACGGGGGACTGCAATGGGCTCCAACGTAGCGCCAGCGTATGCTAATGCGTATATGCATAAATTTGAGGAGGAATTTGTCTACAACAATGATCTCTTTAAAATATGCTGCACCACCTATTACCGTTACATTGATGACGTCTTCCTTATCTGGCAGGGCCCGACTGATACTCTTACCACCTTTTTCACCCATCTCAACTCCATTAGACCAGAGTTACAATTCACTCTTAACCACGATGCAGACAAGATTTCTTTCCTTGATACATTAGTCATTCAGGACGGCCGTGGCAAACTTACCACGGATCTATTCACTAAACCCACCGATTGCAACAGCTTGCTACACTACTCCAGTTGCCATGCCAAAACTACAAAGAATAGCCTACCCCATTCTCAGTTCCATAGGGTCACCTGGATTGTGTCAGACCAGAACATTCTTCCACAGCGATTACAAGACATGTCACAAAAATTTCAGGAACGCAACTATCCCACCAAACTCCTCCTACTAGAAAGGAACCGGGCCCTGACCCCTACACCACAACATCCACCCACCGTAAAAATTGAAAGGATACCATTCGTTCACACATATCATCCTTTTATGCCGAAAATACACGCCACCATCAAAAAACACTGGCCCCTTCTTTCCAAAGCCTACCCAGAGATTCCGGCATTTTCAACCCCGGCTCTTATGTGCAGCAGGAGAACATGCAACATTAAGGATAAAATCGTTAGAGCAGACCTTGGCAGCACACGGACACTCCCATCCCAACGTTTACTCAATACCCGTCGCAACGGGACATTCCCCTGTCTCAACTGTGCCGCCTGCTCTAATATCATTAAATCCGACTCTGTCACCCACCCCAGGACAGGAAAGAGTTATCCAATCAAGGGCTTCTTCACATGCGATTCCAACTTCGTCATTTATGTCATCAAGTGCCCTTGCGGCCTACTCTATGTAGGAGAGATGACACAGCACGTACGTGACCGGATTGCAAGTCATAAATCCACAATCCGCTGCAGTAAAAATTGGCTCCCACTACCTGACCATTTCTCTAAAGCAAAGCATACCGTTGCCCAACTCCGTTTTAAGGTTTTAGAACACGTAGCCAGACCCAGACGGGGTGGTAACCATATCAGGCTTCTCAAACAACGTGAGACCTACTGGATCTATACCCTGCAAACCCTCTCTCCTGAGGGACTCAATAGGGAAATAAATTGGACCTACTCTTTTTCCTAGTGGGATACATACCTTCCAAATTCTCATGGTGAAATAAATTGAACTTACTAACGTGTTCCCTCTTAGTGGTATATATACCTGACAAATCACCCCCTTGGGGATTCAATAGTATATTAAATTGGACCTTCTAATGCACTCCTTCTTTTACAGACCCATTGAAAAATCCCCCTTCCTTCGGGTGAGTACCTACTACCCCACTACCGCTTCGTCTTTATACGCATGACCACTAACCCCCCTTTCCACCCCCACTTTACATTGTGACAGGCATTACCTGACATTCTCTCTCTCTCTCTACCTCTCTATGAGTATATATACCATATAGCATGTTGTGCATAATTATTCAGGAGAATCGTCCCTACTTGCCATAGCATGTCACTCCCCAATATATAGGGTTACTTTACATTACCTCCTACCTGTTACCATACCATTGCTGTGGGTTACTAAACTCTGTGCTTCTATGCCATGATGGGTCAGTTCATACACTACAAATATCAGGGTCGCAGCACCATGATAACCTGCATGCATCACCTCCCACATGTGACCTGCTCACAGCACGTCATTCCTCTGTATATCCTACTGCTACTCCCAGTTCAGCCCTCCATGCAGAGCTCTGTGACTCTGTACACGCCCACAGTTACTCCCTCTCTCACTACAACCCCCTACACAGTGCGATGTGGCTGGTTACCATGGCTACCAATAAACAACCACTGTCACATGATGAACCAGCAACATGCAACTTCCGGGACACACCCCCTGATGACGCACTTCCTGCAGCACTGTGTACATAAGGCAGCCTGACTCCCACACTACCAACAGCCTAACCTGGGAACGCTGCCTGTACCCTCCACTTCTACCATTTATGGGACTCCCCATCTAGAGACACCCCTGATACAGGAACTGCAGGTACTTATTGACCCCTATGGGCTTTACCCCTTATCCAAACCCTTTGACAGCACTGGTAACCGGCAATATTTCTATTTCAGCTCTCCACAGGCTGATGAACCCCTGTCTTTTGTTAAGGTACTTATATCCACTAACTTAGGCATTCTACCCCATGCCTCATGATACTGATCCGTATCCCCTCATTGTTGCAGCTTCTGACTGGAACTGCTCTCTACCTTCTATGGTGCCTTCCTGCTAAAATAAACTTGATACAAGTAAGGAACCCCCTATACTCAAATACCTGTGCTACCCCTGGTATACCTTGACTGTTTTTAACTGCTTTTATTTGTATATAATATTCCTCTGCCTCCATCCTATCCCAGCCCTCCACCCCAACCCCCCCTCCTCTCTCCCTCCCCTTTCCACCCCCCCTTTCTCCTCCTCCCTTTTTTTGACACCGTCTATTCCGTTACCTACCTCTTTCGTAACTCAGTGTCAACCGAGATGTATTCTTATGTATGACTTTCAACTATGCATCTTTTGTTATATTTTTTTCTCATCATGCTATTTATCTTTTTTGCAGTAGCGACTTAATGAATAAGGCCAGTGTGGCTGAAACGTCTTCCTATTGTCGCCTTCACCACTGTTATTTTTTCTACATTTCATTTGTATAAATAAATTGGCACTAAAAAGCAAAACTTCCTATGAGTGTGCGATGAATTAATTTTTACGTGATTTGAGGACATTTCCAGTCCATTGCATCTGCACCTCAACTCTATTTGACAGTGTGCACGCTAATTTTCTATTTACTGATGTTTTTTATGGTAAACAGCAAGATTTTTTTTCCTTTAAAAATGCTTGTTTGTTATATTTTCGTTTGAGACTAATATCCTCTGGGAATGAATCACAGCACATTGGTTTTATTATGTCACTTTTTCGCAAAGAACCACAGGGTTGGGCCTTTTCTCTCCAGCCTAATGATCCGTGTTTAAGTTCTGTTGAAGAATTTTTTTCTGTTATGGGGCTATTATATGACGATCCTGATCGAATCTCATCTGCTGAATCAGAACTTAGACGTTTGAATCAGGGGTCAGATGATGTTGAAAATTATTGCTCACACTTCAGGAGATGGGCCTCAGAAGTTAAATGGAATGATTCTGCGCTGAGATGTTTATTTCTTGCTGGTCTGAGTGAAAGGGTTAAGGATTTGCTAATTGCATTCCCTGCACCTGAGACTCTGCAGGAAGCTATGCAGTTAGCTGTTCGTGTGGACAGGAGACTGAGGTCCAGGGTGAATGATGTAAAGACTCCTGTAACGTCAGGTCCTAGTTCCTAGAAAATCTGCTCTGACAGCGGAGAGCCAATGGAGGTGGAGGCAATGTCAATCCGCTCTCAGGAAAGAGACCAGAGATTCGCCGAGCGTTTATGTCTTTATTGTGGTAAAGCTGACCATTTGATTAAGTATTGTGAGAGTCGTTTAAGTAAAGAAAGAAAAAAGGTCAGTTACACCCGTATAGCTTGTTTACGCTCTGCAGGAGTATTTCTTTCTGGGAGTACTACTCTGCCGGGAGATTTGATTGAATTTCAGGTATTTGTGGATTGTGGTTCAACACTTAATGTGATTGATAAAGGGTTTTTGGAAAACCTTAAATTGAAATTCAAACCTTTGTCATCACCTATTTCAGTGGTTGCAATTGATAACACTCCTTTGAAATGTATTACTCACAAGACTGCTGCATTTTCTCTCACTATCAATGGAGTTCACCAAGAAATTTTGGACTTGGTTGCTTTGGAAAATTTGCCCTCTCCAGTTGTTCTAGGATTGCCTTGGTTAAAACTGCACAATCCTTTATTGGACTGGTCTACTAATGTGATTAAGTCTTGGAGTCCGAAGTGCTATGATAAATGTTGTAATGGTCGCATTGTGGCTGTGGAACAAGGGGAATTTCCTGTACCTATTCAAGATTTTTGGAGGGTTTTTTCAGAGGAGGAGTCGCAAGTTTTACCTCCTCATAGGGATTATGATTGCGCCATTGAGTTTGTTCCAGGTGCTACTCTTCCCAAAAGTCGCTTGTTTAATCTGACTATCCCTGAAAGAAAGGCTTTGGAGTAGTACATAGAGACTAGCCTGGCTGCTGGTCTCATTAGACCTTCTAAGTCGCCTGTGGCAGTTGGATTCTTCTTTGTTAAAAAAAAGGACGGCGATTTACGTCCTTGTCTGGATTTTCGTGAAATTAATAAGATTACCGTACGCAATTCCTACCCATTGCCGTTAATTCCTGACTTGTTTAACCAGTTAGTGGGAGCTAAGTGGTTCTCCAAAATTGATCTCCGGGGAGCATACAATTTGTTACGAGTGAAGGAGGGTGATGAATGGAAAACTGCTTTTAACACTCCGGTAGGTCATTTTGAGAATCTGGTTGTAGCATCGGCGTCTCTGCCCCGTACTAGGCAGAGACGCCGTCCCTCTCACCTTCCCGCTCCTGGAGCGGCGTCCTCCAGCGTTTCTCTCCCCGCTGCTTCCGGCACGCGCTCCTTCCCCGGCAGCGTGCTTAGGGCGCGCGCGCGCGCGCTCCCCCTCTCTTAAAGGGACCGCGCGCGCCGTCCTAAGGAGTCCCCGGCCAATTGCCGGAGGACCTCCCATATTTAAGGCACCTCCTCCAAAATGGAGGTGCCCGAGCAATGTTGTTGCAAAGCCTTCACTCTGCTTCAGCCCTCAGGTCCCGTTACCAGTTACCAGCCAGTCACCTGCCAGATTCCTGCTTGTTACCTGCCAGTCACCTGCCGGATTCCTGCCTGTTACCTGCCAGTTACCTGCCAGATTCCTGCTTGATACCTGCCTGATATCCATTTACCTGCTTGCAAGCCTGCGGTCCGACGGTCTGCTTCCTACACCTGTCAGTCTGTCTATGGACCAGCCTGCCCGCTCACCTGGGAGCGCTCATCTGCTACCTGCCTGCTAGCCTACCTGGAGGCTCCGCCGTCACTTGCCGTGACCACCTGCCTGTCCAGAGACTCTTGCCTGCTCACTTGGGAGCGCTCACCTGCTACCTGTCTGCTAGCCTACCTGGAGGCTCTGCCGTCACTTGCCATGACCACCTGCCCATCCAGAGACTCTCGCCCGCTCACCTGGGAGCGCTCACCAGCCACCTGCCTGCTGTCCTTCTACCCAGAGACTGTCCCTGTCACTTGCCGTGAGTACCCGTCCTTTTACCCAGAGACTGTCCCTGTCACTTGCCGTTACTACCTGCCCCTCTACCCAGAGACTGTCCCTGTCACTTGCCGTGACTACCTGCCCGTCTTCCCTGGGAGCCACCCGCTTCCTTACAAGGACTGCCCCCTTGTATAGTTGCACAGAGGTTCCACCTCCCAGACCCGTTACACTGGTGATGCCTTTTGGTCTTACCAATGCACCTGCATTTTTTCAGAACCTTATTAATGACATCCTGAGACCTTTGATTGGTAAGAATGTGGTTGTGTATTTGGATGACATTTTGATTTATTTGCCAGATCTGGAGTCCCATTGGCAGAGTGTATGTGAAGTTTTTCAGTTATTGAGTGATAATTCACTCTTTGCTAAACTGGAGAAATGTGAGTTCGCTATGCAGAAAATTAGTTTTTTGGGCTACATTGTCTCCAGCTAGGGCTTTGAGATGGACCCTGTGAAGGTTCAGGCTGTGCAGGAATGGCCTAGCCCTATTGGTTTGAAATCTATAGAGAGATTTTGGGGTTTTGCCAATTATTACAGGAAATTCATTAAGAATTTTTCTGTAATAGTTAAACCTCTAACCGATCTCTAAACCGAACTGAATTATGATGTTGGAAATCGGGAGTTGCTGGCTATTAAACTTTCGTTTGAACATTGGCGTCATTTTTTGGAAGGCGCTAGATTTCCTATTCAGATTTTCACAGATCATAAGTATTTGATCTATCTGGATGCTGCCAAGCGCTTGAATGCCCGTCAAGCTAGGTGGGCACTTTTTTTTTCTCAGTTTCATTTTTCTGTTACCTATATCCCTGGTACTAAGAATGTTAAAGCCGATGCTTTATCTCGCAGCTTCTCTCCTACGGTGGGTGCCGAGGAGGAGGAGAGCATTTTACAGAAAGGAGTTGTGGTGGCAGCTTTGGACTCTGTTTTGGATAATGGGATCCTGAAAGCTCAAGATGATGCTCCATCTAACACTCCCCATGGGAGGTTGTTCGTGCCTAGAACCTTTAGGAGAGATTTGCTTGTGGAGTGTCATGAGTCTCCGTTGGCAGGTCATCCAGGAATTTTGGAAACTAAGAGACTTATCAGTCGCAGTTTTTGGTGGCCTGGATGGCAGAAGGAAGTCATCAAGTGGGTGCGTCAATGTACTGTGTGTGCTAGGTCAAAGGCTTCACATACTCCTGCTTCGGGGTTGCTTTGCCCTCTGGAAGTTCCTAGTGCACCTTGGACGCATCTCACAATGGATTTTATTACTGATCTTCCTTTGTCCGAGGGTTTTACTGTCATCTGGGTGGTCGTGGACCGTTTTAGTAAGATGTGTCACTTGGTTCCATTCATTAAGTTGCCCTGAGCCAAGACACTCGCTAAGGCGTTTGTTAAGGAGATTGTCAAACTCCATGGTGTTCCCACAGATATTGTTTCTGATAGAGAACCTCAGTTTGTGGCTCGCTTTTGGCGTGCTTTTTGTGACAGGTTGGGAGTCCATTTGTCATTTTCATCTGGTTATCATCCTGAGTCTAATGGACAGACTGTAAGAAAGAACCAGGATGTTGAACAGTTTTTGCGTTGTTTTGTGGCATACAATCAAGAGATGTGGTCTGAGTTTCTGCCTCTCGCAGAATTTGCTCTTAACAATCATACATCCTCCTCTGCTGGGTGTTCTCCTTTTTCTTGTTGTACTGGGAGACATCCGTCTTTTGGTTCGTTCTCCAAATTAGGGTCGGCGGTGCTGGAGGAGAATTTTTCCGGTGATTTGGAGAGAGTTTGGACTAATGTACGTTGCAACCTTCAAGAGGCTAACAAGAAGTCCAAGAAGTATTTTGACAGGAAACGTAAAGAGATTTTGTTTACTGTGGGTGACATGGTTTGGTAGCCCTCGAAGAACCTGCGGTTGAGGATTTCCTCTAAAAAACTGGGCCCTAAGTTTGTGGGTCCATTTAAAGTACTTCAGGTTGTTAACCCGTCTGCTGTTAGGTTGGATGTCCCTACTTCCTGGAAGATTAATCCTGTGTTTCATGTTTCTTTGTTGAAAAAGGCTGACCTATCTGATAGGGACGCCACTGTCACAGTTACCCCTGTGGTGGAAGACGGCAAATTTGAGATTACAGTATCTTGTCTCCTGGAAGGGTTTCGGTCCCGAAGACAACTCCTGGGTAAGGACGGATGATGTCTCTGCTCCTTGGCTTGGTAAAGCTTTCCATAGGAGGTTTCCGGATAGGCCTGGGCCTGGAGGATCCGGAGGATCCTCATAAAAGAGGGGGTACTGTTAGGACCCTCCTGTTAGTTTTTTCTATCTTGTGTTTTGCGGTCATGTGACCATCTGCCTATTTATTCCAGCTCCGCCCTTCTGGCTTTGCTAGACTTCAGTGTTGTTTGACTGTTTTGCTAGCCTGGTGCTTCGTTGCCTATCTCTGTCAGTTTGCTTGGTCCTCTGGGACCTCTAGTACTTTTTGTCAGTTTGTCTTTTGGGTTCTACAACAATTTCTGTTTAGGAGGTGTCCCATATTTGTCCCAGTCCTTAGTTCTTTTAGGGACCCCTCCCTTATTTCTATACGTCTTCGTTCAGACTAGCCGAGGACTAAGGCGGGTCTGTTCACAAGGAACAGGCAGCCCACTACATCGTAGGGATTCAGCTTAGTCTTACTGTAGGGAGAGCTTTCCCCTATCTTTCCTTAGTTCTTGTTGCAGATCATAACAGTGTGAAGATGAGTTGTGCGAGGTGAAAGATCGTTTCACCCTGGTACAGTTAGAGCTGTACCAAGTGAAGAAGGAGCTGTGTGAATCCAAGAAGGAGTGTGGTGAACTCAGTAAGGAACTGCAACAAATTAAGAGAGACTATGAGGATCTCCTCAAGGTTAAGGAAAAACTAGAGGATGATAAGGCGGATGCAGACCACATGCGCCAAGTGGTTGAGACCACACTGCAGGACACCCGTGATGAAAATGATGATGTCCGCAGAAAGACCCTAGGTCTGGAAGCTCAGGTGAAGGAGCTGCAGACGTTCTGTGATAATCTCCAGAGGGCAGAGACGTGCCTTAAGAAAAAAATCAGCAAGATGGAAGCTGAGTGGAAAAAGATGGAGGAGTCTATCGGAGAAGCCACAGACCAGGGCCAGGAGTTGGCCACTGGAGATGAGAGGTATGAAGCAAATACCTCCTCGAATAATACGATCTCGGATGATTCGGTGGATGTAAGAGCCGAGATCGAGGAGCTCAAGGAGTCACTACAAGCCCATTTGAAGCAAGAGAAGCTTGAGAGACTGGCTGTGGAGAGCCGAGTGGGCGCATTGGAGACAGAGAAGAACTCTATTGTTAAAGGAGCAGTTGAAGCAGGAAGAGCTTCAGAGATGGGCTGCTGAGAGGCGAGTAGCTGAGCTAGAGGAAGAAGTTTTCGAGCTCAAAGGTCGCCTGACAAAGTATCACTCAGTGAATGAGGCCTCCTTGGAGAAGGAAAAGGGCAAACAAGTTGCACTTACTCCTTTATACCATGAGAAGGTGGACCTGAGGAGAGCTAAGAGAGTGTTAACAGTAGAGATGAGCGGTGTTCGACTAGAACTGTTCGCCAATCTCAAATTCGAGCTGTTTTGGGCGGTGTTCGAGTTGTTCGACGAACCCGAACGATTTGCAAAAAATTCGGCTGTTCGAGGTTATGTTCGATAACTGTTCGTGCACCAAAAGCGTGTCCTGCATGTCTGGCGCTATTTAGAGCACCAATCATGCAGGGATTGTCTGCCACTCACTGTAATGCCACAGCCATGGTGGTTGTGGCATTACAGTGATTGCCCAAATCGATGGGAACAGTGCTCACAGTGAAACATGAAAAGCCGGCAATTCAGCAGCGGCATACACCTGTACCCGACAATTTAGAACCGAAAGAATAGAGCTTCACACATAGATTAGATAGATATAAACATGTCAGCCACATATATACGAAGTACAGTGAAAGTGCTGCTTACTGTACTTGTCATTTAGTGTAAAGGATTTATCAAAAAAAATAATAGTGTTTTCATGCACTGTCTCTTTAAAAAAGCCGGCCGGCAATTCAGCAGCGGTACCCGACAATTTATAACAGACAGAATAGAGCTTCACACATAGATTAGATAGATAGAAACATGTCAGTCACATATATACGAAGTACAGTGACAGTGTTGCTTACTGTACTTGTCATTTAGCGTAAAGGATTTATGAAAAAAAATAATAGTGTTTTCATGCACCGTCTCTTTAAAAAAGCCGGCCGGCAATTCAGCATCTGTACCCGACAATTTATAACAGACAGAATAGAGCTTCACACATAGATTAGATAGATAGAAACATGTCAGTCACATATATATGAAGTACAGTGATAGTGTTGGTTACTGTACTTGTCATTTAGTATTAAAATAAAGGATTTATTATTAAAAAAATTGGCGTGGGGTTCCCCTTAATTTTAGGCTCTAGCGGAGGTTAAGCAGACGGCTGGGGCAGATGTTTGAAGCCTGGGAAGGGGGTAATACCCACGGAGCTTCCCAGGCTACTAATATCAGCCCCCAGCTGAATACATAGCCTTTACTAGCTATTAAAATGGGGGACCCCCCAAAAAAAATGACGTGGGGTCCCCCCTAATTTAATAGCTAGCAAAGGCTAGGCAGACAGCTGGGGGCTGATATTAATAGCCCAGGAAGGGAGCCATGAATATTGGCCCCCTCCCAGGCTAGAAACACCAGCCGTCAGCCGCCCCAGAAATGGCGCATTCATAGGATGCGCCAATTCTGGCACTTAGCCTCGCTCTTCCACGCTGCCCTGGTGCGGTGGCAGGGGGTAATAGGGTTGGGGTTGATGTCAGCTTATAATGCCAGCTGACATCAAGCCCAGGTTAGTAATGGAGAGGCGTCTATAAGACACCCCCATTACTAACCCCATAGTCAAAGTTAAAAAAAACACAAACACCCAGAATAAAGTCCTTTAATTGAAATAAAGACACAATCCTTTATTGTTCTAAATTAAACCATACTTACCGTCACGCCCATTCCAGCTGAAGCCAACGATCTCCTGCAATAAAAGAAAAATAATAAAGCAACCTCATCCTTACCTTTCCATGGTTCCCACGACAGCTTCAGCTCTGCTACATCGAGATGACAGGCTGGACCGCAGCAGAACGCTGCCATCCAGCCTCTCATCCCGCAGACACTGAGAAGCGCAGGCTTGCTTGCGCTGCTCAGCGTCTCTCTGTGACGACATCCAGATGAGCCGAGTTCATGTCCAATGAACTCGGCTCACCTCATGCACGTCACTGACAGCGTGGGAAAATTCTCACGCTGAAGCGGTGAGTGCAGGAGAATTCTCCCACGCTGTCAGTGACGTGCATAAGGTGAGCTCATGTCCAATGAACTCAGCTCACCTCCTGCACGTCACTGACAGCGTGGGAGAATTCTCCTGCACTCAGCGCTTCAGCGTGAGAATTCTCCCACGCTGAAGCGCTGAGTGCAGGAGAATTTTCCCACGCTGTCAGTGACGTGCATGAGGTGAGCCGAGTTCATTGGACATTAACTCGGCTCATCTGGATGCCCTCACAGAGAGACACTGTGGAGCGCAAGCAAGCCTGCGCTTCTCAGTGTCTGCGGGATGACAGGCTGGATGGCAGCGTTCTGCTGCGGTCCAGCCTGTCATCTCGATGTAGCAGAGCTGAAGCTGTCATGGGAACCATGGAAAGGTAAGGATGATGTTGCTTTATTATTTTTCTTTTATTTCAGGAGATCGTTGGCTTCAGCTGGAATGGGCGTGATGGTAAGTATGGTTTAATTTAGAACAATAAAGAATTGTGTGTTTATTTCAATTAAAGGACTTTTTTCTGGGTGTTGTGTATTTTTTAAATACTTTACTAGAAATTCATGGTGGTCATGTCTAATATTGGCGTGACCCCATGAATTTCGGGCTTAGGGCCAGCTGATAATGCCAAGCTGGCCCTAACCCCTTTATTACCCAGTGAGCCACCGCATCAGGGCCCTGGATGAGTTGGGTACAGCGCCAGAAGATGGCGCTTCTATGAACGCGCCATTTTCCGGGGTGGCTGCGGACTGCAATTTGCAGCGGGGGTGGCCCAGAAAGCTTGGGCCTCCCTGCGCTGCGGATTCCAGCCCCCAGCTGCCTAGTTGTACCTGGCTGGACAGAAAAATAGGGCGAAGCCCCACGTCAATTTTCTTTAAATTATTTCATGAAATAATTAAGAAAAAAAGGGCTTCCCTATATTGTTGTGTCCGGCCAGGTACAAATAGGCAGCTGGTGGTTGGGGGCAGCCCGTTCCTGCCTGCTGTACCTGGCTGGACACAAATATAGTGCGAAGCCCCACGTCAATTTTTTTTAAATTATTTCATGAATTTCCTGAAATAATTTAAAAAAATTGAAGTGGGGCTTCGCACTATATTTGTGTCCAGCCAGGTACAGCAGGCAGGAACGGGCTGCCCCCATCCACCAGCTGCCTATTTGTACCTGGTCGGACACAACAATATAGGGAAGCCCTTTTTTTCTTAATTATTTCATGAATTTCATGAAATAATTAAAAAAAATTGAAGTGGGGCTTCGCACTATATTTGTGTCCAGCCAGGTACAGCAGGCAGGAACGGGCTGCCCCCATCCACCAGCTGCCTATTTGTACCTGGCCGGACACAACAATATAGGGAAGCCCTTTTTTTCTTAATTATTTCATGAATTTCATGAAATAATTAAAAAAAATTGAAGTGGGGCTTCGCACTATATTTGTGTCTAGCCAGGTACAGCAGGCAGGAACGGGCTGCCCCCAACCACCAGCTGCCTATTTGTACCTGGCCGGACACAACAATATAGGGAAGGCCTTTTTTTCTTAATTATTTCATGAATTTCATGAAATAATTAAAAAAAAAATACGTGGAGCTTCGCCCTATTTTTGTGTCCAGCCAGGTACAACTAGGCAGCTGGGGGCTGGAATCTGCAGCGCAGGGAGGCCCAAGCTTTCTGGGCCCCCCCCCCCGCTACAAATTGCAGTCCGCAGCCACCCCGGAAAATGGCGCGTTCATAGAAGCGCCATCTTCTGGCGCTGTACCCAACTCATCCAGGGCCCTGGTGCGGTGGCTCACTGGGTAATAAAGGGGTTAGGGCCAGCTTGGTATTATCAGCTGGCCCCAAGCCCAAAATTCATGGGGTCACGCCAGTATTAGACATGACCGCCATGAATTTCTAGTAAAGTATTTAAAAAAAACACAACACCCAGAATAAAGTCCTTTAATTGAAATAAAGACACAATTCTTTATTGTTCTAAATTAAACCATACTTACCATCACACCCATTCCAGCTGAAGCCAACGATCTCCTGCAATAAAAGAAAAATAATAAAGCAACCTCATCCTTACCTTTCCATGGTTCCCACGACAGCTTCAGCTCTGCTACATCGAGATGACTGGCTGGACCGCAGCAGAACGCTGCCATCCAGCCTGTCATCCCGCAGACACTGAGAAGCGCAGGCATGCTTGCCCTCCTCACTGTCTCGCTGTGACGGCATCCAGATGAGCCGAGGTCATGTCCAATGAACTCGGCTCACCTCATGCACGTCACTCACAGCGTGGGAAAATTCTCACGCTGAAGTGCTGAGTGCAGGAGAATTCTCCCACGCTGTCAGTGATGTGCATGAGGTGAGCTCATGTCCAATGAACTCAGCTCACCTCCTGCACGTCACTGACAGCGTGGGAAAATTCTCCTGCAATCAGCGCTTCAGCGTGAGAATTTTCCCACGCTGTCAGTGACGTGCATGAGGTGAGCCGAGTTCATTGGACATGAACTCGGCTCATCTGGATGTC
Organism: Phyllobates terribilis; assembly: GCF_046119375.1. Classification (NCBI taxonomy): domain Eukaryota; kingdom Metazoa; phylum Chordata; class Amphibia; order Anura; family Dendrobatidae; genus Phyllobates; species Phyllobates terribilis. Next base: position 582,684,604 of record NW_027362762.1, read on the forward strand.
GTCACAGAGAGACGCTGAGCAGCGCAAGCAAGCCTGCGCTTCTCAGTGTCTGCGGGATGATAGGCTGGATGGCAGCGTTCTGCTGCGGTCCAGCCTGTCATCTCGATGTAGCAGAGCTGAAGCTGTCGTGGGAACCATGGAAAGGTAAGGATGAGGTTGCTTTATTATTTTTCTTTTATTGCAGGAGATCGTTGGCTTCAGCTGGAATGGGCGTGATGGTAAGTATGGTTTAATTTAGAACAATAAAGGATTGTGTCTTTATTTCAATTAAAGGACTTTATTCTGGGTGTTTGTGTTTTTTTTAACTTTGACTATGGGGTTAGTAATGGGGGTGTCTTATAGACGCCTCTCCATTACTAACCTGGGCTTGATGTCAGCTGGCATTATAAGCTGACATCAACCCCAACCCTATTACCCCCTGCCACCGCACCAGGGCAGCGTGGAAGAGCGAGGCTAAGTGCCAGAATTGGCGCATCCTATGGATGCGCCATTTCTGGGGCGGCTGACGGCTGGTGTTTCTAGCCTGGGAGGGGGCCAATATTCATGGCTCCCTTCCTGGGCTATTAATATCAGCCCCCAGCTGTCTGCCTAGCCTTTGCTAGCTATTAAATTAGGGGGGACCCCACGTCATTTTTTTGGGGGGGTCCCCCATTTTAATAGCTAGTAAAGGCTATGTATTCAGCTGGGGGCTGATATTAGTAGCCTGGTAAGCTCCGTGGGTATTACCCCCTTCCCAGGCTTCAAACATCTGCCCCAGCCGTCTGCTTAACCTCCGCTAGAGCCTAAAATTAAGGGGAACCCCACGCCAATTTTTTTAATAATAAATCCTTTATTTTAATACTAAATGACAAGTACAGTAACCAACACTATCACTGTACTTCATATATATGTGACTGACATGTTTCTATCTATCTAATCTATGTGTGATGCTCTATTCTTTCTGTTATAAATTGTCGGGTACAGATGCTGAATTGCCGGCCGGCTTTTTTAAAGAGACAGTGCATGAAAACACTATTATTTTTTTAAATAAATCCTTTACACTAAATGACAAGTATAGTAAGCAACACTATCACTGTACTTATTATATATGTGACTGACATGTTTCTATCTATCTAATCTATGTGTGAAGCTCTATTCTTTCTGTTCTAAATTGTCGGGTACAGATGCTGAATTGCCGGCCGGCTTTTTTAAAGAGACGGTGCATGAAAACACTAATATTTTTTTTAATAAATCCTTTACACTAAATGACAAGTGCAGTAACCAACACTGTCACTGTGCTTCTTATATGTGTGACTGACATGTTTCTATCTATCTAATCTATGTGTGATGCTCTATTCCTTCTTGTCTAAATTGTCGGGTACCGGTGTATGCCGCTGCTGAATTTGCCGGCCGGCTTTTTTAAAGAGAGTGTCTTCTGAGCAGTTTGTCAGCTTTTGGACACCTTTGCAGGTGTTTTCTATGTGTTTCTATGTGTTTTTGTTTGCCTGCCATTGGTTTTAACGGTGTTCGACGGTGTTCTAAGGTGTTCGACGAACAGTTCGACGAACAGTTCCTCGAACATCCCGGTGTTCGACGAACCGAACCGAACCCGAACACTACGGGGGTGGCTCAACACTAGTTAACAGAAGATAAGTATGAAATGGAAGTGGTCAAGACGAAAATTCTTGAATTTGTAGCTGTGAGTCAGCTCAGGGGAAGCATACAGGGTGAAGAAGCTGAAAGTCAGTTGTCCCTGAAACCTGAGCTGGTTGATCGTCTAGAAACCACTGGTGAGACAGAAACGTCTCGGTACAAGTGCCTCTTAGATGTACCCGAGGATTTGAGAGAAGAATGCAATAGTGAGTCCATGCATGAAGAGTTTAAGAAGGCCGTGGGAGCCTGTAAGGTGTACTCGACCTCAGAAGCTAAACAGCTATTGGTCCTGTCCACAACCGAAGTCACAGTGAAGAGGGTGGCTATCCTAAGTGACATGCACTGGCGATGTATTCGCACAAAGCGGTTTGTCCGGTTGAAGACGGAACAAGCGATTAGACAACTGGAGCTTATGAGAAAAGCTCAAAGTCTGTGTGAAGAGGTCATCCGGGTGTCTCATGCTCTGGTGAGAAAGCTCATTGGGAGAAATGGCCGAGCCATGCAAATGATGGTAAAGAAGTCTGGTGTGATGAAAGTAAGCAGTCCACGTGATCGTCAAGACTGGATACCAGATGAAGACGGCATGGTGTCATTCTCCGCTGTAGGAAAGGAAGAAAGTCTTGCATATATACGCATGCTGATGGAATACCGAGTGACCTACCTGCGAGAGGTAGAACAGTTGAATCTCGCTAGACTACGAATGGAAAGACAGAATCGCCTGAGCAGCAGAAGATGGCAGCCGTCTAGAAATTGTGAGACCAGACAGAGAAAGGGCCCTTCAAATAATACAACGGCTACAGTAGAAGTTAGAGACTTTCCAAGATGTCCTGAGGATAGTGGGCATGGGTTTAAAGGTAGTGAGACCTCCTGTAACTCAGGTCTGAGTGGCCCATACAAATGACCCAATAGTGTACGGGACAGTACGGAGTCGAACCGGACCTTAGATACCAGGGCATGTGAGTCACACTGCTGTATTGACCGCTGGGAGTGGGGGAGGTCTGACAAGGTTACGACCGACCACTGGGAGTGGGGGAGGTCTGACAAGCTTACGACTGACCGCTGGGAGCGGGGGAGGTCTGACAAGGTTACGACCCGGAAATGTGACTTGACGAAGTTAGTGACAATAACAGATGGTAGGTCCCTAAGGAATGGGCTAATGTCGATGACTAATGTTCCAGGGGCTGAGCAGCGCAAGAGTCAAGTACATGGTCTCTGTGTGAACTGTGGGTTATAATGTGATTGTGTATATTATGTGTTCAACCCCACAAGTATGAACAGAGAGGGGGATATGTAATGCAGCGGCTTGCAGCATTACTGTAATGGTCCAGGGTGTGTTCTGGCTGACCATGTACCTCTCCCTCAGAAGGACTGATCACATGACTGTGACATCATTATAGGTCCTGTGTGCACTGAAGGACTGATCACATGACTGTGACATCATCACAGGTCCTGTGTGCACTGAAGGATATATAAATCCTGGTGCTTTTGAAACAGGGGGAGAAAGGCGTGAGGCCTGTTTCCTGTGTGCGGATCACCGTTAGCTTGGAGAGGCTTAGTGAGGCCTAGGGAGGCCTGGTGAAGCCTGAAAGGCAGAGGCTGGATCCCTGTGTGTGTAAGAGATGCCAGTAGCCTTGGAAGGTACGAGGGCTGGAGACCACCATCTGGAAAGCCGTAAAGCCACAGCTGTGGCAGAACAAAGCTGACTGAAGCAGCTATAACCAGGCAAAGGTAAAAACGCTGCGCTATATGGACATTGATATAGTTACTTTGCTGAAGGCTGTAACTGGAGCCAAGTGGGCCTGTCTGCCACTTGAAAGGCGCTTGGATGTTATGTGTGTAAACATGACAGTGAGCCACTGAAATGGACTATGTTATAAGCAGTTATGAAGTGTAAGAAACTGCTGGATTGTGAAATACCGGAAAAACGTTGCATGTGTGCTTTAATTGACCCGGTGAAGTGAGTGTCCCCCAGCGTAATGAATAGCGCTGCCTTACAATACATATTCAGGACTGCAAGAGTTAAGGGTTAAATATTCACAGAGAGAGAGAGTTTTTAAAGTGATAAGATTGTGTTTGTTTTAACTTGTATGATGCAGACTGCTGCTTGAGAATTAAAGTCTACTGTGGTTAATCATTAACTAGCATCACTGCATTCTGTCTGTCACTCCTGTAATTGATTTTTTTAAGTGAAAGTGTTCTTAAAATAGACAGATTTTAATAGCTATCTAGCGTTTTAAATTACGTGTTCTCAGTGTACCCAAGCTCCAGTTCTGGCCATATCGGAAAAGGGGTGGAGGGTCGTAAAAGTGTGTGAGACCCCTTTTTCCAGATATCAAACAGGATATACAACGCTCTCAATCACGAACCCAGAAGCAAAGGTATTTAGATTAAACCTACATGCCAGGATAACCATTCCGAATCCAGAGGGAACTTTATTGCCGGATATAGAGGAGAAGAAGAGATTGTATTACCCTGCACGTGCACCTTTTAGGTGCAGTAGAAATTGGGGAACTCAGAAACAGAAATTGACCTAGCGAGAAAAGTAGTATTGTACTTGGGGTTTAGATTATAATGTGGGTGGGTACAATCAGCCAACGCCCGCCGAATTCACGGCCAAAGCATTAGTGGCTGAAAGAGAGGGAAAGAAGCAGGTAAAAAGCCTCCTCAAATTGTCAAGGCTGTCAGCCCCTGAGGGGAGGCTAGATGAGAAGGAATGGAAGGATGTGTTGAAAAATAAAAAGGGTCTCCTTAAAGGACACCTGAAAGGACACCGAGGCATGGTATAAAACAGCAAGGGAGCTGAAAAGACCGATGTGGACAGAGAAATATAATGTTGATACTGGATGTTATACTTATCAGCCACCTCCTGAGAAAATTGCGCTGGCTGCAGCAACCACACCCCAACAGTCCAGACCGCCCCCATACTCCCTGGAAGTCTGGACATGCAGGGTCTACCAAACACAGAACTCAGACTGGAATGACACTTGCGCAGTCTGTGGAGCACCACGCCCACACACACCTACTTCCCTGTATCCGATTCTCAATGCAGATGGAACACCCTACACCCCAGCAGCCATCTTAGCTCAGGGTACTTCCTGTCCGGTGGCCATCTTAAGTCAGGTCACTTCCCCTCCAGCGGCCATCTTACCTACTGGCACTTCCGCCCAGCAGCCATTTTCCATCCGGTGACTACCAGAATAGTGAAGTCAATGATGAAGAGGGTGAAGAGGATGACCCAGCGAAACAAAGCTAAGGAAAGCAGAAACGAAAACAGGAACAGGCAGCTCAGGCTGATAAATCCCAACTCATTGTATTAGATGACGCTGGCACTCCCCAGCGCCCCCTGAAGACTCAGCGTCTGTCACTGTAAAATGACATGTGGTCCTCACTTCTTTTCCTTCCGCCCCCAGGTGTTAATTCTGGCCTGCAAAGTGACCCCGCTATATCTCATGGAAACCCCAAGAGACTAACACTCTGGTGAATGGTCTACCAGATCCAGACCAACACACCATGCCCTTTTACAGGAAGATGTGCCAGATACAGAAGACGCACTCTGCCTCATGGATGGACCTGAGTGGACTCACTGAAACTAAAGCAGGAGATTCTGGCCAGTAATACGACAGGCCCTGGAGCCGTATGATATGATGGATACCGAGTGGTTTAAAACATATGAGTCAGGAGGTGATTTCCTTAAAAAGCTTTATATCTGGGTTAAAGAATGCTTAGTGGACCAGTCCACTTTCTTACAGTGTGTCATGCAAGATAAAGGAAAGACTGTGGAGAAGTCGTTTTACAGATTGAAGCCGATGTTCACGGATCTGTGATTCGAAAACCATGAGAAATCCCATAAGCAAATATGGATAAAGGCTTTTGTTCAAGGCCTCCGTGAACCTATTCAGAAACAACTGCAGACTACTAGACTCGAATACCAAAGACTGGATATGGACATCCTTTACCAAGTAGCAAGAGGGGTGGAAATGAATCAAGCACCCAGACCCCCTCGCATCAATCTACTAGTAGCACAAAATCTTCCATGGAACACAGATGCACAAAGACCCAGAGCCACCTGCTATAACTGTGGGAAGGTGGGACACATGAAGAGGATTTGCCACTTATCCTCTTAAAGGAAGGAGCCTGGACAACAGTGGCAATCACTCTAGGGACCACCAGGCCCAGACCACAATAGGCATTGACAAGCCGGATCCATCACAAGCACCAGAACCACTTATACTCTTACACTCCACAAGACATCAAAGTGGACCAAACCCCACCATCCAGATAGAGGTTGAGGGCAAACCCCTCAGCTTCCTGGTGGATACCGTTGCAGCCAGAAGTGTAATAACAAATATCGATTTACCAGACCCAGATTATCTCACATGAAGCGGTACCTTGTGTGGGGTTGGATGGAACCACACGCTACACACCAATGACCCAACCCCCACACGTTGGCCTTCAACCTATACAGAGTATGCGGTCTCAATTAGTTGTCTCTAGTGATGAGCGAGCACTAAAATGCTCGGGTGCTCAAAGCTCGGGTCGAGCACATTGGAATACTCGGGTGCTCGACCCGAGCAACGAGCCCAATGTAAGTCTAAGGGAAACTCGAGCATTTTTCTGGTGGTCCCCCCCGGCGGTCTGCAGAAGGTCAAAAATTGCCCAAATCGATGGGAATGGTGCTCAATTAAACGTCAGGCAGGCAGAATATATAGGCAGACAGGCAGGCAGGGTATATAGGAGGGTGCATGAAAAACATAGCAGGGCACTTGGAACACACTAGTGCCCTCCGATTTTCATGCACCCGTCTCTTTAAAAAAGCCGACCGGCAATTCATCAGTGGCATACACCGGTACCCGACAATTTAGAACAGAAAGAATAGAGCATCACACATAGATTAGATAGATAGAAACATGTCAGTCACATATATAATAAGTACAGTGACAGTGTTGGTTACTGTACTTGTTATTTAGTGTTAAAATAAAGGATTTCTTAAAAAAAAATAATAGTGTTTTTATCTCTTTAAAAAAGCCGTCCGGCAATTCATCAGCAGTAGTGTTGAGCGGGTATGTTCTATTAACCCTTTCGCCGAGTATTTATAGCTGCTCGGTGATATGGTTGAATCGCTCCCGTGTGCATGATTTGCGACTGTTTGACAGTTTTATTACATGTGAGGAATGTCTATTTCTTACACATTCCTCACATGTAATAAAACTGTCAAACAGCTGCAAATCATGCACACGGGAGCGATTTAACCTTATCACCGAGAGCAGCTGTAAATACTCGGAGCTCGGCACAAGCATACTCGGACAGAACATACGCGCTCAACACTAATCAGCAATATACACCGGTATCAGACAATTTAGAACAGAAAGAATAGAGCATCACACATAGCTTAGGTAGATAGAAACATGTCAGTCACATGTCAGTCACTTTCTGACTCCGGAGGGTGTGGACATGCCTGTCTGCCTCTCTGCTAGATTGTGGAGACAATACGGCGCCGGACTACTGGCAGCCCATTGCAGCAACAGAAGCTTCTACTTTATTTCAGTTACAGTTTTGTTACAGTTATTTTATTTTATTATTTTATTTTATTTTCTTACCTTCTCTGGATTACAACGTTCCTGTATACTCGTCTATTGGGGATGGAAGATACAACACTTCCCACACTATCAACTGCTGCTGGGCACACAGCACGAGATCTGCACCTGGATCTTCCTCCACCACTTACAAGTCTCCTGCAGGTACAGACACTCTGGGGCACGCAATACGGACCATCTCAGCTAATGCTACTGAAGGATGCATGCTGCTACCCACAGCCTGTGACAGGGATACAGCCATATGTGAGCGGTGGAGGTCACTGCATACGATCTGCCATGGAGAGGACTGGTGTGACGGGTGGAAACAATGACCGGATGGTGGACCCTAGGTCTGTTGCTAAACGAGCAGTGTATTCTAGGGATCGTCTTCTGGAACTGCGCAGGATAAAGTCTTCTCCAGCAGTGGCAATACGGAATGTTCCACGGGAAATAAGGAGACCTTTCAGAGGCTGCAGAGCAGGCAAGAAGATCAAGTCCTGGAGGAGATGGTTTAAACCAGTGGTCCCATCCATTATCATGGGTAACGTACGATCGCTGGGAAATAAGTCGGATGAACTGCTGGCTCTGAGTAAGACCCAGAAAGAGTTTAGGGAATGCAGTCTCATGAGCTTTACAGAAACCTGGCTGCATGAGGAGGTCCCAGATTCATGTGTCTCGGTACCAGGGTTTCAAATGGTTCGGGCTGATAGAGAGAGAGTTAGATGCGGCAAGAAAAAAGGTGGAGGAGTGATACTCTACATTAACAACAGATGGTGCAATCAGGGGCATGTAACTGTTAAGGAGAAACGTTGCTGTCCAAATATTGAACTGTTAGCAGTGGGCCTCAGGCCTTACTATCTGCCTATAGAATTCACTCTTGTTATTGTAGTTGTGATGTATATACCACCATCTGCGAACCCAGAGGCTGCTGGGGATGTGTTGTCAGGGGTGATGGCCTGGCTTCAGACTAAACACCCAAACTCTCTAACTGTAATTTCTGGGGATTTCAATCGAGTAAAGATCTCATCTGCAATACCAAAGTTCTATCAATATGTCAAATGTCCTACACGGGACAACAACACACTGGATCTCCTCTTTGCTAATGTTAAGAATGCTTATTCATCGGCTGCATTACCCCCCCTGGGGAAATCTGACCACAACCTCATACTATTGTCTCCTGCTTACCAACCAGACGTCCGCAAACAACCAGTGACAATTAAAAAGATAAGGAAGTGGTGTCCAGCAGCAGAGGAGGCGTTACAAGACTGCTGTGATTGTACAGACTGGGAGGTGTTGTGTACCATGAAAGAGAATTGTGATGTTAATGAGATTACTGGCAGAGTTACTGATTGCATCAACTTCTGTATGGACATTGTAGTACCTGTTCAAGAGATTCGGTGTTATGCAAACAATAAGCCATGGATTACAAAAGAGTTGAAACATTTACTAAACATGAAAAAACTGGCTTTTAAAAGGAAGGACAAGGAGGCATTGAAAATTATACAGCGAGACCTAAAGGGGAAAATTAAGATTGCCCGTGAGGCATTCAGAGTTAAATTAGAAAATCAATTTGCACAAAAAAGCTCCAGAGAGGTGTGGGCTGGAATGAAGCTAGTGACTGGGTTTAAGGCAAGGTCGGAGCAGGGGGGTGGTGGACTTAGATTGGCTAATGAAATGAATGAGTTCTTCAATAGATTCAGCAATAAAGGTGCGGTAGCAGCAGGGAAGGGGGAGGAGGCCATGGAACAACTAGCTAAATTAACAGGGGGTGAAATAGATAATTTCTCGGTCTCCAAAAATGACGTGAGGGACCAGTTTAGTAAGCTGGCCATTGGCAAAGCAGCAGGGCCTGACGGTCTCAGTCCACGTGTCCTCAGAGTGTGTGCAAATGAGTTGTGTACTGTCTTCCAGCATCTTTTTAACCAGAGCTTACAATCAAAGAGAGTACCAGTGCTATGGAAGACTTCCTGCCTGGTGCCGGTTCCCAAGACTACCTTCCCGGCTTCCCCGGGGGACTATAGACCGGTGGCCTTAACATCGCATGCGATGAAGTCCTTGGAGAGAATAGTACTTGCTCACTTGTGTCCGAGGGTGATGGCGCATACTGATGCTCTTCAGTTTGCGTACCGGCAGGGACTGGGGGTGGACGATGCTGTAGCGTCTCTGCTACAAACAGTACATTCCCTTTTGGACAATGATGGAACCACAGTGCGTGCTTTGTTCTTTGATTTCTCTAGTGCGTTCAACACATTACAGCCACTCTTACTGCGTGGAAAGTTGATTAAAATGGCGGTGGATGAGGGACTTGTGAATTGGATAATTGACTACCTGTCGGATAGGCCACAGTTTGTTAGGTGGGGGACGGCTACATCAGATAGTGTACTGAGCAGTGTCGGAGCCCCGCAGGGAACAGTGCTGTCGCCATTCCTCTTTACATTGTACACAGCTGACTTTCAGTATAAATCAGACCGTTGTCACCTCCAGAAGTACTCGGATGACTCTGTGATAGTTGGCGGTATTGGGAAGGACCAGGATGAAGAGGAATATAGAAGGGTGGTTGCGGACTTTGTAGTATGGTGCCAGGCTAACCATCTAGAACTAAATGTTAAGAAAACCAGGGAGTTGGTGATGAGCTATGGAAGGTGCAAGAAGGTATGCCTACCTGTTACCATTGACGGTCAGGATGTGGAGATGGTGGACAGTTTCAAATATTTGGGGGTTTACCTGGATAGCAAGCTAGACTGGAAGTGCCACATGGAGAAGGTCTACAAGAAGGGGATGAGTAGATTGTACTTCCTAAGGAAGTTAAGGTCATTTAATGTGTGTGGCAAAATGCTTGAGGTGTTCTACCAATCCATTGTGGCTAGTGCCACCTTTGCGGCAATAATTTGCTGGGGTAACAGTGTGCGTGTTGCTGACGCCAACAAGCTCAACAAACTTATCAAGAAGGCTAGCGCGACGGTGGGCCTACAGCTTGGGACTTTTGAAGAGGTGGTAGAGGATAGGATTAAGAAGAAGTGCAGAGCTATAATGGGCAACAACACACACCCGCTTTATGAACTGTTTGCGAAACAGAAGAGCACATTCAGCAATCGCCTAGTACAACTAAGGTGTAAAAAGGAAAAATACAGGAAATCGTTTGTTCCAACAGCTATGGGGGTGTTTAACAAATGTCTGAAAAGTAATGTCTAAAGCATTCCAAATGTTATGTTATCATATGTGTCATGTTCAAGATCTGTGTTCTGCTGCTGTGATACCGCAATTTCCTCCGGGATAAATAAAGTATATCTTATCTTATCTTATAATAAGTACAGTGATAGTGTTGATTACTGTACTTGTCATTTAGTGTTAAAATAAAGGATTTATTTAAAAAAAAATTGGCGTGGGGTTCCCCGTAATTTTAGTCTCCAGCAGAGGTTAAGTAGATGGCTGGGGCAGATGTTTGAAGCCTGGGAAGGGGGTAATACCCACGGAGCTTCCCAGGCTACTAATATCAGCCCTCAGCTGAATACCTAGCCTTTACTAGCTATTAAAATGGGGGACCCCCTATTTTAATAGCTAGCAAAGGCTAGACAGACAGCTGGGGGCTGATATTAATAGCCCAGGAAGGGTGCCATGAATATTGGCCCCCTCCCAGGCTAGAAACACCAGCCGTCAGCCGCCCCAGAAATGGGGCATCCATAGGATGCACCAATTCTGGCACTTAGCCTTGCTCTTCCCACTGCCCTGTAGCGGTGGCAGTGGGGTAATAGGGCTAGGGTTGATGTCAGCTTATAATGCCAGCTGACATCAAGCCCAGGTTAGTAATGGAGAGGCGTCTATAAGACACCCCCATTACTAACCCCATAGTCAAAGTTAAAAAAAAACACAAACACCCAGAATAAAGTCCTTTAATTGAAATAAACACACAATTCTTTAATGTTCTAAATTAAACTCTACTTACCGTATCGCCCATTCCAGCTGAAGCCAACGATCTCCTGCAATAAAAATAAAATAGTAAAGCAACCTCATCCTTACCTTTCCATGGTTCCCAGGACGGCTCGAGCTCTGCTACATTCACATGACAGGCTGGATCGCAGCCGAAAGCTGCCATCCAGCTTGCCATGCCACAGACACTGAGAAGCGCAGGCATGCTTGCGCTCCTCAGTGTCTGGCTGTGATGGCATCCAGATGAGCCGAGTTCATGTCCATGTCCCAGGTGTTTGCCAGCAGGCTTTTTTAAAGAGACGGGTGCATGGAAACACTATTATTATTTTTTTAATAAATCCTTTATTTTAACACTAAATAACAAGTACAGTAACCAACACTGTTACTCTACTTATCATATATGTGACTGACTTGTTTCTATCTATCTAATCTATGTGTGATGCTCTATTCTTTCTGTTCTAAATTGCCGGGTACCGGTGTATGCCGCTGATGAATTGCCGGCTTTTCATGTTTCACTGTGAGCGCTGTTCCCATCGATTTGGGCAACCACTGTAATGCCACAAACACCATTGCTGCGGCATTACAGTGAGTGGCAGACAATCCCTGCATGATTGGTGCTCTAAAGAACGCCAAACATGCAGGACGGGGACCCGAGCTCCCGCCCGAGCATCTCGAAAGTACTCGGCGAGCTCCGAGCATCTCGAGTACTGAGATGCTCGGGCGAGTACCGAGCAGTGGCGAGCATGCTCGCTCATCACTAGTTGTCTCCATAACCTGCCCAGTAAACCTACTAGGTGCAGATCTACTAGCAAAAATCCAGGCCAATATTCGATTTCAAAAGGATTGAACTGTAACACTGACCACTCCACTATCACAGGAACACTCAGCTGAAGTATATGGCCTCTTCTCACTGCAGGACACATCTGCTGACCCAGTGGATGGTACACTGATGGCACTGATTTAAAATTGTTCTAATAAAGATTTTCCATTTTTACAACAAAACTCCTATATATTTCTCCTTGTTTCATATCTAATCCTTAGGGGTAATGTGCTTGCATATTGATCTTCATCATTTTCATTATTAATCTAGATTTTATTAGAAAATGAACCTGGTATTTAAGTATCTAATATTTGTTTCTGTGTTCTTCACAGTTGAAGCCAGGATGTGTGTGGACTTTAGAGCACATGACCAAATGTGGCTCTCTCAGCTCAATGATACATTTAAAAATGGTACCAGTAATGATCCAGATAATGGTGACAGGTGTTTGCAAAACAAAATATTTAAGGTTAAAGACCTACTGAGATGGAGGACAAGAATATGGTGGAATAGGGTGTAAAGGGTCCGGGTGGTGGAACCTCTGTGCCGTGGTGCAAGGAGGGACCCAGAGGGGCGTAACTAGGTATCAACACGAACCGACCTTGGTCGGACGGCGGCTAACGACTCCGTGACCAGGGAGGATCCGAGCAGAGGGACCAGGTGCTACTCTGGGGATGACCTTGTAGAGAGCAGGTGGCTCCCATGGGTCAGATGGCTGGGACTGACCGGTATGACGGATGGACACAGCAAGCAGGCAGAAGTCTCTGAGTTAGCTGACAGGTGGTCACGGCACGTGACGGCAGAGCAGGCTGAAGTCTCTGGGTTAGCAGACGGGTGGTCACGGCAAGTGACAGCAGGAGCCTCCAGGTAGGCTAGCAGGTAACGGGCAGGTAACAGGCGAGTGCTCCCAGGTGAGCAAGCTAGCAGGCACGGCAGGTAGCAGGCAGGTAACTGCCAGGTGCTTCCTGGTAGGCAGGCGGGCTTGCCCATAGACAGACTGGTGGGTAGTGCGGAAGGCAGACTGTCGGGCTGGAGAGTAGTCAGGCTGGCGGACTGGAACAGAAGTCAGGCTGGCAACGGGACCTGAGGGCTGAAGCAGAGGTAATATACTGTGCAACAACTTTGCTCGGGCACCTCCATTTTGGAGGAGGTGCTTTATATATGGGAGGTCCTCTGGCAATTGGTCGTGGACTCCTTAGGATGGCGCGCGCGGTCCCTTTAAGAGAGGGGTAGCGCGTGTGCGCCCTAAGCACAGTGCCCGGGAAGGAGCGCGCGCCGGCAGCAGCGAGGAGGGGAGCGCTGGAGGACGCCGCACCAGGAGCGGGAAGGTGAGAGGGACGGAGTCTCTGCCTAGCAGTGGGCAGAGACGCCAATGCTACAGTACCCCCCCCCTTTAGGGCCCCCCTTTTTTAGGCCAGAGAGAAATTTCTCAAGGAGAAGCGGGGCGTTGATGTTCTCCCTGGGTTCCCACGTACTTTCCTCAGGACCAAACCCCTTCCAATCCACCAGAAAAAAAGTTTTCCCCCTTACCCTCTTGGTGGCCAGAATACTCTCTACCTCAAAGACGTCCTCAGCAGAAACCGGAGCAGGAGGAATACCTGGATTGTTGGAAAAAGTGTTAAGGACAACGGGTTTGAGGAGAGATACGTGGAAGGAGTTGGGAATGCGTAGGGTGGCCGGGAGTTTTAATTTGTAAGCTACTGGATTAATTTGCCTGAGGACTTCGAAAGGACCGATGAATCGAGGGCCCAACTTGTAGGAGGGTACTTTGAGCTGCACATGTTTGGAGGAGAGCCAGACCTTGTCTCCTGGACGAAATTGAGGCGGATCCAGACGTCTCTTATCAGCATATCTCTTCATCCGCTCGGAAGACTGAAGAAGAGCGGACCTAGTACTCTCCCAAATGGTAGAAAATTCGCTGACAAGAGACTCCGCAGCAGGGTTGTCCACAGAAGCGGAGACGGGAACCGGAATCCGGGGATGTTGGCCACAAACTATAAAGAACAGGGACTTGGAAGAGGATTTGCTCTCATGGTTATTATAAGAGAACTCGGCCCATGGTAGGAGGTCCGCCCAATCGGAATGGTGGGCATTAACGAAGTGCTGGAGGAAGCTGGTAAGGATCTGATTGATCCGCTCCACTTGGCCATTGGACTGTGGGTGGTAAGCGGAGGAGAAATCCAGGGTGACGTCTAGCAGCTTACATGTGGCTCTCCAGAAGCGTGAGGTGAACTGAACCCCTCGATCCGACACGATGTGGAGGGGTAGGCCATGGAGACGGAAAATGTGGCGGATAAAGTCCTTAGCCAGCTCGGGTGCAGATGGGAGACCAGGCAGGGGAATGAAGTGGGCCATTTTAGAAAAGTGGTCAGCGACCACCCAAATGACTGTACACCCGGCAGAAACAGGAAGGTCGGTGATAAAGTCCATAGCAATGTGCTGCCATGGAGCAGCAGGTACGGGAAGGGGCAGGAGATGACCGGCTGGTAGATGTCTGGGAACTTTGTTGCGGGCACAAGATGAACAGGCCGTGACGAAGTCTGCAACATCCTTACGCAGGGTAGGCCACCAGTAATGCCGGGTAATGAGCATGAAGGTCTTCTTTTGGCCAGCATGGCCAGCTAGTTTAGAAGAATGACCCCAGCGAAGAACCCTCTCATGATCTGGTACTGCTCCAAACGTCTTGCCGGGTGGAAGACGAGTCAGATCCAAGGGGGCAACATTCATCACCTTGGAGGGATCGATGATGTGCATAGGCTCCTCCTCTTGATCGGAGGACAGGAAGGATCGGGACAAGGCATCAGCTTTGACATTCTTGTCCGCCGGGCGGAAATGTAAGATGAAGTCGAAGCGGGCAAAAAACAAAGACCACCGGGCCTGACGCGGATTAAGTCTCTGGGCATTTTGGAGATATGCCAGATTTTTGTGATCCGTGTAGATGATCACTGGGTATAGAGCCCCTTCAAGCAGATAGCGCCACTCCTCCAGAGCCAATTAGACGGCTAGCAATTCACGGTCTCCTATGGAGTAGTTGCGCTCAGATGAGGAGAAGATTTTGGAGAAGAAGCCGCAGGTTACCATTCTCCCGGTAGAAGATTTTTGGGTGAGTACCGCTCCGGTTCCGGAGGAGGAGGCATCAACCTCCAGGTAGAATTGTTTATTGCAGTCCGGATGGTGCAGGACTGGGGCAGAGGCGAAGGCTTTCTTTAAGGAAAGAAAGGCCTCCTCGGCTTCAGGCGACCATACCTTGGGATTTGCCCCCTTACGGGTGAGCGCAGATATGGGAGTAGTCCGGGACGAGAAGTGTGGGATGCAGAGACGATAGTAATTGGCGAAGCCCAGGAGTCGCTGTATCGCCTTCAACCCCTCCGGACGGGGCCACCTTAGGACAGCAGAGAGCTTCTCGGGATCCATTCGCAAGCCTGTCTGTGAGATAACATAGCCCAAGAATGGAAGGGAGGTCTGGTCGAAGAGGCACTTCTCGTACTTGGCATAGAGTTGGTTCTGCCTGAGCCTAAGCAGGACCTGACGAACATCCCTCCGGTGTGTGGGGAGATCCGGAGAGAAGACCAAGATATCGTCTAGGTATACCACCACGCTGGAGTACAGGAGGTCACAAAAGATATCGTTGACCAGTTCTTGAAAGATGGCGGGAGCATTGCAGAGGCCGAAGGGCATCACACGGTACTCATAGTGACCGTCCCGGGTATTGAATGCTGTCTTCCAATCGTCTCCTTGACGGATACGGACCAGGTTATATGCTCCCTTTAGATCCAGCTTGGAGAAGATCCTGGCGCCTTTGAGGCGATCAAACAACTCGGAGATGAGCTGCAGGGGGTATTTGTTTTTTACCGTGATTTGATTGAGTCCTCTATAGTCAATACAGGGACGTAGCGAGCCGCCTTTCTTTTTGACAAAGAAGAATCCGGCTCCAGCCGGGGAGGTAGACTTCCGGATGAATCCCCTAGCCAGATTCTCCTCTATGTACTCTGACATGGCCCGGGTTTCAGCCGCAGACAACGGATAAATACGCCCACGGGGTGGAGTGGCGCCAGGTACCAAGTCGATCAAGCAATCATATGGCCTATGAGGTGGTAATGTCTCTGCCTCCTTTTTACCGAAGACGTCTGCATAGGGCCAATAAGGAGCCGGAAGACCGGGTAAATTAGTTGGAGCGGGTATTGGACGAACCGGGCGAACCGGAACCAGGCAGGTCCTATGGCAGTCCAGACCCCACCGAAGTACTTCACCGGATTGCCAGTTCAACACGGGTTCATGCGTCTGGAGCCAAGGTAGGCCTAGCAATAGGGAGTGAGAGAGTCCGGGTAGCACATGGAAGAAGATCTTTTCAGAGTGCAGCATTCCTACCTGCAGGATTATGGGTTACGTGATGAACAGGATGGTCACCGGTAGGAGTCTTCCATCCACGGAGGCGACAGACAATGGTTCAGCCAGAGATTTGGTGGGAATGCGGTATTTCTCTACTAGGGACTGGGAAATGAGATTTCCAGCAGCTCCAGAATCTAGCTGAGCAAGTTCAAAGTGACGGTTCTGTCCCCAGGAGATAGAGACAGACAGAGTCAGGGATGGTGAGGACTTACTTTTGTCTAGGACGACCTCTCCGAGCGGTCCTAGACACCGGAGTTTCCCGGTCTCTCTGGGCAGGAACGGATCAGGTGCTCCTTACTGCCACATTAGAAACAGCTCCCCTCCGTTCGGCGTGACTCTTGGAGAGATTTGACCATCTTGGTTTGGTCGATCTGCATGGGCTCGGGTGAGTGCGCCCGGGGAGTGACAGATGAAGAGACAGGTCTCTGGAAAGTAGGAGCAAGGCGGGGAAACCTCCTGTCACGGGTGGTCTCTTTGGTACGTTCCTGGAACCGGATGTCAATCCGGGTAGCTAGTGTCACCAAGTCATCCAGGGTGGTTGGAATGTCCCGACCGGCAAGTTCGTCTTTAATCCGACCGGAAAGGCCTTCCCAGAAGATGGACACCAGGGCCTCGTTATCCCAGGCAAGCTCAGAAGCGAGGGTACGGAACAGTATGGCATATTGGCCCACGGTGAGACTCCCTTGGCAGAGACGTAGCAGAGAGGAGGCTGATGAGGTCTTTCGTCCCGGTTCATCGAAGACTTTCCGGAAAGCAGTGAAGAAAGCTGACAAGTTGGATACCAGGGGATCCCCTCTCTCCCACAGGGGATTTAGCCAAGCCAGTGCTTCCCCAGTGAGATGGGACGTGATGAAGACCACTTTGGCCCGGTCGGAGGTAAAATGATGTGCCAAGAGTTCAAAGTGCAGGGTGCACTGGTTAATGAAGCCTCGAGCCAAGGCGGGGTCTCCACCAAACCGAGGCGGTGCAGAAAGCTGGGGACCTGGACCGGGTATCATGGTATTGATGGGCAGCGGCGCTGCTGGGGCATGAGTCGTGCGACTGGAGGCAGGTCCTGATGGAGCAGTCAGTGTGTCCAGGCGGGAGTTGACATTACGCAGGTGGTTCAGGATGGATTCCTGTTGGGATCTCTGATGGGAGACTTCGAAGAATAGGTCAGAGAGCGAGGGAGCTTGGGTGCCACCGGGTTCCATGGCCCGAGCAAACTGTAATGGGTCCGGGTGGTGGAACCTCTGTGCCGGGGTGCAAGGAGGGACCCAGAGGGGCGTAACTAGATATCAACCCGAACCGACCTTGGTCGGATGGCGGCTAACGACTCCGTGACCAGGGAGGATCCGAGCAGAGGGACCAGGTGCTACTCTGGGGACGACCTTGTAGAGAGCAGGTGGCTCCCACGGGTCAGATGGCTGGGACTGACCGGTAAGACGGGTGGACACAGCAAGCAGGCAGAAGTCTGTGAGTTAGCTGACAGGTGGTCACGGCACGTGACGGCAGAGCAGGCTGAAGTCTCTGGGTTAGCAGACGGGTGGTCATGGCAAGTGACAGCAGGCGCCTCCAGTTAGGCTAGCAGGTAACGGGCAGGTAACAGGCGAGTGCTCCCAGGTGAGCAGGCTAGCAGGCACGGCAGGTAGCAGGCAGGTAACTGGCAGGTGCTTCCTAGTAGGCAGGCGAGCTTGCCCATAGACAGACTGGCGGGTAGTGCGGAAGGCAGACTGTCGGGCTGGAGAGTAGTCAGGCTGGCGGACTGGAACAGAAGTCAGGCTGGCAACGGGACCTGAGGACTGAAGCAGAGGTAATATACTGTGCAACAACTTTGCTCGGGCACCTCCATTTTGCAGGAGGTGCTTTATATGTGGGAGGTCCTCCGGCAATTGGTCTGGGACTCCTTAGGACAGCGCGCGCGGTCCCTTTAAGAGAGGGGGAGCGCGCGCGTGCGCGCCCTAAGCACAGTGCCCGGGAAGGAGCGCGCGCCGGCAGCAGCGAGGAGGGGAGCGCTGGAGGATGCCGCGCCAGGAGCGGGAAGGTGAGAGGGACGGCGTCTCTGCCTAGCAGTGGGCAGAGACGCCGATGCTACATAGGGCCTATTTGGACAAATACCTACAGAGTGGCCTGATCCCTGGGGGACTCCGCATACAAGTCTTTCCCTCCTTTAACATCATGGATGAGAGCTTTAAAAATAGTTTGGAGGAGTTCTCCAACAATTGTTCTAGCGTTTTTTTGCAGCTACTTAGTGGGCAAAATCAAAAATTTCTAACTGATATTGAGGCCAAGATAGATGCACTCCGAGCAAAAATTATAAAGGAGTAGGGCAGTGATGCTTTAAATAAACATAATGAGGAACTTCTTAAAAAATGGGCAATAGAGGCACAATCCATTAAAGGGAATCTGTCACCCCCTGTGAGATATCAGACCTCTACTATGGGCATACAGGTTATAGAAATGTAAATCTATACATACCTGTATGGTCCATAGTAGAGGTTTGATTGCAGAGAAATGTTTTTATCAACTCTGTTTGCACAAGTTTGGCGTCCCCCGGATGCCAAAAAATCCCCGCCTAACTGTTTATTATTCCCCTAAATCCCCGCCTATATGCTGTAACCATATTCCCCCCCTCCCCTGCACGTCACAGGGCCCTGTGACGTGCACTGTGCTCCCTGACATAGAGCACGTTTTGCTTCCTCCCGGCCCCGTCTCTCCGTGAACTGCGCTACATGGTTCTATTGCGCAGGCGCCGGGGAGTCACTGCGCAACACACGCCACCACTATACCATCACCAATATGTCTACAGGTACAGTTATACAGTTTTGCTGACTTTTTTGCTTTCTGCCAGAATATCTGCCTCACACCAGTATGGTTGATCAGCCCTCTGGATATATGTTAGGAGTTGCTTGGTATTTCAGTTCAGCCATCTATATCACTCAGGTGTGAGGTGCTATAATACTGTTACGTGGCATTCTGACATATTTGGCACCTTTGGTGTAGTGTGGGTTTTGGTCTCAATATTTTTTCTGCCAGTTTATTTGTCTGTCCACGGTTCCCTATGTTTGTTCTTTGTGATATTTTGATAAATACTAGTGTTGAGCGAGCATGCTCGACACTGCTCGGTACGTGCCCGAGCATCACGTTACTCGGGATGTTCGGCGAGCACCGAGCATTTCCGGGTTACTCGAGCGGGAGCTCGGGTCTCCGCCCTGCATGTTTGGCGCTCTTTACAGAGCCAATGAACATGCAGGGATTGCCAGCCAGTCACTGTAATGTCGCAGCCATGTTGTTTGTGGGCATTACAGTGATTGGCTGGCCGCACAGCGTCACCTCGAGTATTTAAAACCGGGCGCCGCCATCTTGGACACAGTCGCTCCGGATTAGACAGTGTATGGACAGCGCTGCTGATTTAGGGTGAGATATATCCTGCGAAATAGTTAGTGTAGGGTCTGTAAAGGCTGCCAGATCAAACAAACAGTCCTTCTCAAGACTAATATCCATCCCAGATATCAGGCAAGCAGGCAGGTAGGCTGTATAGGAGATGCAGTGGTTATACCAGCAAACGCTGCATTACAGTCCTGTGTGCTCCTGTTGCTGAAATTGCTGGACTTAGCTCCAGGTCTCGGGGGCCAGGAAAAATCCTTTTTTTTCATCTACAGTCATATGAAAAAGTTTGGGCACCCCTATTAATCTTAAGCTTAATGTTTTATAAAAATTGGTGTTTTTGCAACAGCTATTTCAGTTTGATATATGTAATAACTGTTGGACACAGTAATGTTTATGCCTTGAAATGAGGTTTATTGTGCTAACAGAAAATGTGCAATCTGCATTCAAACAAAATTTGACCGGTGCATAAGTATGGGCACCCTTATCATTTTCTTGTTTTAAATACTCCTGCCTACTTTTTACTGACTTACTAAAGCACTTTTTTTGGTTTTGTAACCTCATTGAGCTTTGAACTTTATAGGCAGGTGTATGCAATCATGAAAAAAGCTACTTAAAGTGGCCACTTGCAAGTTGTTCTCCTGTTTGAATCTCCTCTGAAGAGTGGCATCATGGGCTCCTCAAAACAACTGTCAAATGATCTGAAAACAAAGATTATTCAACATAGTTGTTCAGGGGAAGGATACAAAAAGCTGTCTCAGAGATTTAACCTGTCAGTTTCCACTGTGAGGAACATAGTAAGGAAATGGAAGAACATAGGGACAGTTCTTGTTAAGGCCAGAAGTGTCAGGACAAGAAAAACATCAGAAAGGCAGAGAAGAAGAATGGTGAGATCAGTCAAGGACAATCCTCAGACCACCTCCAGAGAGCTGCAGCATCAACTTGCTGCAGATGGTGTCACTGTGCATTGGTCAACTATACAACGCACTTTGCACAAGGAGAAGCTGTATGGGAGAGTGATGCGAAAGAAGCCGTTTCTGCAAGTACGCACAAACAGAGTCGGCTGAGGTATGCAAAAGCACATTTGAAGAAGCCTATTTCTTTTTGGAAGAAGGTTCTGTGGACTGATGAAACCAAGATTGAGTTGTTTGGTCATACAAAAAGGCGTTATGCATGGTGGCAAAAAAACACAGCATTCCAAGAAAAACACTTGCTACCCACAGTAAATTTTGGTGGAGGTTCCATCATGCTTTGGGGCTGTGTGGTCAATGCCGGCACTGGGAATCTTGTTAAAGTTGAGGGACGCATGGATTCCACTCAGTATCAGCAGATTCTTGGCAATAGTGTTCAAGAATCAGTGATAAAGTTGAAGTTACGCAGTGGATGGATCTTTCAGCAAGACAATGATCCAAAACACCGCTCCAAATCTACTCAGGCATTCATGCAGAGGAACAATTACAATGTTCTGGAATGGCCATCCCAGTCCCCAGACCTGAATATCATTGAACATCTGTGGGATCATTTGAAGAGGCTGTCCATGCTCGGCGACCATCAAACTTAACTGAACTGGAATTGTTTTGTAAAGAGGAATGGTCAAAAATACCTTCATCCAGGATCCAGGAACTCATTAAAAGCTACAGGAAGCGACTAGAAGCTGTTATTTTTGCAAAAGGAGGATCTACTAAATATTAATGTCACTTTTCTGGTGAGGTGCCCATACTTATGCACCTGTCAAATTTTGTTTGAATGCAGATTGCACATTTTCTGTTAGTACAATAAACCTCATTTCAAGGCAGAAACATTACTGTATCCAACAGTTATTACATATATCAAACTGAAATAGCTGTTGCAAAAACACCAATTTTTATAAAACATTAAGCTTAAGATTAATAGGGGTGCCCAAACTTTTTCATATGACTGTAAATCCTCTTTTTTTTTTTCCTCCTTCACACTGTACAAATACCCGTCTTATTAACCTTTTGGTGTCCACCCCCCCCCCCCCAAAAAAAAAGTGTGTCTTTGATTTTTCAGACACAAATATATCTGTTGAAAATAGTCTGGTGTAGGCTAGAGAAACAGAAGTGTGGTTTTGCAGTTCCACGCTTCAAACCTCTGTATTATCCACTTTTGGGCCATTTGTATCTAAAAAACAGTTTGAGTGTGTCGCTCACTGTTCAGCCACAAATATATATATTTAAAAAAAGTCTGGTATACACCAGTAAATTATAACTGTGGTTTTGCTGTTCCACGGTAAAAAATCTCTATTATCCTGCTTTTGCCATTTTTTGCCGTAAAAAAAAAAATAATAGTGTCTCCTGATTGTTCAGACACAAATATATCTGTTGAAAATAGTCTGGTGTAGGCCCGAGAAATACAAGTGTGGTTTTGCAGTTCCACGGGTCAAATCTCTGTATTATCCTGCTTTTTGCATTTTTTGCTGTAAAGAAAAACAGTAGTGTCTTCTGATTGTTCAGACACAAATATACCTGTTGAAAATAGTATGGTGTAGGCCAGATTACTAGAATTGTGGTTTTGCAGCTCCACGGGTCAAATCTCTGTATTATCCTTCTTTTGGCATTTTTTGCCGTAAAGAAAAACAGTAGTGTCTCCTGATTGTTCAGACACAAATATATCTGTTGAAAATAGTCTGCTGTAGGCCAGATTACTAGAACTGTGGTTTTGCAGTTCCAGGGGTCAAATCTCTGTATCATCCTTCCTTTGGCATTTTTTGCCGTAAAGAAAAACAGTAGTGTCTCCTGATTGTTCACACACAAATATATCTGTTGATAATAGTCTGGTGTAGGCCAGATTACTAGAACTGTGGTTTTGCAGTTCCAGGGGTCAAATCGCTGTATCATCCTTCCTTTGGCATTTTTTGCCGTAAAGAAAAACAGTAGTGTCTCCTGTTTGTTCAGACACAAATATATCTGTTGAAAATAGTCTGGTGTAGGCCCGAGAAATACAAGTATGGTTTTGCAGTTCCACAGTTCAAACCTCTGTATTATCCACTTTTGGGCCATTTTTACATAAAAAAAAACAGTTTGAGTGTGTCGCTCACTGTTCAGCCGCAAATATATCTATTTAAAATTTTCTGGTATACCCCAGTAAACAATAACTGTGGTTTTGCCATTCCACGGTAAAAAATCTCTATTATTCAGTTTTTGGTATTTTTTCCGTAAAGAAAAACAGTAATAGTTTCTCCCTGATTGTTCAGATTGTTTAAAAGAGTCGGGTGTAGGCCAGAGAAATAGAACTGTGGTTTTCCTCTTCCACAGTTCTAATCTACTTTTTATTACCATTTCTCCATTGATAGTGCGAGTGTCAGCTATTTTACTTCCTTTACAATGGGCAAAGCGCGTGGCAAGGGACGTGGAAGTGGACGTTCTGGTGATGGTGCGTGCAGAGGACGGGCCGCGGCCAAGGTGAAAATGTGCCACAACCAACAGCCACATCTTCTCGCTCCCACTTCTTGACCGAATTACTAGGGAAGCACAGAACAACACCAGTATTGCGAACTGATCAGTGTGAACAGGTTATTAATTGGATAGCAGATAATACTTCCAGTTACCTGGGCACCACCACCTCCGGTCTGTCTTCCACACGGTCAACTCTTAGTAGCCGTGAGTCTCGACCGCATACTCCTCCTCACCCTGATGCTCCTTCCTCCCACCATGCCGAGTGTTGTCAGACAGTAACTGATCCCACACTTGGACACTCTGAAGAGCTGTTCACTGGTCCATTTCCAGATTTGTGCCCCTCACCTGCTCCGCTTGAAGTGGTGGAAGAGGAGATCACATGTAGCGATGCCCAAATATTTGAACAGCCACGGCCACAGGAAGTCGACGCTGGCAATTTGTCACAAGAGGTGGACGATGACGAGACACAATTGCCAGGAAGTGAGGACGAGGATCGTGGTGCACAAGTGGAAGAGGAGGAGGTGGTGGATGATCTAGTAACTGACCCAACGTGGCAGGAGGACATGCAGAGCGAGGCCAGCAGCACACAGGGTGAGGGAGGCAGAGTACCCCAACAGGCAGGAAGAAGCAGTGTGGTGGCCGCACACAGAAGTCGGGCAACAGTTCCCCGTAACACCAACATGAGGGACGTTGCCAGTACAACCTGTAGGTCTTCCAGAGTCTGGAATTTTTTTAAAGACTCTGCTGATAACCCCAAAAAGGCCATTTGTACCACCTGCCATGCCAGCATCAGCAGGGGTGACAAAACTACCAGCCTGACCACCACCAGCATTATCAGGCACATGGCAGCAAAGCACCCGACTTTGTGGGGCGAACCCCAGGGTCCACGACCAGTGTCAGCGGGTGTCACCACTGCTTCTTCCGCTGTTGTGCGTGCAATAGAACCCCCTGTTGTGTGTGCAAGGCAATCCCCAGTTCATACTACATGCAAAGATGCCCCCTCCTCTCAGTCTTCACTTGTTATGGCAGTTTCTCAAGAAACAGCATCAACGTCCTCGTCCACGTCCCACCGCAGCGTTCAATAGTCCATATCCCAGACCTTTGAACGAAAACGGGAATTTGCAGCTAACGCCCCAAAGGCCACAGTCCTAAATTTGCACATTTCAGGACTGCTAGCGTTGGAAATGCTGCCTTTTAGGCTGGTGGAGACGGAATCCTTCAGCAACCTTATGGCGGTGGCCGTACCTCGGTACTCGGTCCCCAGCCGACACTATTTTGCCCGGTGTGCCATCCCCGCACTACACAAGCACGTGTCCCAAAACATCTGCTGTGCCCTCAACAACGCAGTTACTGGGAGAGTCCACCTGACAACGGACACGTGGACAAAAGCTTGTGGCCAGGGATGGTACATCTCCCTGACGGCACACTGGGTAAACATAGTGGAAGCCGGGACCCAGTCGGACCCTGCGATGGAACACATCCTCCCCACACCGAGGATTGCGGGCCCTATGTCAGTCAGAGTTGCCCCCACAGTGTACAGCTCCTGCGCATCATCCTCCTCCTCCTCCTCATGTTCAGCTTCCATCTCAGATATCACCACATCAGGTACAAGCTGGAAGCACTGCAGTACTGCCTCCGCCAAGCGGCAACAGGCTGTGCTGAAACTCATAAGCTTAGGTGAGAAACCTCACACTGCTTGTGAGTTGTGGACAGCTGCGAAAGAGCAGGCAGATCTGTGGCTGAGACCGCTGAACCTACATCCAGGCATGGTCGTGTGTGACAATGAGGGAGAGGAGGAGGAGGAGGAACAGGAGCTTGTATCATGCGCTGTAGACGGTAGTACCTGTACAACTGTCATACCATCGGTTCAGCGTGGGTGGCCTGAGGACAGGGGGGAGGAGAAGGAGGAGAGCATGGTCAGTCGTCATCTTGGTGAGGACACGGAAGTCTTGCCCGTTACCAGTCTGGCACGCATGGTTGACTTTATGTTACGCTGACTTAACCATGACCCTCGCGTTGTCAAAATGTTGGGTGACAGTCATTACTGGTTGGTGACACTTTTAGACCCCCGCTACAAGGAGAACTTTCACTCTCTTATTCCTGAGGTGGAGAGGTCTACAAAAATGAGGCAGTACCAGAAGGCCCTTGCTGCAGAACTGTTAAAAAAAATTCCCATCTGAACACGCTAGCGGCAGAGGTCACAGTTCGTTGACCAACCAAGGCGTACAAGTGAGAGAGAGGCAACTCCAATCCAGCAGAGGCAGGGGAACACTGTCAATGTTCTGGGACAGTTTTCTGAGACCCGCCCAGCTTACAGGCCCTGAGGCGCGGGGTACTCTCACAAGGAGTGGAAAGTTTCAAAAGATGGTGAGGGAGTACCTTGCCGACCGTACCAGCGTCCTCCGTGATTCCTCTGTGCCTTTTAATTATTGGGTATCCAAGCTGGACACTTGGAATGAACTTGCTCTGTACACCTTGGAGGTCCTGGCCTGCCCTGCCGCTAGTGTGTTATCGGAGCATGTTTTTAGTGCCACTGGGGGAATTATAACTGATAAGCGCACTCGCCTGTCAACTGACAATGCTGACAAGCTGACCCTTATCAAAATGAACAAGGGCTGGATTGGGCCAGACTTCTCATCACCACCAAATGACAGCAGAGTAACATAAAGTCAAATCCACTGTGTTATTTCGGGAGGTGTATTCACATGCACCGCTTCACACCCACACATGGGTATATGCTTCCTCATTTCGGCTGTTTTATGTTCTTCTCCTTATCCTCAGCCTCCACCACCACCAGGGTGACCGCGGTCCGTGTTGCCTTTACTGAAAGTTCCTCCGTCCTTATTTTTGTCAGCTTTTGCTTGGAAGGCATAAGCAAAGACTATGGGAGACCCACTTCCCAATAATGGGAATAATATTTTTAAGATGCTGTACTGTATGGCTCTTGTAAGGGGCATTAAAAACGTCTTGTTAAGCTACTGCGACCTCCACCACTTTTCCGAGGGGCATTAAAAGCTTCTGGTTAAGCTACTGGGACCTCCACGTCTCTTCCAAGGGGCATTCAAACCGTCTTGTTAAGCTACTGGGACCTCCATGTCTCTTCCAAGGGGCATTTAAACCGTCTTGTTAAGCTACTGGGACCTCCACGTCTCTTCCAAGGGGCATTCAAACCATCTTGTTAAGCTACTGGGCCCTCCACGTCTCTTCTGAGGGGCATTAAAAGCGTCTTGTTAAGCTACTGTGACCTCCACCACTTTTCCGAGGGGCATTAAAACTGTCTTGTTAAGCTACTGGGACCTCCACGTCTCTTCCAAGGGGCATTCAAACCGTCTTTTTAAGCTACTGGGACCTCCACGTCTCTTCCAAGGGGCATTCAAACCGTCTTGTTAAGCTACTGCGACCTCCACCACTTTTCCGAGGCACATTAAAACCGTTGTGTTAAGCTACTGGGACCTCCACCACTTTTCCGAGGGGCATTAAAACCATCTTGTTAAGCTACTGGGACCTCCACGTCTCTTCTGAGGGGTATTAAAAGCGTCTTGTTAAGCTACTGCGACCTCCACCACTTTTCCGAGGGGCATTAAAAGCGTCTTGTTAAGCTACTGGGACCTCCACCACTTTTCCGAGGGGCATTAAAACTGTCTTGTTAAGCTACTGGGACCTCCACGTCTCTTCCAAGGGGCATTCAAACCGTCTTGTTAAGCTACTGGGACCTCCACGTCTCTTCCAAGGGGCATTCAAACCGTCTTGTTAAGCTACTGGGACCTCCACGTCTCTTCCAAGGGGCATTCAAACTGTCTTGTTAAGCTACTGCAACCTCCACCACTCTTCCAAGGGGCATTAAAACCGTCTTGTTAAGCTACTCGGACCTCCACCACTTTTCCGAGGGGCATTAAAACCGTCTTGTTAAGCTACTGGGACCTCCACGTCTCTTCTGAGGGGAATTAAAAGCGTCTTGTTAAGCTACTGTGACCTCCACCACTTTTCTGAGGGGCATTAAAAGCGTCTTGTTAAGCTACTGGGACCTCCACCAATTTTCCGAGGGGCATTAAAACCGTCTTGTTAAGCTACTGGAACCTCCACGTCTCTTCCAAGGGGCATTCAAACCATCTTGTTAAGCTACTGCAACCTCCACCACTTTTCCGAGGGGCATTAAAACCGTCTTGTTAAGCTACTGGGACCTCCACGTCTCTTCCAAGGGGCATTCAAACCGTCTTGTTAAGCTACTGTGACCTCCACCACTCTTCTGAGGGGCATTAAAACCGTCTTGTTAAGCTACTGGGACCTCCACCACTTTTCCGAGGGGCATTAAAACCGTCTTGTTAAGCTACTGGGACCTCCACGTCTCTTCCAAGGGGCATTAAAACCGTCTTGTTAAGCTACTGGGACCTCCACATCTCTTCTGAGGGGCATTAAAAAGGTCTTGTTAAGCTACTGTGACCTCCACCACTTTTCCGAGGGGCATTGAAACCGTCTTGTTAAGCTACTGGGACCTCCACGTTTCTTCCAAGGGGCATTAAAACCATCTTGTTAAGCTACTGGGACCTCCACCACTTTTCCAAGGGGCATTAAAACCATCTTGTTAAGCTACTGGGACCTCCACGTCTCTTCTGAGGGGCATTAAATGCGTCTTGTTAAACCACTCTGAACTCCACAGTTCTTCCAAGGGGCATTGAAATGTTGTTTTTAATAAACTCTAACCTCCACGACTCTTCGAACGGCATTGCATTTCCTCCTAATTTTTGGCAGCTTTTGCTTGGAAGGCATAAGCAAATACTATGGGAGACCCACTCCCCAATAATGGGAATAATGTTTGTAATATGCTGTACTGCATGGCTCTTGTAAGGGGCATTGCAAGTTCCTCCTTCCTAATTTTTGGCAGCTTTTGCTTGGAAGGCATAAGCAAAGACTATGGGAGACACACTCCCCAATAATGGGAATAATGTTTGCAATATGCTGTACTGCATGGCTCTTGTAAGGGGCATTGCAAGTTCCTCCGTCCTAATTTTTGCAGCTTTTACTTGGAAGGCATAAGCAAAGACTATGGGAGGCACACTCCCCAATAATGGGAATAATGTTTGTAATATGCTGTACTGCATGGCTCTTGTAAGGGGCATTGCAAGTTCCTCCGTCCTAATTTTTGGCAGCTTTTGCTTGCAAGGCATAAGCAAAGACTATGGGAGACACACTCCCCAATAATGGGAATAATGTTTGTAATATGCTGTACTGCATGGCTCTTCTAAGGGGCACTGCAAGTTCCTCCGTCCTAATTTTTGGCAGCTTTTGCTTGGAAGGCATAAGCAAAGACTATGGGAGACACACTCCCCAATAATGGAAATAATGTTTGTAATATGCTGTACTGCATGGCTCTTGTAAGGGGAATTGCAAGTTCCTCCGTCCTAATTTTTGGCAGCTTTTGCTTGGAAAGCATAAGCAAAGACTATGGGAGACACACTCCCCAATAATGGGAATAATGTTTGTAATATGCTGTACTGCATGGCTCTTGTAAGGGGCACTGCAAGTTCCTCCGTCCTAATTTTTGGCAGCTTTTGCTTGGAAGGCATAAGCAAAGACTATGGGAGACACACTCCCCAATAATGGGAATAATGTTTGTAATATGCTGTACTGCATGGCTCTTGTAAGGGGCACTGCAAGTTCCTCCGTCCTAATTTTTGGCAGCTTTTGCTTGGAAGGCATAAGCAAAGACTGTGGGAGACACACTCCCCAATAATGGGAATAATGTTTTTAAGATGCTGTACTGTATGGCTCTTGTAAGGGGCATTAAAACAGTCTTGTTAAGCTACTGCAACCTCCACCACTTTTCCGAGGGGCATTAAAACCATCTTGTTAAGATACTGTGACCTCCACGTCTCTTCCAAGGGGCATTCAAACCGTCTTGTTAAGCTACTGGGACCTCCACGTCTTTTCCGAGGGGCACTAAAAGCGTCTTCTTAAGCTACTCTGAACTCCACAGCTCTTCCAAGGGGCATTGAAATGTTGTTTTTAATTACCTCTAACCTCCACGACTCTTCGGGCATTGCATTTCCTCCTAATTTTATTCAGCTTTTGCTTTTCAATGCAAAGGCGAAAACTAAGGGAGACCCACTCCCCAATAATAGGTAGAAGGTTTTTAGTATGCTGTAATCCACGTCTGTTTCAAGGGGCATTGCAGTTCCTCATAATTTTTGCAAAGCCTTTCATTCACTGCTTAGGCCAACAGTGTACAGGAGACCCAGTTGCTATAAATGGAAAAAATGGTTTAGTTAAGGCCCTCTGACCTCCATGTCATTTCCAAGGGGCATTGGAGTGCCTCAAAATTTTTGGTAGGCATTGCACTCACTGTATGCCCTATAACTGTGTAGCCGAACCGCTCCTTTTGTTACAGAAACATATCCTACATTTCATATGTGGTTGACTGGCCTGATATTGATGTGAATGGTCCCTGTTCCTCCTGCTCTTTCTCCTTTGCCACTACCTGATCCATCATTTATCACCTGAAGCTTTGTTTTAACGGGAGTCATAGAACTGGGATAGTAGCAAGAAAACATCCAGCAATCCTCGGAGGAGGTAGGATATGCGCCAAAACGCTGACCACCTCAGGCCTAGCCGCTACTACATACATGCGCTTGCATTCCAAGAAAACAAAGCAGATGCTAACTTCTATCATCATCATCATGCTCCTCACCTTGGCACTCTCAACTCCCCTGATGGAGAAGCCAGGGCCCACCGGGGGAGTCTGGTTCTCTGGTGGGCTCGTCCAATGCTGCCCTAAAGCAGGCCGGGCTAAGAAAAGTGTGTGGGGGGAAGTTGACAGGAGAAATAGGGGTGGCTGTGGCTGGGGACCATTTATGGACACCCGGCTGCCCCCAGGCGGCTGGGGACCGTGTGTGGACACACGGCCGCGGGGCAGCTGGGGACCGAGTATGGACACCCGGCCGCCCCCTGGCGGCTGGGGACCGAGTGTGGACACCCGGCCGCGGGGCAACTGGGGACCGAGTATAGACACCCGGCCACCCCCTGGCGGCTGGGGACCGAGTGTGGACACCCGGCCGCCGGGCGGCTGGGGACTGAGTATGGATACCAGGCCGCCAACGCAGCCATGACATGGTGGCCAGATTCAACCTCCACATGCCTAAAAGGCCCAATTTCAAGTGCAAGCAAGCAGTATGGTATTAGAGCCTGGGGGTGGGTGGGTGGTTGGCTGCATATTTGCGCTTGCATTGCAAGGAATGGGGGAGGTACAATTGAACACTGCCCTGGGACAAGAACTTGCACGGGGATAGTTGCAAGTCTGCATCTTCTGATGCGGCAAGGATGACTTCTGATAGGCACACTTTTAGGCAGTGACCTGGGTGTCAGAGATGCTTCCAGGGGTCTTCCCCATGCTGTTCCCATGTCTTTTCAGCACTGTATGCATGTGTCACACAGCACATGGCCAGATAAGGTTGTAAAATGTTAAAATGACATTTCCCGATGAATGCATTTGTCACAGTTGAAAGCAATACAAAAGTGCAAAAACGCATAAAAAATGCTACTTGTGAACATAGCCCAAGGTGTGGAGGAGTATTTTTTTTTTTGTTATTTATTTTACCTTATACACAAGTCTTTACCCTGGAAAGGAACTTCCTTAACATATTTCACAGGAAAGCAGTTTCAGTTTCGTTTTTGAACGTTTTATTGTGAGCCCTTAAAAGTGGCTTAATACCTCTGACCACGTTGTTGACAGCAGTGACCTGGGGGTAAGAAATGCTTCCTGGGGCGATCCCCATGCTTTCCCCATGTCATTTGAGCACTGTCACTATCGTTTTGGGCACTTTTTAGGCTTTCTACAGACTGCCAGGGGTGCCGCCGCAAAAATGCTCGGGTCTCCCATAGACTAACATTGGGCTCGTTGCTCGGGTCGAGCACCCGAGTATCATGGTGAGCTCGGCCTGAGCTTCGAGCACCCGAGCATTTTAGTGCTCACTCAACACTAATAAATACATTTTGAGATTCTTTCGATATATTTTTTGATCTTGTACTCCTTCATTGCTCTCTTTCCTTTACATATACAGTACAGACCAAAAGTTTGGACACACCTTCTCATTTAAAGATTTTTCTGTATTTTCATGACTTTGAAAATTGTACATTCACACTGAAGGCATAAAAACTATGAATTAACACATGTGGAATTATATACTTAACAAAAAAGTGTGAAACAACTGAAAATATGTCTTATATCCTAGGTTCTTCAAAGTAGCCACCTTTTGCTTTGATGACTGCTTTGCACAATCTTGGCATTCTCTTGATGAGAAGGTGTGTCCAAACTTTTGGTCTGTAGTGTATATCTAGAACGGATCATTTGATATCCATTGAGGATGTTTGTTTTGTTAAGTTGAGGGATAAAAGTACGTATTTAAAATTGCCTAGTAACCCAGTGACCTCCTTCTCGGGCCAGCTCCAGAGTATCCTGATGGAGGAATTTATCATCACTAAAAAAGTCTTGGAGGGATTAACTGTTAAATCACCAAAGGTCCCCAGTCTGTATCTCCTCCACAAAATCCACAAGGATCCCTTTAACCCGCCGGGACGTCCAATAGTGTCAGGGATTGATTGTCTCTGCCATTCTACATGGAAATTTATTGTTTTTTACTTAAAACCTTTGTTGGAAACTCTCCCGTCTTATGTGAAAGACACTACGGACATCCTGGCGAGGATTGACGGGATCCTTGTATACTATTAGTTATAGCTGACGTTGAATCCCTCTACACCTGCATTAGACATAGTGATGGGCTGGAGGCGGTCCGCTTCTTCCTGGTGGGCAGTGACTGGGCCGGCCATTTGTTTGAGTTAGTGCTTGAGCTGCTCGAAATCATCCTCACACATAACTTTTTGTTTTTAAAAATTAATTTTACTTACAACGTGGTACAGCAATGGATGTGCGCCTTCATATGCCAACCTTTTCCTGAGTTACTGGGAGAAGATGATTTTTGGCGACGGGGGCGCTCAGGCCGCGGACCAGATTTTATGCTGGTACAGGTACATTGATGACCTGGTGTTTTTGTGGAAGGGGACGGTTCAAGCAGCTCAACCAGTTCATGGATCAATTGAACAAGAATGTGTTTAACATCAAATTAACTTATAGGGCAGATCACAAGAGGTTGGACTTTCAGGACATTTGCATCAAAGTTGATGCGGAAGGATTCATACAAACACGTTTTCACAAAGGAAACCTCTGTGAATTCATTGATCCATGTGACATCCGCACATAATGAGTCCACCATCAGGGCCGTCCCGGTCGGCCAGTACCTCAGGATGAGAAGGATCTGCTCCACGGAAGATCGGTTTGAGGCACAGGCCAATGACCTCAAATCAAGATTTGAGAATAGGGGTTACAGTCATAGGTGCATCAGGAAAGGGTATAAGAGGGCAAAAGCTACCCCCCGGACCTCTCTCCTTTTTCCTCCACCCAAGACAACTGAACAAGAAGGTCAACTGAGATTCATTTCAACATATAATCATGAGTGGCAGAATATGCGTAAGATCTTGAACAAGCACTGGACGATTTTGATGACTGATCCAGTTTTACGAATGAACATATCTGCCACTCCATTAATGACGGCGAGGTGCTCTAAGAATCTCAGGGACCTTCTTGTCAAAAGTCATTATACACCTATAACTAAAAATCTGTTTGGGAGAGGAGGTCCTCTGAAGTGATTTTTTCCATGCGGCCGCTCTCTTGCCTGCGCCAATACCTTTCCCTGTTCCACATTCGACTCTGCTGATGGATTACGGCATTTTACTATAAAACATCATATAACATGTAGCAGTGCCCATGTGGTGTACTATGCCACATGTGGATGTCCAAAAATTTCTATTGGGCTCACCACTAGAGAGCTACAAGTCAGGATTCAGGAGCATGTGAGGGATATTGGCGCGGCTAGGACAGAGACTGACACTTCAGATCTTAA
This sequence comes from Phyllobates terribilis, assembly GCF_046119375.1. Lineage (NCBI taxonomy): Eukaryota > Metazoa > Chordata > Amphibia > Anura > Dendrobatidae > Phyllobates > Phyllobates terribilis. The sequence goes on from NW_027362762.1 coordinate 582,717,674, forward strand.
AACTATCCCACCCCATTTTCTGATGCACCATGACTGTGACCCCAAAACTCTTAAGGTTAGAGGGATCGACGTCATTCATATGGGCATTCGGGGAGGAGATGCAAAAAAACTATTGATGCAATGTGAGACGGTGGATTGTCTCCCTGGAGACCATGAACCCTGAGGCATTAAGTTTTTGTCTTTTTTGTAGCATAGCACCTGTCACCATGGTCTGGAGTTTTTGATATGTTGCCATATAGTTCTTGTTGCCATTTATTGATATTACTGGTACCTTTTGTTTTATATTATTTTCCGTATTTTTTAGTCCCTTCCTTTTCCTTTTTGAGTTTTTGGGCCCAACATGAATGGTTTCATCTATATCTATACACACTATTTGGCTTGTGGATCATTGACTATATGACACATCCTTATAATTCGGACAATCCTCCATTTCAATGGTATTTCTTGTATAAAGAGTATCTATGCATGGATATTTTATTAAAGGATTTTTTGCTTTATAATCCACTTTGACACATCTCCATAATGATCTTTCGCCCATTGGGGTTACTTGCAAGAAGACATGTGCATGGACATTTCATTTAAAAATGTTTCTTCTGTTCTACAAATTTATCATTTAGAAATAATGCTGTGGACTTTATTGATATATGATTTATATATATATATTTTTTTTTCCTGCATGTGTGCAGCTTTCACTGACTGTTCTTCATTTTTGCATCCCTGGAAAAATGCTATGACTCTGTGAAGAGAGATGATGTTATACTTACCTGGCTGTCCTGTCCGGTGTGCGCATGCGCCTCTTCCTGCCTGCTGCCTCCGCCAGTTCTCGGGCGTCTTTAGACAGATCTGCGCATATACGGGAGCCTAGGCAATGTGTTCTCGCTCCCGTTCATGCGTGTGCTCATCTGACGGCCTGGGATGTGCGGGGTAGTGGGGGTGTGTGGCAGGCATTGGTGCATGTGCCGTTGAAACATCTCAGGACTGGCTGAGAGATGTGCATGTGACCCGGATCACATGTTCAAAAAGGTCCTGGAAGGCACTTGCTTCAGCAATAATCATTCCTCCTTGAGAAAGAGCAATCAAAATGCGTGTAGGAGGCTGCGTTTCATACTGGGGGGCTGCACCACCTATAGGGTAAGCATTACTAGCCACTTGGCTATGGATATGGATGTTTGCTAACCTTTGTTGAAGCCTGTATTTTGGGGAGTCATTGATATCTGCAATATGTCCTCATTTTTATAAAACCTGACAACTTCCTCCACTACATGTTCTCATACTGATAAGGATTACCATTTCCCTTTATGGCGAGTCCATCCGACCATTTTGGTTTCTCATTTTACTGTTATCACCTTTTTTTGTCTTTTTTGGTTTATCACATTATTAGTGTATTTTTGATGAGTTTTTTTGTATTTCAGTCCCTAATATTGTTTATCATACTGATTTTAAATGGTTCTAATAAAGATTTTCCATTTTTACAATAAAACCCTGTATCCTATATGTTTGATAACTGATGGCACAAGGCTACCTTATGGGCACAACCTTATGGGCGAACACCTTATGGGCACAAGGCCCAGAAGACATTGGAAGACTCCAAGTCCAATCTGTGGAAGTAAAACTGAAACCAGGAGCTCAGCTAACACGGAAACCCCAGTACCCACTCTCCATTGCCCAACAACTCAAAATCTACCTCGGGAATGGAGCTATTGTCCCCACCAAGTCACCATGCAACACCCCATTGTTTCCAGTAAAGAAGAAAACACCAAAGGGTCAGCCCACCAAGTACCGCATGGTACAGAACCTGCAGTTAATGAAGCCACGGTACTGGACACTCTGACTGTACCAAACCCACACACTCTTCTACCATCTACTTCCCCATGGTTTACAGTGATTGATTTGGCCAATGCCTTCTTCAGTGTTTCATTACACCCTGACAGCCAATACTTGTTTGCCTTCACACATGAGGGCCAGCAGTACACATGGACTGTGATGCCTCAAGCAGCCCAGAACAGCCCCTCTATGTTCAGGCAAGCCATGACTACTGTCCTGGAGTCCTGAAAGATGACACACCCTACAGTCATGCTCCTGCAGTATGTTGATAACCTTCTCCTATGCTTAGATTCCAAGAAAGAAGCACAGAAAGAGTCAATCTCATTACTCCAGTTTCTGGCATACAATGGCTGCAAGGCATCCAGAGAAAAGTTGCAATTCTGCCAGGACAAAGTTGTGTTCCTAGGACACTATCTCACATGAAAAAAAGCATCTCACTGAAGATAGAAAGACAGATGTGAAGAACATGTCCATACCAACAAACCCAACACAGCCTCAGTCTTTCCTTGGACTCATATCCTACTGCCGTCATTGGATCCTAGATGCCTCTGTACACATGCAACCCTTGTATGACTACCTCAAGAATACTCCCTCCTGTCTGACCAAAGAAGTCATTGATGGATTTTATACACTGAAGAATACAATCATGTCTTCCCCTGCTCTAGGACTACCAGAAACTATTCTGCTTGTTTGTAATGGAGAAAGGAGAACATACAACTGGAGTCCTGACACAAATTCACAGAGGGAGACAGTGTCCACTTGGGTGCTACTCTGCCAGACTAGACCCAGTTACTCATGGAGCACCAACCTGCGTGAGAGCTGTGTTTGCAACTCACCTGCTTGTGGACAAGACTTCTGACATCATTCTGGGCCACAGGCTGAAGTTAATTGCACCTCATGACATCACTGCCATTCTGGCCCAAGCACAGCCAAAACACCTACACCTATCTGTTGCCCGTCATCAACATCGACAGTGCGCACTTCTGCTTACAGACAACATCACCGGGTTAAGGACATCATAGGTGTGATGTCCTTAACCCAGCTACCCTCCTACCTCTACCAAGGGGGGAGGAGGATCCCACCTCTGACACGCTGATGGAAGAGGTAGTCAACTCCGAAATTGCCCAGCATGATTGCCTCGCCCTTATGAGACAAGAAACCTTTGGATTTTACACAGTCACAGATGTGCCTCTGGAAGACCCTGACCTGACTCTCTTTGCAGATGGATCAAGATATGCAGACCAAAAAGGCCATTTTCACACGGGCATGGAAGTGGTCACAGAAGACACCGTGCTACTAACATAGCTACTGCCTGCATTCCTGTCTGCAAAAGTAAGGCTGTGGGGCACTCACAAGATGGATGCTCAAATAGGAATCCAATCCAATAAGGATAATAAATAAATTTATCACTCCGAGAAATAATGCATAAAGTTCAAAATTTATTGTGTACAATGTCCACTTGTTTGCAAAAAAAAATTGACGTTTCGGTCTATAATGGCCTTCCTCAGAACAGTAGACTGACAGGTTTAGGTGTAGCTTGTGGTGAGCAGGAGTGCTGTGAGAAGAGTGATAATTGACAATAGAGCGCTGGAGAGAGACACATCCGTGTTGTGGGAATAGCATCATTCTCACAACACAGATGTGTCTCCAGCGCTCTGTTGCCACTTATTACTCTTCTCACACCACTTCTGCTCACCACAAGCTGCACTTAAACTTTTCAGTCTACTGTTCTGAGGAAGGCTATTATAGGCAGAAACATCAATTTTTTTTGCTAACAAGTGGACATTGTACTCAATAAATTTTGAACTTTATGCATTATTTCTTGCATTCCTGTCTGCACAGGAAGCAGAACTGCTTGCCTTGACAGAAGCTTGCAAGATGGCTACCCAGAGGAAAGCTAACATTTATACCTATAGCAGCTATGCTTTTGGTGTTTCACACGACTATGGTCCAGTCCGAAGGGCAAGAGACTTCATCATGGCTAATGGAACCCCTGTAAGACACCATAAAGCCATACAGGAGCTGATGGAGTTTCTGTTAATGCCAGACAGAGTTGCGGTGATGAAGGCACACACTGGAGAAACCTCAAGGGAAGCAGTGGCAACAGTTTGGCAGAAAAAGAAGCTACAATACTACAACTTGACACAGAAACATCTCATCTATGCACTTTGATGGACCCTGAAACAGAGAAAGACGGTACTGGCAAACAATCCTGGGGGAACATGCTTTTGGCCTTACAGAGGCAAGCATCCAAAGAAGAAAAGGACAAATGGATCCAGTATGGAGCCATTCAAGATGAAAAGCATCTGATATACGGTACCTAGGGAAACTTGCCTTCCAAAGGTCCTCTACCCAATGGTAGCCAGATGGACTCATGGCATCACCAACAAATCATAAATGAAGATGCACAATCTTGTGAGACAGTACTACTACGCACAAGGGTTTTCAACAGTAGCTGCAAACTACACAAGAGGATGTCTTGTTTGTGCCCGCTGCAACCCAGGAAAGATGGGGAAGACCCATCAGAAGTGCACACCAAAACCCCTGTAGCCTTTGCAGTGCATACAGATAGACTATTGTTCCTCACCAAGAAGTTCAACAGGCAAACAGCTGAGCCCAGATACGATGGCCCATTCCAGGTCCTGTTGACCACTACCACAGCAGTCAAGGTTAAAGGAAAGCCCACATGGATCCATGCTTCTCACTGCAAGAAGGTTCCAGATCCAGAGGTCAGTGGTGGCTGCCACTCTTCATCCATCTGATATATATATTTTAACTAGCCCAAGGGGTATGAAGCCACCAGGGGGCAGTAGCCAATGAGAAAGGAATAGTGACCTTCTGGTACAGTGTCTCTTCCCCAAGGGTAACACATACCAATTTGACTATTGCCTCAAAGTAGAATGTCCATCTGTCATAGAGCAGTTTGAAATATGGTCAGGTACACAATACATCTGTGTCACCACTACTGAGACAGGAAAGGGATCAAACTGTGAGAATTGGTCGGATGTTGGGTGGAATACTAGTGAAAATAACTGGTGATATCAGCCAGTCCAAGCAATAAGCACAAGAATAAATGGGGGAAAAGTATATTAACCTGCATGACTCTGACAAAAACCCAATTTCAAGGCAGAAGAGGCCTATTAATCCCCGCTCCCGTGGCATATTGTCCCCAGGACTGGTGTATAGTCCTGTACCTCACCATTGAAAATCCCTCAGAGAACGATCAAGGGTTATTAGTTTCTTGTACAAAACGTGGGAGGGATAGGGATGGTGACAAAATAGTCAAATTTTGTATGAGGAGTTTCGATAGCAGATCTGTGTCATTTACACAAACAGAAGACATAGATGAACCAACTGTAGGGGCCAAATTCCTAGCAGAACAAACATATGAAGATAAACTGGCCCTAGAAACAGGGTTTTCTGACTCTAACATTTGGTTGGAATGGCTAAAATATACTGCCACTAGTGAGAATTGCTCCTCCTTCATAGTCTGCTTCACTGCCTGACCTCATCTAGGCACAGTACCCTTCCCAATAGACCCAACAACAGACCAGGAGGGATTTAGATGTGTTCTGTCACTATGCACAACCAATCACCCAAATGTTTCAGAAAAATGCCAAACCGTATCATGGCTATATCCTCCTTACTAAGATAAGGAACCAACTGGTCACGAGAACACCCCTTATCCAAGAAACTATACCTGTTTTGAATGTGATGCTGCAGGATTAAGTGTAAGCAATCTGCCACCCGAATATTGAAACTTCACCATCAAGATCAGACCTAGTCAACTACCTGATGTGTTTTGGCTATGTGGTGACAAGAAAATTAGGCCCAGACTGCACGTACCCGGGGAAGGACAGTGCACTCTAGTAAAACCACTTATGCCCTTCCACATAGTACCCAGCTGGGGTCAGGTACTCCTGGAAAACCAGCTATAAAATAGAATGAAAAGGGAACTACAAGGGTCTCTTGATCCTTATGTCTTCATAGATAGATGCCCTTTGGGCCCCTCGTGGAGTGCCTGATGAATTTAAAGCTAGAAACCAAGTAGCAGCTGGATTTGAATACATTATTCCCATAGTATCGGCAAACAAGAATATAGCTTGGATAAACTATTTGTACTGTAATCAACAACGGTTTGTAAATCATACTAGAGATGCCTTAAGAGGGATTATTGAGCAATTAGGTCCCACCTCCATTATGGCCTTCCAAATCAGAATGGCACTAGACATGATCTAGCAGAAAAAGCGGGGGAGGGAGGGAGGCTGTAAAATGATAGGGACTAACTGCTACGCATAAATACCCGATAACACAGCCCTGGATGAGTACACAACTAAAGCACTAAAGAGACTCACTGACTTGGCAGAAGAACTTGCCCAGAACTCAGGTGTAATGGATCAATGGGATACTTGGTTTGGGTTGTGGGATGGATGGCAAAGGGCCCTCATAAAACTAGGGGTAGTTGTTAGCGATGGGATCTTACGTCTCTAAGGTACATTTAGGATTTGCTTGAGTATTTAGAGATGAAGAATCAGTAAGACAGACACACAGGTATGTCACTTTATTATTAGACATACTAGGCTTTATAGGATTTTGTAAGGAATAAGATTACGTAAAAACAACATATGATACTTAGAAATCCCTGACGAAGGATACCGTGCTATCCAAAACACGTAGGAACTGAAATTGATCCTCCATGCTATCCGTCCGGACCGCTGTCACGTGACCGCACGTGACCTGATTTCACGCAGGTCCTCCTGCTCCAAGCGTGCCTACACAGACAACGCGGCTGCCTCGGAGTTTCCGGCTGGGACTCTGACACTTACCTCCTCCCAGACGAGTCCACAGTCAGCTGTCGTACCTCCGACGGTGACCGCCAATCTCAATCCTTGGACTACAATGGACTCAGGAACCGGCACATTCTGGCTAGCGCTGTTTGATCTCTACTCACTTAAGGTACACCTCTGTATCAACAACGCATCACCATTCAGACCAGTCACTACCCAGTGAAGGTCTGCACCTACCATTGCTCTGACTACTCGATGCAATTCAAGTGTCACTTACGCTAGCTCTCCTCATCTCCTGAGGCATACTGCATATAAAGCACTACCAACGCTAACACTTTTCTTCCCGGATCATCTGCTTAGCCTAATACAACACCACTTAGGCTACTCACCGGGAACACCACTGCAGCACCATCAATGAGACTAATACTTAAAATCAAAGCAAATCTCTACCCAGGAGAAGCTAGCTCCAGGAGAACCCATCCATGCAGGCCTTAGCCATAGATATATCGTTACTATATTAACCTTTTGTTTCCAAGTGTCTACAAGGCTCTCAAACATTCAGCCCTTAGTACAGGGACATACCTCTACCAGCCCCCCTACCATTATCTTGGAACATCTGGACCACAACTACAGGCCACCAAACCTGCCTTCCCAGGTAAAATACCCTTAACCATCAAGGCCAAGAATGGGGTGCAATTTCTCCTAAAATATCACTTTCTGCACAGCACCCTCTGGCAGGACGAACCCTCTGAACATCTACCCCTCAACCCTTCTATCTACGTAGACCATCAACATCAGGTATAAACCTGCTATTATAAAATAGCATCCTCTCATATCTATTTACCCAGCATATTAATTAACATTTCTTTCAGGGTAAATACCGGCTCTGGACCCCCTCTAAGTATCAACACCTCCCCTTTTTGGACCTCTGTGGACTAATATAATTGACAACATATGTACTGTATTTTTTATTTTTAATTCTTATTTATAATTCAATAAATAGGATTTATTAAAAAGTCTTTTGGCCTTCTTGGCCCCAGTGGACCAGCGCGATGGACACTACCTATTATTTCTAACTCCCTTATGTGTTTTATGGTGCCTACTACCACCCACCGCAGGCCCATTGTGTGAACTTACCAGTGCCCCTACCTGCCAATTCCTTAACATATGATACTTGGCAGATATTTAGATCAAAAACAACTGCTTGTCAAACCATCATCAGTTTGCTATGATGGATAATGTGGGAGATGTCTATTTTCACTAAGAAACCTGTCAAACCTTGGTAAACAACTTGTCCTTGGGATGATTCCTGGAAATACCATTGAAAGAACATTTAGGGAGTTTTTCCTTGAATTGATATTTCCACAAATTAATATATAAAGGAATGTGACTTGGACACAGATGATAATTCTAGGCCAATTTTGTAGTATGTATAAGGCTACATGCCCACGATGCAGAAATGCTGCAGATTTTTCCTGAGCGCTTCTGCATCTCCCTGGCAGAAAAAACGCATGCGGATTGTACATGCATTTTCCTGCCAGGGACAAGCGGAAGTGAAGGGTTCTTCACATGCATTTCCGCATGCGGGTTGTCAAGCGCTTTCCAAGCGATTTTAGCATCACTTGGAAAGTGCTTGACAACTTGGTCACACTATATAAATCCATGCAAACTGCATGGATTTATATAGTGTGACCATAAAAGAATGGTAAAAAATAAATATATACTTAACTTCTGATGGCCCCCGGAGTCCTTGTCTTGGCTTGCCGGCAGCTCGCGGTAGATTTTTAAGGATCTTCTGACGTCAGCCGTCGTGTGACCCATCACATGACTAAATGACGTCAGCGCAGGTCCTTTAATCTACCGCGAGCTGCCGGCAAGCCGAGACAAGGACTCCGGGGGCCATCAGAAGGTAAGTATAATATTTTATTTTTTATCTTATTATTTTTTTTTACAGGTTCTATGGTACCCGGGTCTGGAGGAGAGTCTCCTCTTCTCCAAACCTGGGTACCATCCGCACATTGAAATGCATGGAATTCGCATCTGCAGATGCAGTGATGCGGATTCCATGCGTTCCAATGCAAGTCAATGGCGGCAAAAATTGCCGCTGTGGAAACGCTTAAAAAACGCATAGTGGGCACACAGCCTAAAGGTCATACTTTTGTAATATTCTAGAACAACTGAATATATATCTGTTATATAAAAAATAACCATTTCTTTAACAATGTCCCTATTTTTATCATCTTGTCTTTCTGTCCCTCATTCCTTTCCCAACCTACCATTTAGGTATGCAAGATAACCCTACTTCACAAAATACAAGGCTAAACCATTGTGTATCATGGGAGGCCAGTCCTGCTGTGTATCCATTCAGATTAAGCTTGTTGATCAGACCCTACTATCCCTTCTATCAATATTTGTACCCATATGTTGCTATTAGAGAGATTATATGTATATGTGAGTATGAGAATACATAAGAATAAATGATATATAGATTAATATATGAATTAGATAAAGATAAATCTTCAGAATTGTTTAGTAAAGTCCATATATACAGTATAAAAAGAATCCTCATGCTTCAGGATCCATTAAACCAGCGGTTTTCCACAGTAGATTAAGTCAGCTGAAGTTGCTTTATTGCAGAATAGGCATTCACGCTGGATCATAGTGATTATTGTAGTCATTATTGTAGTCATCACTTGAGTTTGTTTTATTTCTGAATCTGTGTCAATTTTGGCCTTGTGCTTACCTGGAAAACATTTGCAATTAGAAGCAAGAATTTTCTTTATGACCATTACAAAGAGTTTTATCATTATTGCAATGATTAATATCACAAAAACTCCTTGAATCAAGAAATGAATTACACCAGTTACCCATCCACCTATCCCTTTGAACAAACTTAAAGGTTTTAACCATGAAAGCCATTCTCGGAATGGCAAATCATCAAATGCATTTGCTTTTCTCACTCCTTCCTTAAGTCTCCGGGTGTGCCCTATATCATGGGTAACTTGCATGAGCCCAGTAGAATCTATAAAGTGGCAACATGCTGGACCTACCACCAGAAAGAAGCCTCCCTGGAAGGCTGTGAGGTAGTCAAGTACCATTGAGTGCTGATTGGTAATTACTATAAGTTGTTTCATGTAGGCAGATTCAACATTAAGAGCGTCAAACAGATAGTCAGTCACATTTTTAAAGATATCCCCTGGTAAATCTATCATTTAGGCATTTCTCATTGTACCAAACATTACCATCAAAGGGCCGGTCAGGACCATCTCTGTTTTAAGATACCATGGGGTATGCATTAGATGCTTGCTTGGTGGCGTTATACTTCTTCTGGCAAGCATATGATTGGGGACATTCTTATAGGGAAAATCTTTGTCTTCCCAAACCAACGTTGCTGGTTCCAACCTGGCCAAGGTACATGTACCTTCTGCACCTTTGGAATCCATCTGTAGGCCTTATCACCACATACTATTTATATACCTTTAGGTAATTGAAATTGATATTCTTTAATAAAAGCCATTACTATGGTGACTAGGTGCACAATTTCGAAATAGAGGCACTAGGAAGTGTCTAAATTTGTAGTGACTGATCTATAGTATTGGAAGTATTGGAGGACTTTGCACTGGGGCTGAGTATTAATACTTATTGACATCCCAGATGCTCAGTCACCTTGATGACCTTTCTGAGATTCCTTGTCAATGTGTATTGCCTCCCTCACTGTGCATTCATCTGTATCTGTGGCTCCATAACTCAGGGGTTAGAGCACTGTTTTTGTAAACCATGGGTCGCGAGTTCAAATCTCGCTGGGGCCTCCAAGTTGTTAGGGATGGGATCTTACGTCTCTCAGGTAGATTTAGGATTTGCTCGAGTTCTCTGAGATGAAGAATCAGTAAGAAAGACACACAAGTATGTCTCAACAGAATCTCATTTTATTATTAGACATACTGGGTTTTTATAGGATTTTACATAGTAACATAGTTTTTTAAGGTTGAAGGAAGACTAAGTCCATCTAGTTCAACCCATAGCCTAACATGTTGATCCAGAGGAAGGCAAAAAAAACCATGTGGCAAACACTAAGCTCTACATTGGGGAAAATAAATCCTTCCTGACTCCACAATGGCAATCAGACTAGTTCCCTGGATCAACGCCCTATCAAGGAATCTAGTATATATAACCTGTATTATTATACTTTACAAGAAAGGCATCCATGCCCTTCTTAAATTTTAATAGTGAATCACTCATCACAACATCATGCGGCAGAGAGTTCCATAGTCTCACTGCCCTTACAGTAAAGAATCCCCGTCTGTGATTTTGATTAAACCTTCTTTACTCCAGATGTAGAAGATGCCCCCTTGTCTCCGTCTCTGGCCTCAGAGTAAAAAGATCAGTAGAAAGGTCTTTGTACTGTCCCCTCATATACTTGTACATAGTAATAAGATCACCCCTAAGCCTTCTTTTCTCCACAGTAAATAACCCCAAGTGTAATAAACTGTCTTGGAATTGCAGACCCCCCAGTCCTCTAATAACCTTGGTCGCTCTTCTCTGCACCCTCTCTAGTTCAGATATGTCTTTCTTATACACCAGAGACCAAAACTGTACACAGTATTCTAAGTGTGGTCGCACTAATGACTTGTATAGAGGTAAAATTATGTTCTCCTCATGAGCATCTATGCCTCTTTTAATGCATCCCATTATTTTATTTGCCTTTGCAGCAGCTGCCTGACACTGGCCACTAAACGTGAGCTTGTCATCCACCAATACACCCAGGTCTTTTTCAGTGACTGTTTTGCCCAGTGTTTTACAATTAAGCATATAATTATACATTTTATTTCCTCTGCCCAAGTGCATTACCTTACATTTATCCCCATTAAAGCTCATTTGCCATTTATCAGCCCAAGCTTCTAGTTTACATAGATCCTCCTGTAATATAAAATTGTCCTCCTCTGTATTGATTACCCTGCAGAGTTTAGTGTCATCTGCAAATATTGAAATATTACTCTGTATGCCCCCTATAAGGTCATTAATAAATATGTTAAAAAGAAGGGGGCCCAATACTGACCCCTGTGGTACCCCACTGTTAACTGAGACCCAGTCTGAGTGTTTTCCATTAATAACCACCCTTTGTTTCCTTTCACTGAGCCAATTCTTAACCCACATACATATATTTTCCCCTATCCCCATTGTTCTCATTTTTATGTATCAACCTTTTGTGTGGAACCGTATCAAAAGCTTTTGAAAAGTCCATATACATGACATCCACTGCATTTCCTTTGTACAGTCCAGAACTTGCCTCCTCATAAAAACTGATCAGATTAGTTTGACAGGAACTGTCCCTCGTAAACCCATGTTGATATTGGGTCATGAGGTTATTCTTCTTCAGATACTCTATTATAGCATCTCTTAGGAAACCCTCCAGGATTTTACCCACAGTAGAGGTTAAGCTTACTGGCCTATAATTTCCAAATTCAGTTTTTGTCCCCTTTTTGAATATTGGCACCACATTTGCTATACGCCAGTCGTGTGGTACCGACCCTGTTATTATGGAATCACCCCTTACAGCCCATGCCATTTTAGTACGCACATTTGCGTACCCCCCGTTCAGTGAGGGCTGCTGCGCTGAGCCCTCACTGAACCGAGCACATGTCAGCTGATTCTTACAGCTGACATGTGCCCGCAACAGCCGTGGGTGGAATCGCGATCCACCCGCGGCTGTTAACATGTTAAATGCCGCTGTCAATCTCCGACAGCAGCATTTAACGCGCGCTTCTGGGTTGCGCGTCATAAGCCCCGCCCATCGGCGACCCCGTCACGTGATCGCGGGTCACCGATGGGTGGGCATGACAACCCAGGGTCTGCAGCAGACGCCTGTGGTTGTCATGATCTGGTCGCTATGAGCGCCACCTAGTGGTCGGCGCTCATAGCACAGGACCATTTCTGCTGCATGCAGGGGATCTGCTGGTCCCCTGTATGTAGCAGAGCCGATCAGACAACTGCTGCTTCTAGTCTCCTATGGAGACTATTGAAGCATGCAGTAAGTGAAAAAAAAAAGTTTTTAAAAATATAAAAAAAATATAAAAGTTTAAATCACCCTCCTTTCGCCCCATTCAAAATAAAATATATATATAAAAAAAAACCCTACATAGACATATTTGGTATCGCCGCGTTCAGAATCGCCCCATCTATCAATATAAAAAAAGAATTAATCCGATCGGTAAACGGTGTAACGAGAAAAAAATTCTAAACGCCAGAATTACGTTTTTTGGTCGCCGCAAAATTGCAATAAAATGCAATAATGGGCGATCAAAACATTTGATCTACCCCAAAATGTTATCAATAAAAACATCAACCTGGCGCGCAAAAAATAAGCCCTCACCCAGCCCCAGATGACGAAAAATAGAGACGCTACAGGTCTCGGAAAATGGTGCTATTTTTTTTTTTTTTACCAAATTTTGGAATTTTTTTTCACCACTTAAATATAAAATAACCTATGCATGTTTGGTGTTTATGAACTCGTAATGACCTGGAGAATAAGAATGGCAGGTCAGTTTTAGCATTCAGTGAACGTGGTAAAAAAAATAAATAAAAAACAACTGTGGTATTGCACAATTTTATAGCACTTGGAATTTTTTTCCCGTTTTCCCGTACACGATATGGTAAAACTAGTAATGGCGTTGAAAAGTACAACTTGTCCTGCAAAAAATAAGCCCTCACACGGCCATATTGTCCAAAAAATAAAAACGCTATGGCTCTGGGAACAAGGGGAGCAAAAAACGAAAAAGCAAAAACAACAAAACCCAAGGTTGTGAAAGGGTTAAAGATTAAAAATAATGGTCTATCTATGACGTTACTTAATTCCTGCAGTACTCGCGGGTGTATCCCATCCGAGCCCGGGGATTTGTCAACTTTAGTGATTTTTAGACGCCGCCGTACTTCCTGCTGGGTTAAGCAAGTGACATTTAATGGAGAATTTTTGTCATCACTAATCATGTTTTCTGTCATCCGATTTTCTTGTGTAAATACGGTTGAAAAAAAATCATTTAGCTTATTGGCTTTTTCCCCATCCTCATCCACCATTTCACCCAGACTATTTTTAAGGGGGCCAATACTATCATTTTTTAGTTTTTTACTATTTATGTAGTTAAAGAATATTTTGGGGTTATTTTTACTTTCTCTGGCAATGATTCTCTCTGCCTCAATCTTTGCTGCCTTGATTTGTTTTTTACATAATTTATTTAATTTTCTATATTTATTTAATGCCTCATCACTACCTACTTGCTTTAGTTCTCTAAATGCTTTCTTTTTGTCGCTTATTGCGCCCCTTACAGCTCTATTTAGCCATAGTGATTTCCTCCTATTTCTAGCATGTTTTATTCCTAAAGGGTATATATTGTGGACAGGTCCTTTTCAGGATGTTAATAAATGTCTCACATTTGCTTTGTGTAGCTTTATGTCTCAGGATATCATCCCAGTTTATTGCACTAAGATCATCTCTCAACCGTTGGAAATTTGCCTTCCTGAAGTTTAGTGTCCTTGTAACCCATCTACTACACATCTTATTAAAGGTTACATGAAAACGTATTATTTTGTGATCACTATTACCCAAGTGACCCTCAACTCGTATATTTGATATGCGGTCTGGCCTATTGGTTAATATTAGGTCTAGCAGGGGCCCCCTTCTTGTTGGGTCCTGAACCAGTTGTGAAAGGTAATTGTCTCTCATAGTTGTCAAAAACCTATTACCTTTGCTTGAACTACATGTTTCTGTCCCCCAATGTATTTCAGGGTTTTTATAGGATTTTGTAAGGGATAAGATTATGTAAAAACAACATATGATACTTGCCAGATATTTAGATCAAAAAAATTGCTTGTCAAACCATTATCAGTGTGTTATGATGGATAATGTGGGAGATATCCATTCTCAATTTTGAAGAATGTATAAAGGTCATACGTTTGTAATATTCTAGAACAACTGAATATATGTCATATCACAAAAGCTAGAAATTAACCATTATTTTAACATAGTTATCCTATGTGCTATGCTGATATTGTCCTTATTTCTATGCTGTGTATTCCCATGGGTTAAGAAGATGATGACACAAACTATGGAAAACACGATTATGGTCATGCATGCAGATTTTGGAGATCCAAATGATGAAAGCTACTATGAGCCCCTGAGAATACAATTAAAAAATAAGAGGACCACACACCCAAAGAGTGTGCCTAAATCAAAGCTCCCCTATGGATAAAGTCAGCCTTCCTAGCTAAAGGATGCTTCAGAGATCCTAAATCCTCAAAGGAAAGGGACACGTTTTTGGAAACTCTAGCAATGGTAACATCAATTTTCAGAGAATTCTCCCATATTTCACAAAGATCTTCCTCAAATGGGTATTTCCTCTTGGCAATGTTAGGGACTGAAACTTTCTTCACTGGTTTCTTTCATTCCTCTTTGATTTTATGGACCAGAAACACAGGATGTTTACATTCTTCCAGGATACTATACACGGAATCCTGTACAGCCATACGTTCTTTAGGAGTTTCTACTTGCATAGTACACCTGATGATCTTAAGTAATTTCCCCATGTTTTCCACCGGAAAGCACGGCTGACTATATTTGCCATCAGATAGAAAAGAATCAGAACAATCAGGGTCAACTAATTTTTACTCCGAGATAACATCTGATGGTACATACTTGAGGAGGTGGATGAATTTCTATCTTAACCATATTTTTAACTTCGCCTTTGATTAACGATTTAATTTCTTGAAATGGGGAAGGAGACTCTTCAATCACCATTTTCTCCATGCACGAATAGCAAAGCCTTTTAGTACAAGATCTGGGTAACACTTCCCTGCACAAGGCTTATTCCTTGTTCTTAGTTTTTGTAACCGCTTTCTTGGGCCTATCCTAAAAACAGGTAATGTCTGTCAGCATACTCCTAAAGGGGGAAGGTACTCACCCATCCTACGCACTGGAAACTACTGCGCTATGAGGAATCTTCGATTCATCTTCATCACCACCAGGCATAACTGTATTCTCAATGCTGCACTGTGGCTGCACATACACTGCCAAAGATAGCCACATGCGCTTCTCTTTTATCCTTGAGGAAGAGTGGGAGGAGGCTATGGCTGCCGGTGTTCGGGTTGCACCTTCTTTATTTCTGGTCACACATTCTGAATTCGGAAGTGGCAGGCCAACTTGTGACCATACGCCGCCAGCGTCATCACCATCTGTCACGGCGTCTTAGGTCACCTCCGGCCTCACCTCTGAACCAGGAAGCAGCCGGAAACTCACGCATGCGCTGTTGCAAAAAGCTGGCACCATCTTTGGAAGCGTGCACTTAGCGTGCCGAGCCATGTCCGACCCCACTTGCTGACTTGTACTGAATCTTGTCAGCAGTAACTGTCATCTCCTATCTCAGTAAAGTAAAAATCTGTCCTCACTGAACACAGATTTACCTGTGAATTGAGAATTTTGAGAATTAAATATCAGCCCTTGCAGAGAAAGTAGATTTCTCTAAGATGCACTATCAAGTTGCTTATTTTCATGTGTACTATTGATATACAGTAGGAAATAAAGAGCAACCATAGTTTTAATTTTTAAGTCTGTTTATCAATTGCTTTTCATTGCAATGTTAATCCAACATTAACTCCATAGTGACACAGCCAATTTTGATCCTAATGACCAAGCCCCATTTTTGAAATCTGACATGTCTCACTTTATGTAGCAATAACTCTGAAATGGTTCTGCAAATCACAGTGATTCTGTGAATGTTTTTTTTCAAGACACTTTATACTTTATGTTAGCAGTAAATTTATGCCAATATGTTTTACAATTTTAGTTATAAAAATATTTAAAATTTGTCAAAATTTTGAAAAATTTGTAATTTCCAAACTTTGAATGCTTATACATTTATACCAGATAGAAATACCACAAAACAAAGTTAAAAAATAACAATTCCCATAGGTCTACTTTATTTCAGCGTCATTTTCAAACAGTATATTATTTTATTATCAGGCTTGTCAGAAGGGTTAAAACTTTAGCAGTAATTTTTCATTTTTAGAAGAAAATTTACAAATCCTATTTCTTTACAGACCTATTCAGTGATGAAGTGACATATTAGGAAACCCCTAGAAGTTAGCAGATTGAATCATATGAAAAGTGTAATTTTTCAAAAAGTTGTGTCAGGAAATGTTTTAACCCTTAAGGTAATTCACAGAAATGAATGTAAAGTGATATTAAAAAAATTACATTTTCCACTAATATTGCTTTAGCCCTAAATTTTTCATTTTCATGACGAAAAATGGGAGAAAATGGACCCCACAATTTGCTTTGTAATTTCTCTTGAATTAAGTGATTATGCATATTTTGACTTTTGGAGGACAGATTTTGCTGGAATAATTTGCAAGCACCATTTGCAGAGCCCCTTAAGGTGCCAAAACAGCATAAAACCCCCAAAACGGAGCCTGGAAATAACACCCCTTAATGAACTCATCTATGGGTGTGATGACTATTTTGGCCTCACAGGTGTTTTCTACAAAAAAGCAAAGAATGGATGTTGCAAAGTGAAAATTGCAAATATGCCATCATAATTCCCGAATACACTGTGCTCTGCTTGTGCTTCTGGAGACACACATCCCTTAAATGGTTACTTTCAGCTACACCATTGCCCTAAATATTATCAATAACTGCGGTATTGGGGTACTGTGGGGCTCAGAAGAGAGAGGGCCATTTGCATTTGAGAGCACAGATTGCATTGGATTTTATTGGGGGGCGGTATGATAAAGCCATGTTGCTTTTCCATTACTTTTATGCTACCAGTAATGTGGAAACCCCTTACTCTTCTGTTGATAGATAACGGACCTCAGTGGTGACTGGATTTTTGCAGAATGAGTTGAAGTTTTCATCGGTAACATTTTAGGTTACATTATTTTTTTAATCACTTTTAAGGCTAATTTCACATTTATCCCATGCTGTAACATGAGCTTTACTATCAGGGTTTCCATCTAAATCCCCCAAAAATGTGATTCAAATGAAAACCCCAACAAGTCTATATTCATTATGTATAATAAGGCAGACAGAGTAACTTTGTACTCTGACCCCTGTACCGGCAGGGTATTATGTCTTTAGGTACGCACCCAACTGTGATGGACCCCACTTCTGAGTTCTTTAAGGGGTTGTCCAGGATTTTTCAGAAGTATGCAGTGACTCTGTGGGCTTGTGCATATGACCGATTAAATTGGACGAGTGCTATCTGTGATTTTGATGGATAGCACTCGTACCAGTGTTATTTTATTGGGTTGTGCACATGTCCGATTTTTTTTTTTGTCCTCACACAGAGTGGTCAGAGGAAAAAATAATACACATCTAATTTTGATCTGAGTGTTGAATCCAAATTGGCAATGCAAGCCTATGAGTCTGTGCAAAACACAGTGCAGTCTGATTTACACGGACTGACTGTAGAAAGTGAAGAAATTTTTTTTTTCTTTCCACCTCCGAGAAAAACGAATTCTATGCTGATCAAACTGTGATCAGAGTCTAATTAGCATAATTGGAACGTTTTTCTCAGATGGAGAGAAAACAGTCATGTGACACTACCGTATGTGGCAGCAGACTAGTGAATCCTCACATCGCGAGTAACGTATGCTGTGAGGATTCTGTGATGCAGGTGGCGAGACGGAGCAGTCATGTGACCACAAGTATGCAATATTCATAGTCTCGGACACATTCTGACTAGATGAGCACACAAGTCTCGCCACCAGCACCGGAGAATCCTCACAGCATGTTCTGCACATCATATGAGGATTCAAAGTCTGCAGTCAAACAGAGTGACAGCAAACTTACATGATAAACCACTGGAAAAGAGGTCACATGGCATTCAAAGTATAGCCATCTGCCACATCAGATTTTTTTGGGATTTAGGCTGTGTGCCCACTATGCGTTTTTTAAGCATTTCCGCAGCGGCAATTCCACTGCAGAAACGCTTAAAAAACGCTTGGTAGAAGGTCTGCCATGTTCCCCAATGATAATCCGCATGTGCTGAGCACATGCTGCGGAAATTTCCGCTGCGGATTATCATTGCGGGAAAAAACGCAGCACTACCAATTATATTGCGGCATTTTCGGCGCCATTGACTTGCATTAGATCGCATGGATTACGCATCACTGTATATGTAGATGTGGATTTCATGCATTTCAATGTGTGGATGGTATCCGGGTTTGGAGAAGAGGAGACTCTCCTCCGGAACCGGGTACCATAGAACCTGAAAAAAAAAGAATAAAATAAAAAATAAATATTATACTTACCTTCTGATTCTGATGGCCCCCAGTGTCTTTGTCCTGGCTTTCTGGTAGCTCGCGGTAGACTAAAGGATCTGCGGTGACGTAATTTAGTCATGTCACGGGTCATGCGACCGCTGACGTTGGCAGATCCTTTAGTCTATCGCGAGCTGCCGGCAAGCCAGGACAAAGACACCGGGGGCCATCAGAAGGTAAGTATAATATTTATTTTTTACATTCTTTCGGTCACACTATATAAATCCATGCCGGTTGCATGGATTTATATAGTGTGACCAAGTTGTCAAGCACTTTCCAAGTGATGCTAAAATCGCTTGGAAAGCGCTTGACAACCCGCATGCGGAAATGCAAGTGAAGAACGCTTCACATCCGCATGTCCCTGGCAGGAAAAACGCATGTACAATCCGCATGTACAATCCGCATGCATTTTTTCTGCCAGGGAGATGCAGAAACGCTCAGGAAAAAATCCGGAGCATTTCTGCATCGTGGGCACATAGCCTTAGACTGAAATTTTCCCCTGTAAATACTCGGTGTAGAGCACAGGATACATGTGAAGCTAACCATACTGTGATCTTTGGGAAGCAGAATTAACAAATAGACAGCAGTTTCATGGTTCAAGAATTGCTTTTATTTATTTTTTATGACATTCATCGTTTGGTATAAGTGATAAAGTGAAGTAAGCAGGATTGGGATTTTTTAAAACTTAACATTTAATATTTTATTAAAAATATAAATGGACAAGACACACAAACAGGCCAAATAGGACCTATACAGCAATATAGGTTTGGCTAGAGCAAATGTTTGCTACAGAAAAATGCCCTATAAATTATGCTTAATTATTTCAACGCACAATATTGGTTAGTTGGGAGTCAAAATACCAATATAATAACATAAGGAAAATTGTCATAGTAACCATATCTATAAAGTAATGGAATGATCTCACCAAACTGTTGGCAAGGATGGGGAACTCCGACATCAGTTCTACCAACATTCGTATGGAGGTAGCAGCATACACCATTCTTATTCAAAGAAAAACTGCCTCCTGACATGTTTCATCCTGTCTGGGACTCATCAGGGAATATTGCAACCAGGGTGGAGGGCAGGCCCAGATTGACAATCTGCTATGGCGGGCACATGCCCGTTGTGCTGGCGACTCTGAACTACAAAGTGGGCCGCTGGCCCTTTAAAACTTTGCACGCTCTGACAATGGCCGCGGCCGCCCCTGTCAGCACGTGGCCGCGGAGGCACTTATCAGCGCATGGCCTCTCTCAGCGCACGGCTCACTGCGCCGCAGCCCCTCTCAGCGCTCTCCGCAGTGGCCCCCGTCAGCGCGCTTGGCAGCGGTGGCTGTTAGAACATTGCACTCTACTCAACAATCCCAGGGATCCACTCCTCTGCACGTCCGGCACACTACAGCTTTTCATCCACTGGGTGCCAAGATAAAACCTTTTTTTATGAATACACAGCAATCACAGGATCATCTGTATGATGTATGTAGACTGCTGTATATTCATTATGTATGCGATACTGTGATTGATGTATATACAATATATAGGTGACTGACTGTTGTATATATATATATACACTGCTCAAAAAAATAAAGGGAACACTCAATAACACATCCTAGATCTGAATGACAGGAGACCATTGGCAACCTCATCAGGAGCATGCCCAGGCGTTGTAGGGAGGTCATACAGGCACGTGGAGGCCACACACAATACTGAGCCTCATTTTGACTTGTTTTAAGGACATTACATCAAAGTTGGATCAGCCTGTAGTGTGTTTTTCCACTTTAATTTTGGGGGTGACTCCAAATCCAGGACTTCATTGGTTAATAAATTTGATTTCCATTGATTATTTTTGTGTGATTTTGTTGTCAGCACATTCAACTTTGTACAGAAAAATATATATTTCATTCATTCAGATCTAGGATGTGTTATTGAGTGTTCCCTTTATTTTTTTGAGCAGTGTATTACGTACTTAAAAAAAAAAGGAAACGGCACAAAAGATAGTCAGGTGCAAAGGTCCCCCAGGTACATACCAGTCCTTGATGTATCCAAAAATGTATAGAGGCAGCACACAAAATAGAATGAAGTAATGTAGTTTATTAGCCCATTTAGCAACGTTTTGGTCCAATATTGTGGACCTTTCTCAAGCATTGGTAAAGTACATGTGCAGAGTATTTAAGGCAATCTAATCACAATAGCAATCAGCAGCAATTATACAAAAGTGCATGATATACATGATTATTAAATACATAATGATATAAAAAATTATAGTGCAAATCCAGTGTAAAGTGACAAAGTGCATATAATATAGAATACACAGGCTTATAGCCATAAATTTCATGTACATCCATAATTGATCATAAGCAACAGCTGTGTTTACAAAATAGAAAGCATTAGATTTACATATAGCGCCAAAATCTCGGCGACCCTAAGGCTATAACCACGCATGTCAGAAAGGAATGAACGGACACTTTGTCACTTTACACTGGATTTGCACTATGATTTTTTATATCATTATGTATTTAATAATCATGTATATCATGCACTTTTGTATAATTGCTGCTGATTGCTATTGTGATTAGATTGCCTTAAATACTCTGCACATGCACTTTACCTATGCTTGAGAAAGGTCCACAATATTGGACCAAAACGTTGCAGTCACCATATCACATATATTGTATATACTGCAGTCTATATACAGTACACCGTACAGTGTCACTTCTCCTGTCCTGTATATATAAACTGCACATTACCACTCCTCCCATCCTGTATATATAAACTGCACATTACCACTTCTCCTGTCCTGTATGTATACACTGCACAGTACTTCTCCTGTCCTGTATGTATACACTGCACAGTACTTCTCCTGTCCTGTATGTATACACTGCACAGTACTTCTCCTGTCCTGTATATATACACTGCACAGTACCACTTCTCCTGTCCTGTATGTATACACTGCACAGTACCACTTCTCCTGTCCTGTATATACACTGCACAGTACCACTTCTCCTGTCCTGTATGTATACACTGCACATTACCACTCCTCCCGTCCTGTATATATAAACTGCACATTACCACTCCTCTCGTCCTGTATATATACACTGCACAGTACCACTTCTCCTGTCCTGTATGTATACACTGCACAGTACCACTTCTCCTGTCCTGTATATACACTGCACAGTACCACTTCTCCTGTCCTGTATGTATACACTGCACAGTACCACTTCTCCTGTCCTGTATGTATACACTGCACATTACCACTCCTCCCGTCCTGTATATATACACTGCACAGTACCAATTCTCCTGTCCTGTATGTATACACTGCACAGTACCACTTCTCCTGTCCTGTATATACACTGCACAGTACCACTTCTCCTGTCCTGTATGTATACACTGCACATTACCACTCCTCCCGTCCTGTGTATATATACACTGTACAGTACCACTTCTCCTGTCCTGTATATATACACCGTACAGTGCCACTTCTCCTGTTCTATATATATATACACTGTACAGTACCACTTCTGTCATGTATATATACACCGCACAGTACCACTTCTCCTGTCCTGTATATATACATACACTGCACAGTACAACTTCTCTTCTGCTGTATCTATACACTGCACAGTACCAGTGGGAAAAATAAATATTAAAAAACTTGTTTAAATGAATTATCCCAAGTAATCCCCTATCCTGAGAACTTTCCAATCGCTGGGGTCTGACCACTGGAACCCCCATGATCCCGAGAACAGGAGCGCTTAAGAGCATGATGTAAATGGAGCTGTGGTGGATCATGCGCACTGCTGCGCCATTCACATGTGGCTCTTCAAATAACTCCTTTAAGTGAGTTTTGAGGGGCATGACAAAGTATAGCAAAATTCAGTGATCGGGTGTGGGGAGTGTTAAAGTATGTGGGCTGGTGGGGATTGTGTGGCAGGGCTGCTTTTTTTGTCCAGGCCGGCCCTGGTGGGGTCTCCGCTGTATCAAGCAGCAAACCTAGCCTTCTGTCGGGTAAATGCCCACAGAAAGAGTCTATTTAAATATAGGTATTATTCCTGGGCTTAATCTATACATCCGGTTACCTCAATGTCACATCCCTCTCTTATGAAGCGAGGATTATGTGCAGGTGATCCTAGTGCCGTAACCCCCGCCACATCACACCAACCACGTCCTCAGTTACAGGGACACTGGATGTGGTGACCAGAGCGCATCACTTCCAGTGTGTGAGTAGATGTGGTGACCCACATGCGTCACAGCCAGTGCGCGAGTATCCTTCACCACCTCACATCACGGTGACCCGCACATCATATTAACAGTGTGTGTCCATAAGGAGATACTTCACTTCCGGTGTGCAGGTTCTAACCACAAACATCGGACACAGTGAGCCACATGCATCACATCTGATGTGCAGTCATCGCACCGCCATATTGGCAAATCCACCATCACATGAGGTGGGTGTGAGGGGGGGGGGGTAGTCATGGTAACCAGAGGGCATCAAAAAACAAACATTTTTGTGTATCTACATACGCCCATTGGTGCTGCATATGTGACCCTATATGTTACCCAGCCTACAGAATAGAATGAGTTTTCATAAAACACATAGACAGAGCTGTGGGACTGGGCATCAGATATATACAATGGTAAAGTAAAAAAAAAAAAGTAAGAGGGACATTTTTTAGATAGCCCAGGGCACCAGCAGTAGAAAAAGAGCAGATTTGCGACCTGTCCCTATGCTGTCCCAAACTATTTAGAAGACCCTACCGGGCAGCGGAGGTTGGCCCCCGCTTCACGTTGGCTCTCCCTAAATAAAACACCCTAAGAAAATCCTGAATTATAGAAAACAACCAAAAGTAAGCTGCTTGATACAGCTGAGTCCTCCACCCTGGCAGCCATACCCCCTGATGAGTTCCAGAGGGGACAAAATTTGTCGGGAGGTGGTTATTCTTTGAAGAAGGACATTGTGGTCCTGACTTATTGCTGGAAATAAGGAATAGCATGGTGTATGCTGCTAACCCCATAGTAAAGTTGGTAGAACGAATGTCTGAGTTCCCCATCCTTGCCTGCATTGCAACTAACCAATATTGTGCGTTGAAATAATTAAGCAAAATTTATAGGGCATTTTTCTGTAGCAAACATTTGCTCTAGCCAAACCTATATTGCTATATAGGTCCTATTTGGCCTTTTTATGTGTCTTGTCCATTTATATTTTTAATAAGATATTAAATGTTAAGTTTTAAAGAATCCCAATCCTGCTTACTTCACTATTAAGTCTTTAATGGGATTAAATTCTGTTTTTGATCTATTTTCCTGGTAAAACGGTATATGCTACTTCTATATAAGTGATAAAGCTTTATCAAGGCAGAACAATTTTAGCGACACCAGATTTATATTTTTTTTTCTTCATTTTATTATTAGGCTTATGGGTTACATAAACTTTTTTAACCGCTATTTATGAATAGCTTATATTCTTTTCATAGTTCAAGATTTGCCTTTTTCTTTTTTGAATACCATGAGTTTATTCTTCAGATCAGTATTACTGTAGTACCAGAATTATATAAGTTTTTTTGGTTTAGTACTTTTTTCACAATAATAATTTACAAAAAATAGCTTTTTCATGTCTATATTCTGAGAGCTGTAACTTTTTTATTTTTCTTGCGAGAAAGCCATACGAGGGCTTGTTTTCTGCAGCTGGATGAACTGACGTTTTCAGCTATACCATTTCTTGTTTCTTTTTTATTACATAGGAATTTTTGATTGCTTTTCATTCAATATTTTTGTGTGTCAGTATGCTGAAAAAGCCACATTAGCATGTGTATTTTTTAAGGTGTTGATTAAAGTATAATGTGAAATTGTTATTGTTTTGGGTCATTGCGAAGGCAGCAATACCAATTATTTCAACGCTTTTATTTTTGTTTATGCATAAAAGTTGAGGTTTTTAATGGCAAAACAGTTTTCCACGACTTTATTTATATATATTTTTACAAACTTTATTTATTTAACTTAGGGTATGTTTACACACGTTGTGTTTTTTCCTACAGCTAAATCTGCTGCAAATCTGCTGACAACTTTTCTGTGGCAAGAAAATAGCTGCGTCAAAAATGCAGGTTTTCCTGTGTTTTTGCAGCGTTTTTTTCACTGTATTTTTGTCTCTATTTAGGCATGTACATAAAGTTGTCTGAAAAAAATATTATGGTTTTGGCATAGTAGGGGAGATGAATTGTTCAGGAATAGTTTAGACACTGGCAATGCATTGAGTTTGCATGACACTATTTACTTTCACACTATGGGGTCTGGCATTCAGCTACACAGGCATTGTTCAATGTCACACCTCACTGGGCCACAGGTATTGTTCAATCTCACAAGTAGGTCAGCTAATGCTTACCCTTTACACATCACTAATTTATTTAAACACTCCTTATGCAAACTACCATCTCAGGGACCAAGACAAGATGATAAAAATCACAAAATAGAACGCTTATTTTGCCATCAAAAACGTTGAAAAAAATTTAGCTGCGTTTTTTGACGCATTTTTTTCATCACCCATTATTTCCTATGGGTGAAAAAACGCTGAAAGAAGTGACATGCTCTATTTTCCAAGAACGCAAGAAGGGAAGAAAATACGCAGGAAACAAAAAGCAACAGGTGTGAACAGAGAATTCTGGTTTCTCATACACTTTGCTGGTGCTGGAAGACACAGCTGAAAATTTGCATACAAATCTGCTGCAAAATACGCAGCAAAACACAACATGTGTGAACATAGCTTTAGCATACAGCTGAAACGCACAGTATTTACAGCTGACAGGGGGGCTATTTACTTATTTATTCACGTTATAAAAAGACGGCGCTGAAGAGTAATTAATCACCTCTGTGAAAAGGCATATTAGCGGTCATTAAAGGAGTATACTATATTTTTATTTTCAAGTTGAATAGAAACTTATTGCTGCTCAAATGTTCAGGTGAATGTAAAACGTTTCCAGTGTTTGAGCCATTTTAGTGTAAGTAGCCTACTACTTTAGAGGCATTGAGATGATGGTACTGTGGCAATTACAGACGAAACTGAGGGTTGTATTTCCTGATTTCTTCCAAAAGACGATGCTCTTGCTTTTTCTGTTGTTCAAGTTTTGCATGTGCTGCAAGTAGTTCTCGTTGGAGTTCCTGTAAAGAAAATACATAAAAAACATAATCAATGCTGTGACCTTTTCAACCTTGTAATACACACTGTATCAATGCAAACCTGACATCCTATCTTTAATAACGATACTTATGTGTGTGAGAGTTTAAAGGGCTTGTGCTCTTTCAGAAACTCTTGGTTCCCAATGCAGAGTCTCTGTCGCTGCTGTCAGTGTCTAATATTGGTCGATGCCACATCAGTGCGGTAGGCAGTGAGCTCAGTGGCTCTGAGTGGGGTGTGCTGTCTACGCTGGCAGAGTGGCTGCCACACTGTAGATGTGATGTCAGCGCCACAGCCAATGGCAGACAACAATAGCAGCCATGTTGACTCAATGCCTGTGAGTAAAACGCAGTTTGTTTGCTTTTTTTAGAACAAACTTGGCCTAGGGACCAAGATTTTCTGAAAGAGGAAAAACTCCATTACACATTGATACAAATAGTGATTTGGATTGGCACAGTGCAACTCAGAGAAGGTAGAATTCAACAGTATTGTTGTTAAATAATCAAATGATTAATTTCTAATCTCAACTCTCTACTGAGTACATTACTTCACTCTCATGGAAGATTTTGCTGACATTACTTGTTTTATTTCTGTTTTATTTTATTTAAAAATTTTCTAAGAATTATCGTAACATTTTCTTTGGAGTATCACATCTGGTAAGAAGTCCTGAATAAAGAAATATATGAAATATGTACATTTAACAATTGTCATGAGGACAAAAAGGGGAGTAAAATAGCTGCAGGCCCACTCTTGGGTTTGATAAAAAAAAAGTGGATGTTCCATATAAAAAAAGAGCACGAAAGATGTATGGGGTGTAAAGATAACTCAAAGTACCAAATCAAAGTATCTCTGGCAAAAACGATATACTTCTTGCCACCTCACCTCCTTGCTGTCAGGCAGTTTTTGAGACGCATTTCTTGTAGGTAATGAAATTCGACTGGAAGATTCATTCCCTGTAAAACAATTTAAAAAAAAACAAAACTATCTTAAGTATCAGTTGCCATGGCAAAGTGGGTTCCTACTTCACAATACAACATACAAAATTACCCCTTAAATTCATTGCATGAAGAGTGAACATTGTGAAATTTGAAAATTCTGCACAATCTTCTGGCCTCCAGGGTGTGGGCATTTGAGTTATAGGATTTGTCCGCTGAAGTCAGCCATTATTTACTTCTACTGCAGAAAAAAACAGACCAAAAGGAGTTTGCTGCTCACTGGGGTCGATGTGGGGGAGGGTGGTAGTATGGAGTGGCAGGACAGTGAGGCAGCTAGCTGGGTGACAGTTAGAAGGGGGGGGTAGAGGGAAGAGTGTCAGGGAGGCTAGTCCTGATCGGGCACACCTCAACAAGATCGCAAACTGGGCAGATGAGGGGGGTGTCAGTACAGGGTTAGCACTGATGTAGCAAGACACATCCTCTGAAAGGGAGGGGAGTGTCTGCTCTAGCAAGGGGGAAATAGGTGCGCAGGGCAGGCCAGACAGGTGCTGGTACTGGGGGACCCCATTATTAGGGGAACAAACAGGGCGATCTTTCACAAAGAACGGTTTGTTGTCTTCCTGGCACTCAAATTCAGCACATCGCAGATCGAGTTGACAGACTACTGGGAGAAACTGGTGAGGACCAAGCGGTCATGGTGCACTTTGGCACCAATAACAAAGTTAGAGGTAGGTAGGTGGAAGGTCCTTAAAATGATTTCAGGAAATAAGACTAAGCTTAAAGCAAGGTTTTTAAAAAGTAGTATTTTTTTTAAAATACTGCCTGTAGCATGTGCCATGCCAGAGAGGCAGCGGGAGATAAGGGAGGCTAATAAGTTGCCCAACAATTGGTGTAGGAAGTAAAAACTATTGGCTGGCTAAAAAAAGTGTTTACAAGCTGTGATACTTGCAGAAGGGGGTGATACTAAGTACTATCCATGCAGGGATGCCCAAACACTTGCATCATCTCATTTTCCTTTTTGGAAATTTTAAAATGTAAAAAATGACAATACATTTATTTTTTGCCTAAAATACAAAGGAAATGCGTCATCTTTAACTTTAGGCCTTTAAGAGATCATTTCATCTTTAACTTACAAGAACAGTAATTTTGACCAGAGGTGTCCAAACTTTTACATGCCACTGTATGAGTGACATATATATACTCATTTTGGTATATGCACATACAAATGGCCCAATTATGCCCCAATTATGATCCAACTCAACACCCTATCCTCTCACTATCCAGATAAAATCTGGAGAAATAATTTGTTTATCCTCCAACTCCCTAATACTAAAAAGGATATTTCAATATCTATAAATAATAATTTTAAAGAAAATACTTCCCCTGAAATTAATCCATTTATATTATGGAATGCCCACAAGGCAGTGATTAGAGGACAATTAATTAAACACTCTGCTACAAATAAAAGAAATAAACTATGCAAAATTACCCGGCTAACAGACAGAATTTAGAGAAGAAGAAATGTCTATACGTAAATCCTTAAATAATGTTGCCCACCGTCACCAAGCATAATCTTCTGATTGATGAGTACAAGGTTCTCTAGCTCTCTGTTAGGGTATGTGCCCACGATGCAGATTTTAAGCAGAAATTACCTGAGCATTTTTTCCTCTCCCTGGCAGAAAAAACGCATGCAAATTTTACTGCGTTTTTTCTGCTAGGGAGAAGCATTTTTTATGCGTTTATACATATATTTTTCCAAACGATTTTGAGCATCACTTGGAAAGGGGCTTGACAAGTGGGTCACACAATATAAATTCATGCAACTGGCATGGATTTATATTGTGTGACCGAGATTTCAGCTTAAAATAATGCACCTATAGTAAAAAAAAAAAAAAAAAAGAATTATAAAGTAAAAAATAAAAAAAAATCTTCATAATCACCTCTCCGGCGGTGTCCTCTCTCCTCGGCGGCCCGCGATGTTCTGAGAGGACCTCATTTAGTGCAGTGACGTCATTTAGTCAGTTGATGGTCACGCGACCATCACCTGACAGCTGACTGACTAAATTAGGTCACCGTAGGTCCTGGCATAACACCTCAGGCCGCCGAGGAGAGAGGACGCCGCCAGGAGCAGACCGGGGACCGCCGGAAAGGGGAGTAAGAATATATATATATATATATACAGTGCCTACAAGTAGCATTCAACCCCCTGCAGATTTAGCTGGTTGACACATGCAGAATTAACTTGGCATTGTGACATTTGTACTGTAGATCAGCCTGGAAGTGGGAAATGCACTGCAGCAAATTTAACGTTTTTTTAAAAAAAAAAAAAAAAAAAGTTAATTCAGAGTGTCATTTATTATTCAACCCCTCAAACCACAAGAATTCTGTTTGGTCCCCCTAAAGTATTAAGAAGTAGTTCAGGCACCAAGAATAATGAGCTTCACATGTGTGGATTAAAGATCTCTTTTGCCAGCCTTTTCTGACTATTTAAGACCCTCCCCAAACTTGTGAACAGCACTCCGACATGGTCAACATGGGAAAGACAAAGGAGCATTCCAAGGCCATCAGAGACAAGATCGTGGAGGGTCACAAGGCTGGCAAGGGGTACAAAACCCTTTCCAAGGAGTTGGGCCTACCTGTCTCCACTGTTGGGAGCATCATCTGTAAGTGGAAGGCTTATGGAACTACTGTTAGCCTTCCACGGCCTGGACAGCCTTTGAAAGTGTCCTCCCGTGCCGAGGCCAGGCTTGTCCGAAGAGTCAAGGCTAACCCAAGGACAACAAGGAAGGAGCTCCGGGAAGATCTCATGGCAGTGGGGACATTGGTTTCAGTCAATACCATAAGTAACGTACTCCACCGCAATGGTCTCCGTTCCAGACGAGCCTGTATGGTACCTTTACTTTCAAAGCGTCATGTCAAGGCTCGTCTACAGTTTGCTCATGATCACTTGGAGGACTCTGAGACAGACTGGTTCAAGGTTCTATGGTCTGATGAGACCAAGATCAAGATCTTTGGTGCCAACCACACACGTGACGTTTGGAGACTGGATGGCACTGCATACGACCCCAAGAATACCATCCCTACAGTCAAGCATGGTGGTGGCAGCATCATGCTGTGGGACTGTTTCTCAGCCAAGGGGCCTGGCCATCTGGTCCGCATCCATGGGAAGATGGATAGCACGGCCTACCTGGAGATTTTGGCCAAGAACCTCCGCTCCTCCATCAAGGATCTTAAGATGGGTCGTAATTTCATCTTCCAACAAGACAACGACCCAAAGCACACAGCCAAGAAAACCAAGGCCTGGTTCAATAGGGAAAAAGTCAAGGTGTTGGAGTGGCCTAGTCAGTCTCCTGACCTTAACCCAATTGAAAACTTGTGGAAGGAGCTCAAGAATAAAGTCCACATGAGACACCCAAAGAACCTAGATAACTTGGAGAAGATCTGCATGGAGGAGTGGGCCAAGATAACTCCACAGACCTGTGCCGGCCTGATCAGGTCTTATAAAAGACGATTATTAGCTGTAATTGCAAACAAGGGTTATTCCACAAAATATTAAACATAGGGGTTGTATAATAATTGACCCACACTTTTATGTTTAAAATTTAATAAAATTCAACTGAGCAACATAACTTTTTGGTTTGTAAGATTTATGCTTCTGTTCATAAAACCTACTCTCGTTTGCAGTTTGAAGGCTCTAACTTATTTGCATCTTATCAAACCAGCTAAATCTGCAGGGGGTTGAATACTACTTGTAGGCACTGTATATATATATTTTTACTTTATAATTCTTTTTCAACTTGCAGGTACCATGGTACCCGGGTTGGTGGAGAGACTCCTCTTCTCCAGACCCAGGTACCATCCATGCATTGAACCGCATAACATCCGCATGTATACATGCAGATGTTATGCGGTTCAATGCAAGTCATGGCACCGCAAAATCGCTCAATAATTGGTTGTGCTGCGGATTTTTTCACAATGATAATACGCAGTGGAAATTTCTGCAGCATGTGCACAGCACATGCAGATTATTATTGGGAAGCATGGCAGACATCTTAACAAGCGATTTTAATGTGTTTCCGTGGCGGAAATACCGCAGCGGAAACGCATTAAATCCACATCGTGGGCACACAGCCTTACGCTCAAGCTTGGACTGTTTAGTGCAAAACGTGGATCGTGGTTCCACTGTGCAATGGACCGGGGAAAGCCTGTAGGGGCGTGACTAAGCACTACACCAAGACTAGCCTCAAATGCACGGCTGACTATGCCGCAACCCGTAGAGAGCCCAGGAGGGGTGAGACCATGTGCTACACCAAGATTGACCTAACATGCCCAGCAGCTGACCCTCAAGGAGGTATACAGATTGGCAGGGGTGATAAACTGGAAGGCAGGCAGTGGTAGACATAGCTGGAAGACAGGAATGGGTAGGACCCAGTTCAGACTGCACGAACAGGAACAGCTTCAGGAAGAACTGGGTCTCTGATAGGGAACCGTAGGTGCGGACAGACAGGTAACCACAGGTACGTACAGACAGACAGGGAACCGCAGGTACGTACAGATGTAGCGCCCCGAGGGTTCGGCCGCTACAGGGGTATTGCACCTCAGACCAGAGGTGTGATATTCCACTCCCAGGTAAGGATGGAGTATGGACCAGGGCTCAGTTAGCTGCATGCAGCACACACACCCCATTTCCCAGGGACAGCTCAACGGTGCTCCCACTAGACAGAAGTGCAGGCACGACCGACCATGTCCCTGCTGGAGTGGGGAGGGAGGGGTGGAACACCCAGTGCTGTAGGGGCAGATAGGGGGCGGTTCCTGAGCGTAGATAGGAGCTCATTGGTTGCTGGTCACCTGGGCTCATGGCTAGAGGGAGGTATAAAAGGTGGGCACCATCTTAGAACAGTGTTCAGTTCGTTCTGTGGAGAGGAGAAGACAGGGAGCAGCAGCTTAGGCTGAGTGCTGCTCCAGAGGCAGGCCTAGGGAAGAGGCCGGGGCCTGAGAGGAGAAGGAGAAGTGGGCCTAGAGAAGAGGCCGAGGAGGAGGTGAAGGGGAGCTGAGATTCTAGCTCATCTCAGCTCCAAGAGAAAGGAACAGAAGCAGAAAGGAACTGCAAAGAAGGAGAGACAGAGAAACAGAAGGGCTCAGGAACAAGAAGGTGGAAGGGACCCTAAGAACCCACGAGAATCCAGGGTGCAGGGTCAGGCAGATTAAGGGTACCGGATCCCAAGTTGGTGGAGGAGAAACAACCCTCAGCCAAAGACCGGTCGTTGTGATCATATATTGGTGCGACACCTCATCAAACCTGCTAGGAAGGCACCATATAGGACAGCGGAGGACGGGGCCCACGTTTAACCGCACAGGTCCGCGGCAGCTGGACAAAAGTGGGTCACTGGTGAGGCAGGCCAGAGAAAGGATAAAAGGGGGTCCTGTGCCATGCTCCTGAACTGCCTGGGAGTTGACCGAGCCCCACACCTGGTGGACGCAGCATGGCTCGGGCAGTCATTGCCAGCTGAAGTGACTTGGATATTAACCGTGAGTAAAGACGCTGGACTGCAGTACGTTGTCTGTGTGCTTTTTCGCTCCTCCGGCACTACCGGTACTGGGACTCTCACTACCATCACTCCCAACATCCACTACACTGCCCTGGGGCTGCACTCTTCCCGTGGGGAGTCACATCACCTCAGCTGCACCCATCATCAGCCCCAGCGGACTGCCTTGCAGCGGCGGTTCCTAATAACCGCAATCCACGGGTGGCGTAGTCGGACATTATCTAAAGCACGTAGCAGACTACCATTGGCCTGACCACCCTGAGCCGCGGGACCGGGCCGCCACTACTACTACCCCCATCGTTCCCCTATCGCCCGGATCCGCGTGCCCCACGGCCCAGGGGGCGAGTCAGCTTTGGCGTAGTCGGCACGATCGTGACCAACCCGCCACAAACGGGTATTGCGTGCCTGAAGAGAATTACACATGTACCTTAAAAAGAAGTTTCCCGCCGCCCGGAGTCGTTTCCCGCCATCCGGAGCCGATTCCCGCCATCAGACGCCATCTTGGACCGTTTCCCGCCATCTTCATCCGTCTTTCCCGCCCTGGCGGAGCGGACGCCATTATGGGCGCACCAAAAGACAGCAGGAAGCCACCTCCCATCGTGGGCCAGGTCCCAGAATGGCGCCAAAGAAGCAGCCCGCCCCCACCAGCCATGAATGCAGCAGTGGAGATGTCCATCAACATGGGGGGGGCTGCCCCTGAAAGTGATTGTCAGCAGAATGTCCCAGGACCACCCCCTCTGGGGGCAGAAAGAGAAGAAAACTGTGGGGCAGTGCGCGGTCTGGATCAGTCTGGCCAGGCCGCACCCGGAGATGGAGGGGGAAATCAGTGCCGGTACCCTGGTAAAGGGCCTGCTGCAAGCAACACCACCATGCAGCCTCACCGAGCTGTTAGCCCATCTCCCCAAGGAGGATCCCGAATACACACGGGCGGCGCTGGAAGAACTGGACCGGAGGATGGTACGGGCGCAGCAAGAAGTGATCGCCGGATGGAAGGAGGAAGTGGCCCGGCAGGCTGTGATCCTGCAGCCGAAGGCGCCAGCCACAAGCAGCGCACCAGCCAGTGAGGGCAGAGCGGAGGCCGAGGACGACGCCGCCGAGGAGGCCGCGACAGCAGAGGCAGGTAACGGAGACGCCCCTGCACCGAATCCTAGGGCCGCCGACCTGCCCCTGCACCCCGTCGTGGAGCCCCACGCACCGGGACCCGCTGTTGACACCGTGCCCTCACCGCCATCAACCAGCCCCCAGGCCGTCGACGCTGCCAGCGAGCCCCGCCCCACGCCGTGCCCTCTGACCCCGGGCGTGCTCAGCCGACCGCCACCGCAGGCCCGGCCGCAAGGCCCTGCACTCCCGGGCGTCGCTGCCCTGACGGAACCTCCTGCACCAGCTGTGCCACCCTTGGGAGCAACCAGAAAACGACCCGCACGGGCCTGGTCGCAAGGCCCCGTGCCCCCGGGCGCCGCCAACCCACCTGCGCCCCCTGCTGCTGCAGTACCACCACTGGGCGCGGATCTCTTTGCCCAGCACACCACTCCGGAGGGGCTGCCTTTCATCTGGCCCCCCGAGTTTGTCAACCCCCGCTTCCGGAAGAGCCCGTCCGCGGAGATCGAAGTACCCTCTGAGCCCCTCATACCTGCTCCAGCGCCTCAAGAAATTCCCCAGCTGCCATTAGAAGACGCCCAATTTGAATGGGATCCCACAGGGGAGGACCTGATGGGGTTCACGAAGGAAATGCGAGCGAGCGCAGCAGAGCGGCGAGAGGCCTGCCGCCAACAGCTAGAGATGTTTGAAAAGGAGCAGCGCGAGCGGCGGGTGAAGCAAGAAAAGCTGCAGGTTCAGAGCGCGGAGCAGAAAATGAAGGCGCGGCGAGATCCCCGAACTGCCCGCAGACCCCGAGTCACCGGGACTGTGGTGAAGTTCCAGATGGAGCGCGGCTGGGGCTTCATCCGAGACCCCGAGACCATCAGTGACGTGTTTGTGACCAGGAGAGATGTGGAGAGTCACCTACCGGAAGGCCATCGTGGGCGGGATCTATTCCCAGGCGATGTGGTGTCTTACACCCGACACCAAGGCGTGAAGGGGTGGTACGCCCTACACGTCCGCCGAGTAGTAGAGGAGGAGGAACAGCACTACTCGGACGCTGAGTACCAGGAGGGCCCGGACGGGCCTGAAGATCCGTATGAGGAGGAAGAAGGAGCGTCACAAAGGCACCGTTACCAGTGAACGGTAAAGTGGCATTGTAAATAGTTTCCCGTAAGGGTGCAAAAGAACTGTGTGGGACTGTTTCAAATTGAGTGTGGTCCCCGTTGGGACTGATATAGGACTGTGTGAACGTTATGCCCTATCCCCTAAGTAACCAGGCTGAGGACTGTGAGCAGCCATCCCTCTTCCCCTAACAGGCTGAGGACTGTGAGCAGCCATTCCCCTATCCCCACCGGCCGAGGACTGGGAACGGCCAATCCCATGTAAATAGTTGCGCTTCTTAAAGCGCCCCCTACTGGTTTTATAAAAGAACTGCAACGTCTACCTCAAGACAAGTTCGCTAGAGTGTTGCACCTTTAAGAAGAATGAACACCTGGTCGCAAGTTGCACCGCGACCGTGAACCAAGAATACAAGGATGTGCTTTAATTAAAAATGTTTTAGATTTTATATGCTGCTAAATAGTAATGTGAAAGTTTTCTATAATGTTTTATACAAAAGAGTTCCGGAAGTATTGAAAAAGTTTTCTATAATGTCTAGTGAAAAGAAAAGTATGTCCCATAAAGGGAACTGAACCGTATTGTCTGTTTCTAAATGTGAAAAGTTTTAAAAAAGTTTTGCATGTCCTGTAATCAACTGTTTTTGCTCTTTTCCAGCCCGAGGACGTGCTGTGCTTCACCAGGGGGGAATGTAGCGCCCCGAGGGTTCGGCCGCTACAGGGGTATTGCACCTCAGACCAGAGGTGTGATATTCCACTCCCAGGTAAGGATGGAGTATGGACCAGGGCTCAGTTAGCTGCACGCAGCACACACACCCCATTTCCCAGGGACAGCTCAACGGTGCTCCCACTAGACAGAAGTGCAGGCACGACCGACCATGTCCCTGCTGGAGTGGGGAGGGAGGGGTGGAACACCCAGTGCTGTAGGGGCAGATAGGGGGCGGTTCCTGAGCGTAGATAGGAGCTCATTGGTTGCTGGTCACCTGGGCTCATGGCTAGAGGGAGGTATAAAAGGTGGGCACCATCTTAGAACAGTGTTCAGTTCGTTCTGTGGAGAGGAGAAGACAGGGAGCAGCAGCTCAGGCTGAGTGCTGCTCCAGAGGCAGGCCTAGGGAAGAGGCCGGGGCCTGAGAGGAGAAGGAGAAGTGGGCCTAGAGAAGAGGCCGAGGAGGAGGTGAAGGGGAGCTGAGATTCTAGCTCATCTCAGCTCCAAGAGAAAGGAACAGAAGCAGAAAGGAACTGCAAAGAAGGAGAGACAGAGAAACAGAAGGGCTCAGGAACAAGAAGGTGGAAGGGACCCTAAGAACCCACGAGAATCCAGGGTGCAGGGTCAGGCAGATTAAGGGTACCGGATCCCAAGTTGGTGGAGGAGAAACAACCCTCAGCCAAAGACCGGTCGTCGTGATCATATATTGGTGCGACACCTCATCAAACCTGCTAGGAAGGCACCATATAGGACAGCGGAGGACGGGGCCCACGTTTAACCGCACAGGTCCGCGGCAGCTGGACAAAAGTGGGTCACTGGTGAGGCAGGCCAGAGAAAGGATAAAAGGGGGTCCTGTGCCATGCTCCTGAACTGCCTGGGAGTTGACCGAGCCCCACACCTGGTGGACGCAGCACGGCTCGGGCAGTCATTGCCAGCTGAAGTGACTTGGATATTAACCGTGAGTAAAGACGCTGGACTGCAGTACGTTGTCTGTGTGCTTTTTCGCTCCTCCGGCACTACCGGTACTGGGACTCTCACTACCATCACTCCCAACATCCACTACACTGCCCTGGGGCTGCACTCTTCCCGTGGGGAATCACATCACCTCAGCTGCACCCATCATCAGCCCCAGCGGACTGCCTTGCAGCGGCGGTTCCTAATAACCGCAATCCACGGGTGGCGTAGTCGGACATTATCTAAAGCACGTAGCAGACTACCATTGGCCTGACCACCCTGAGCCGCGGGACCGGGCCGCCACTACTACTACCCCCATCGTTCCCCTATCGCCCGGATCCGCGTGCCCCACGGCCCAGGGGGCGAGTCACAGACAGACAGGGAACCACAGGTACGTACAGACAGACAGGGAACCACAGGTACGTACAGACAGACAGGGAACCACAGGTACGTACAGACAGACAGGGAACCACAGGTACGTACAGACAGACAGGGAACCACAGGTACGTACAGACAGACAGGGAACCACAGGTACGTACAGACAGACAGGGAACCACAGGTACGTACAGACAGACAGGGAACCACAGGTACGTACAGACAGACAGGGAACCACAGGTACGTACAGACAGACAGGGAACCACAGGTACGTACAGACAGACAGGGAACCACAGGTACGTACAGACAGACAGGGAACCACAGGTACGTACAGACAGACAGGGAACCACAGGTACGTACAGACAGACAGGGAACCACAGGTACGTACAGACAGACAGGGAACCACAGGTACAGACAGACAGGGAACCACAGGTACAGACAGACAGGGAACCACAGGTGCAGACAGACAGGGAACCACAGATGCAGACAGACAGGGAACCACAGATGCAGACAGACAGGGAACCACAGATGCAGACAGACAGGGAACCACAGATGCAGACAGACAGGGAACTGCAGGTTCCCACAGGACAAACAGGAGCAGGTTTACTTAGAACAGACAGGGTCAGGTTCACACAGGACAAACATAAGCACAAGTAAAAACAGGACAGGCAGAGCCAAATTCACACAGGGTAATTACAATGAAGTAGTAAGTATACTCACTAAAAACTAATGTTGCACAACGACAACAGATTACAGATAGGCACTAGTTCAGATACTGCAGGTTTCAGAGATAGGTGCAGTTTCAGACACTGCAGGTTACAGATACAAGAGATTTGGGGAAAGATCCAGACACAAATAGGTTTAGGGATAGGTCCTAATTCAGAAAAGAACAAAACGCAAGTACAGGTTCAGGGTACAAGCCTGGGTACTCAGCCCCCCAGGGGAAGGGACGGGAAGGGAAGTGACGGGACAGGAGGGGACCTGGCAACTCAGCACTTGCAAACACACACTGAAAGACAGTGTGGCTGTGTGCTCACAATGCGTTTTAAAAGCGTTTAAGCTGCGGAATTTCTGCAGCGTAAACGCTTGGGAAACCTTTCCCCCCGGTCTCCAATGCAATTCCGCACTTTCAATGCCCATGCTGCGTATTTTTCTGCAGCGTTTATGCTGCGCTCAAAAATCCGCAGCATGTCCATTAATTTTGCGGAAGCGCTGCATTTTCGCCGCCATTGACTTGCATTAGAACGCGCCAATTCCGCAAGACTGCATCTGTACTTGCGTAATTGGCGCGTTCTAATGTGTGGATGGTACCCGAGTGTGGAGGACAGGAGACTCTCCTCCACACCCAGGTACCATTTAAAGCTGCAAAAAAAAGAATAAAATAAAAAATAAAGATTATATTCACCTTCTGGCGACCCGCGGTGTGCTTCTCTTCGCTTGCCGACAGATCGCGCAGGACTGAAGGACCTGCGCTGACGTCACAGTCATGTGACGGCAGGTCTTTCAGTACAGCGTACCGCGATCTGCCGGCAGCCAGCACAGGAGCGCAGCAAGACAGCAGGGGCCATCAGAAGGTAAGTATAGGTTTATTTTTTTATTTTTAACCATTCTCTCGGGTCATACTATATAAATCCATGCCGTTTGCATGGATTTATATAGTGTGACCTATTTGTCAAGCACTTTCTAAGTGATGCTAAAATCGCTTGGAAAGCGCTTGACACCCGTATGCGGAAATGCAAGTGAAGAACGCTTCATGTCTGCATGTTCCTGGCATGAAAAATGCATGTACAATCCGCATGCGTTTTTTTCTGCCAGTGAGATGCAGAAACGATCAGGAAAAAATCCTGAGCATTTCTGCATCGTGGGCACATAGCCTTACTCAGGTACTTCTCAACAGGTGGAGGTGCTTTAAGTACCTTGTGCCTCCCAGCAATAGGCTGGGAACACATTATGTGAGTATGCACTGTTCCTATAAGAATCAGGAAGTGCACACTCAGACGCCTAAGCATGCAGCCAGGAAGCAGAGGACAAGGAACACACAGCACGGCCCGGGGTGGTGAGTAAGGCTATGTGCCCACGATGCAGAAATGAAGCGGAAAATTTGCACTTCATTTCTGCATGTCCTTGCTAGAAAAAAAGCGTGCGGAATTTAACACGCGTTTTTGAAGCGTTTTGGACATGCGGATTTGCCATGCGTTTTTCTAATGCATTGAGTAGGCAATTCCGCATGCGTAAACGCACAAATAATGGACATGCTGTGGATTTTTCCGCACATAAAATACGCTGCGGAAAATTCCGCAGCATGGACAGAGAACATGCAGATTGTCATTGGGGACCATGGGGCACATATTACTAAGCGTTTTTCGAGCGTTTCCGCAGCAGAAATTCTGCAGCAAAAACGCTTGAAAAACGCATCATGGGTACACAGCCTAAGTCGGTGTCCCTGCATGGTGGGGGAAGGGAAGCCATGCAAGGACGCAGACAGTGGTGTTACTACTATCATTTAATAAGTCTTCAAAATTAATTGCAAATACATTAAAAAAGAAAAGAATGATATCTATCTTGTATCATAAGTTTAACCTGTCTCACCTTAATCCCTTCACCTCCCAAAGCCTGTTTTCACCTTCATGACCAGGCCAAATTTTACAATTTTGACCACTATCACTTTGTGTGGTAGAAACTCTGGAACGCTTCAATGGATTCCACTGATTTTGAGAATGTTTTTTTTGGCATATTGTACTTCATAATAGTGGTAATATTTATTCGATCTGAGTTACATTTATTTGTGAAAAAACTGAAATTTGGTGAATTTGCAATTTTCAAACCTTTAATTTTTGTACCCTTAAATCAGAGAGTTGTGTCACACAAAATAATTAATAAATAACATTTCTCAAATGTCTACTTTATATCAGCATCATTTTTGAAACATTATTTTTTTGGGGTAGGAATTTCTAACAAAATTTACAAAACCATTTTTTTAAGGGACTACATCCCATTTGAAGTGACTTTGAGGGGCCTTTATGACAGAAAATACCCAAAAGTGACACCATTCTAAAAACTGCACCCCTGAAGGTGCTCAAAATCACATTTAAGAAGTTTATTAACCCTTCAGGTGCTTTTTGGAATGTGAAAAAAACAATGAACATTTACAGTTTTCACAAAAATTTTACTTTGGACCCACATTTTTTTACTTTTGCAGGGGTAACAGGAAAAAATGGACCCCAAAATTTCTTAAACAATTTCTCCTGAGTACAGATACCCCATATGTGGGGGAAATCCCTTCCAAGCCATGCCGTGCATCCAAACAGTGGAAGGAGCGCCATTTGACTTTTTGAATGTAAAATTTGCTTGAATAATTAATGGACGCGATGTCGTGTTTGGAGAGCCCCTGATGTGCCTAAACAGTGGAAATCCCTCACAAGTGACACAATTTTCGAATCTAGACCCCTCAAGAGGTGTAGTTTGTAAAATGGAGTCTCTTATAAGGAGTCTGCTGTTCTGGCACCTCCGGGGCTCTGCCAATGTGACATGGCACCCTCAAGCCAGTCCAGCAAAATCTGAACTCCAATATGGTGCTTCTTCCCTTCTGAGCTTTGGACTGTGCATCACAAGTAGTTTTCGACCACATGTGGGGTATCGGCGTACATAGGAAATATTGCACAACAAATTGTATGGTCCATTTTCTCCTGCTATCCTTGTGAAAATGAGAAAATTTGGGGCTAAAACAACATTTTTGTGGGAAAAATATATTTTTTTAATTTTTACACATCCACGTTGTAAAATTATGTGAAGCACCTGTGCGTTCAAGGTGCTCAACACACATCTAAATAAATTCCTCAATTAAGCTAGGGGTGAAATGGGCATATTGACAACACAGGTAGATCACGGAATTTTATAACATTGGGCAGTGAAAAAAAAAATAATTACATTTTTACCACCAAAATTTTGTTTTAGCCCCAGATTTTATATTTTCACACTTGGAAATCAGTAAGAATGGCACCAAAATGTAGAAATACCCCATATTATGGCTGTACAGGTACTACTTAGCCATACATCGAGACTCTGGAGGGACGGAGCCCTATTTGCCTCCTTAAGTGTAGATTTTTCTAGAATAGTATGCGGACACCATATACAGAGTCCCTAAGTGCTAGAATAGTAGAATCCCCTCTCAAGTAACCCCATGTTGGAAATTATACTCCTTTGGGATTTTATCTACAGGTATAGTGACAATTTTTGACTCCATGGGTCTTTTTCAGAAACAAGCAGCAGCAGATGTTGCTGGGTGAAAATTGCAAACTGCCGTAGTGACCAGTAAGTTGTAGTGACCAGTACATTGTGCCCAGCTCGTGCTTCTGGAGACACGGACCTGTAAATTAGGCAGGCTCTCATTGCTACAGAAATGCCAAACATGTGGACGCTAATTGCAGTTTAGGCACACACTGGAGCTCAGAAGGGAGGGGAGCATTTGGATTTGGGAGTACAGAATTTGCTCAATTTCTTTTGGGGGGTGACGGGCCATGGCGCTTCTCCAGAGCCTTTGTGCTACCAGTAATGTGAAAGCCTCTATATTTCCGATAACATATGACGGACCTGAGTGGGGACTTGCTTTTTTTGTGGATTGTGTTTAAGCTTTATTGTGGACATTTTACATACATTTTTTTGGATCACATATATCCTGCGCTTTACGCTGAGCATTTATATTGTGGTTTCCATCTAAATCTCCAAGTATTGTGATTCAGATGAAATCCCAGAGGGATCCATTCCATAAGGCAGCAGAGTTACTCTGGACACCGTCTGGCTTCTGTTCAGCGTTGTCCTTTTCCGAAGTGCACAAAACTGTGGGCAACGGCACTTTAATGTACTCCTAATAAAAAGACGGACGCCAACAGATTATAGGCCAGATGGCTTCCACAGTGACTCCATCTGGGCAATGGTAGTTACCCGCCAATGTATCAAGGAAAATGCACAACAGGATGCAGAAGGCCCCCTTTTGTTAGAAGGAGGTAACAGAGGTGCAGAATGCTGATGAACAACCACTCTCAACCTCTCAGATACCCCATATGCGGTCAAAAACTACTTTTGTCATCTTTGTATAATATTTAAATTTGTTTTGTGACTGAAACATTTAAGTGTGACAAACATGCAAAAGAATAAGAAATCAGGAAGGGGGCAAATACTTTTTTACACACCTGTATTTTATAGAAAAAATAATAATTTTTGCATTGCTTTATTCAGAGAGCTATAACTTTTTTATTTTTCTGCTGATGAAGCTGTATCGTGTCTTGTTTTTTTGCAGAACAAGATGAAGTTTTCAGCGATACCATTTTTATTTACATTTGTCTTTGTGATCGTGTTTAATTCCACTTTTTGTTTGGTGGTGTGATGAAAAAGCATAGTTTTTTACCTCGTTTTTATTTTTTTTTTTTTTTACGGTTTTCACTTAAGGGGTTAACTAGTGGGACAATTTTATAGGTTGGGTCATTCCGGACGCAGCGATACCAAATATACTTTTTTTGTTTATTTATATATTTTTTCATAAAAATACTTTTCATGGGTACAATATATAGAGATTTTTTTTTTTATTATTATTTTGTGATTTATTTTTTATATTTTTAACGGGGGGACGATCGGAGGGAAGAGAGAAACCCTTCTTTCTTCCTGCCTTCTAAATGTGCAATTAATATCGATCGCAGTATTTAGGAGGTTAAACTGCCGGAAGAGGTTTGGGCACTGCTGCTGGCAGTGAGAGCCAGGTGTCAGATTCTCTGTACACCCGGCGACGAACGCGAGCGCGCACAGAGTTTGTACGCGCAAAACAGCCAAACGTATCCATACTTCCCAACCTTTGACGTATGGATAAGTCTAAGGTTGTGAAAAGGTTAAAGAAATAGCAGACTCATTTTCCACACTATATTCTGATCTATATAATCTAGGAAAGTGGGTGGGGGTAGGTAAACATTACTCATCAACGGAATACAAATCTAATCAATGACTTTGTCACCAAAGTCAATCTATCAACCAACTCAGATCAACAAAATGCCCTTCTAAACTCTGTTTAATGCAAAAGAGGTAAAACAAGTAATCAAACACACACACAAAAAAAAAAAAAAATCTCCATGCCTGGACTAGTGATGGGTGGAGCCATGGATGTTCAGGTCCAGCCCGAACATCTTATAAAAAAATTTGGTCCGGGTACCAGAACGGTACCTGAACCCAGATCAGTTTCAGATAAATGGGAGGTCTGAACAGCAAATGTTTGCCACGCTGTCATCTACGTGACAGTGCATCAAATACAGGCTCTGATCGACGGTAACGTCATTACCGCCAGTCAGAGAGCTGCGGTTCCGGTGCTGTGAGATGCCAGCAGGTGTGACCGGCAGTAAAAAGGTCACCGCTGGTCACAGGCATCGGCTGAAGAGAGAGTACTACTCTCATCAGCGTACGCCTGCTGTCACTGTTAAAATGGGAATATTCATCAGCTGGCGCCTGTAGTATAAATAAACTAAAAAATAATTACGTGGGGTACCTTCTATTTTGTGGGCAAGTGGGGTAATAGGTTTGAGGTTGATGTGAGCTGTTTTATGGACGCTGATATCAAGCCCAGGGGTTAGTAATGGAGAGGCGTCTATAAGACGCCTCCATTACTAACCCCATAGTTAGATTGTAAAAAGCGC
The DNA here is from genome assembly GCF_046119375.1 of Phyllobates terribilis. Taxonomy (NCBI): domain Eukaryota; kingdom Metazoa; phylum Chordata; class Amphibia; order Anura; family Dendrobatidae; genus Phyllobates; species Phyllobates terribilis. The sequence continues at coordinate 582,761,137 of NW_027362762.1, forward strand.
CTTATCCACTGAAGCCCATGTCACCTTTAAAAGACAAAAAATACTAAACAACCATAATACTCACCAGTCCGATGACGATAATCCATATCTGTCCCATGAAGATCTGGATGATTTGAATAGCGATCACATCAGTGATGCGACCGCTATCCATGCCAGCTGACTCACACTGACACAGGAGTGTGAGAATGCTCCTGCATTGTGTAGCAATGCTGTGAGAAAGGTTACCAGAGTTCATATCTGATGAACCTGGTCTCCTCACTTACAGCACAGCTGGCTGCGTGAGAAAGTTCTCACAATTCAGCAGCTATGAACTTGGGTGACCCTGGCGATCTCCCGACCACAGCTTCCGAACACCACGTCCTGCCTCGACCCTGCCACCTGGGACTCCGCTCCACCAATGCCTCGGCCCCCATGGTAAGCTGATTATAACAAGCACCGGTTTATAAAAAAAAAAAAAATTCCTTTTCTCCTCCCCAAGATTTGGGATGCGTCTTATAATCCGCAAAATACAGTATTTCAAAAGTTACTATGGGGTTAGTAATGGGGGTGTGTTATAGATGCCTCTCCATTACTAACCCCTGGGCTTGATGTCAGCTGACAATACAAAACTGACATCAACCCCACACCAGGGTAAGTGGGAAGAGTGGGGGCCAAGTGGAGGCTAAGCTCCAGATTTGGTGCATCTTATTGATGCGCCTTTTCTGAGGCAGCTGAGAGCTGATGTTTTTTGTTTGGGGGGGGGGGGGCAATATTCATGGCCCTTTCCTACGCTATTAATATCAGCCCGCAGCTGTCTCTTTAGCCTTTGCAGGTTATTGAGTATAGGGGCGACCCACGTCATTCCCTATAATAAATAGTAAAGGCTAAGCAAACAACTGTGAGCTGATATTAATAGCATAGGAACCTTTATGGCTATTGGCCCATTCCCATTTATTGTGATAAATAAATCAGATGGGGAAGATATACGAGATGGGGGAAAGATGATTTGTCTACATTGAGTTTGAGGAAGCGAGAGGAGAAGGAGGATAAAGCTGATAGACATGCTGGAATTCTGGACAGCAGAGAGGTGACGTTTGAGCCAGAGAGGTAGATCTGAGTGTCATCAGCATACAGGTTGTACTGGAAACCATGGGACTTTATGAGCTGTCCTAGGCCAAGGGTATAGATGGAGAAGAGTAGGGGTCCTAGGACGGAGCCTTGAGGAACTCCAACAGAGAGAGGGCGAGATGATTAGGTACTCTGGGAGTGAGAGATGCTAAATGTGCGGTTTGAAAGGTATGTGGAGATGCAGGATAGGGCAAGGTCTTTGACACCAAAGGAAGAGAGAATCTGTAGTAGGAGGCACTGGTCAACTGTGTCGAAGGCAGAGGACAGGTCTAGACAAAGGAGTATGGAGAATTGTTGGTTAACTTTGGCTGTAAGTAAGCCATTAGTAATTTTGGTAAAAGCAGTTTCGGTGGAATGGTATTTATCTTCTATTTCCTTGAGGGAAGGAGAAATTAATTATGGATCACATCAGCATACGCAGCCCTCACATGTGAACTACTTCTTTTGTGACACAAGCTTTTTATAGTCCTCCAGACTCCTGACCATAGGCTCATGTTTCCAAGATGACTTAGATTGGCCCAAACAGTTGCTGTTTGTGAATGGATGATGGGCTAAGTTGTGGCATTTCAAGTATCTTCTCTCTGTACAGTCAATAGTAAATATTCTGCCCAGTTACAAACCATTTGCTAGCTCCTTTTGAAGCTCCCATGTTTGACGCCTCTCAGTATTCTCTCAGCAGACCCGCCCTCCCCTGAGGTTCTAAGTTCCTGCAATAGTAGGCAAATATTATATCCTTCGTCTTAAGAGACAATTATGCGGATAAAGCCTTACTAGTTATTTTACTGACATTATAGTTTCCCTTACAATTATATATTAATATTGTATATTACAATTATTCCCTTATTAATTCTATATTTCCTTCACAGGTACCAACTGAAGATGATGCGAGGATGATGAGGTTCTAGACCTCACATGGAACGAAGGCCATCATGGTGACATGGTCAGTTCGGAGGAAGAGGAGGTAGCCTCGCTGCACCCAGCATCACAGACCAAAAGAGAACAGGGTGGAAAAGCACAGCCATCAGCCCGTAGTCAGTACGTCGTCTGCTACTGCCCACCGTTCCAAGGAAGTGAACAAACCCAAGCAGGCTTAAAGGAGATCCTCGTCGTGGGAATTCTTCAAACAATGTCCTGATGACAAGACACGGGTGGTTTGCATGCTATGCCATGAGCGATGAATAAATCTGCTGAGCCTCAGCACCACCTGCATGACCAGGCATCTTAAATGTAAACACGAGCTGCAGTGGAGTGCACATGTCAAAAGCATGACAGGGCAGAGCCTTCTCCTGCTCAGTCTTCTGCTTCAGTCTCCACCTCTTCCACCCGGTCCCGATCAACAGGGCCACCAGGCTTTCCACAAAAAAGAGGATGTGCCACTACCACCATCACCAGTATCAACAAGCATCTCCACACCATCTCATGAAACTGTTCAACTTTCCATCCACCAAACCCTAGAAATTAAAACTAAATTTGCCCCTAACCACCCACGAGCCATGGTCCTCAATTACAACATTTCCAAATTACTATCCTTTGAAATGTTTCCATTCCGGCTGGTGGAGACAGACTGTTAGAGAAATCTGATGGGCAGCGGCTGTCCCATAGTATGTGGTTCCCAGTTGCTATTACTTCTCCAGGCAGGCCATCTCTGCCCTGCACAAACATGTGTAGGACAAAATCAGGTGTGCACTGCTCAACGTCATCAGTGGCAAGGTCCACATAATGACAGATACGTGGACCAGTAAGCATGGGCAGGGACATCTCTCTAACTGCCCACTGGGTCAATGTAGTGGCTGCTAGGCCAGAAGCAGAAGGCGTTCTATTGGATGTCCTACCATCTTCAAGGATTGCTGGATGTTCCTTTGGCCAGGAGGTTGCCGCTTCCTCCACCACCTCATCATCTGCTCACAGAAACACTTGCACCATCAACCTGAGGCAAGGGGAAACGACAGCAGACGGTTCTGATGCTGATCTGCTTGGGGGACGGACCCCACACTGTTGAAGACCTGTGGACTGGGATAAAGGAGCAGACAGATGAGTGGTTGTTGCCGCTGCACCTCAAGCCTGGCATGGTGGTGTGTGATAACGGGAGACATCTAGTAGCGCTCTTGGCCTAGCCGACTCGCACATATTCCTTATCTGACACATGTTCTTAATTTGGTTGTGCAGAGTTTCCTCAAGCATTACCACAATATGTCTGATCTGCTCGTGAAAGTGCGGGCACTGTGTGCGCATTTTCAGTGTCCTCACCCAGCTGCTGCTTGCCTGTCTGCGTTGCAGAGTCACTTTTCTCTTCCTGCTCACCGACTGATATGTGATGTTCCGGCAAGGTGGAACTATACCCTGCATATGCTGAAGGGGTTTGTAAGCAGCAAGAAACTGTAGACATTCAGATGCAGCACGCACGGGTGAGTCGCTCGGCAGAACAACCCCACTTCAGAACCAATGACTGGGCCTCGATGCGGGACGTGTGTGCCGTGTTGCGTGGCTTTGAGTATTCAAGCAACATGGCCAGTGCTGTGCCATCAGCGCTACAATACCAGTTGTTTGCTCTACAGGCCATTATCCATGATAAAGTGGGAGAGCAGAAAGAGGAGTAGGAGGAAATTGAAAATTCAGGCCTGTTGTCAACAAAGGTGGACAACCAGGAGACAGTACTGCATAATGAGGACGAGGAGGAGGAAAAACAGCAGTCTTTCACAGCAGGGTGGCTCTCAGACCAGCTCACAGGCATCACTGGAGCGTGGATGGGGGTTAGTGAGGACACAGATTATACACCTTCCACCGAGGACAGCCTGTCGTTGCCTTCGTAGCTGAAAACACATGAACCTATACAAGCTGCAGTGCCTGCGCAACGACAGCAGAGTTGCCAGTATTTTCTCCACTTCAGATTACTGGATCCCCGCTACAAGGACAACGTCACATCGTTGCTTCTGTCAGAGGAGCGCTATCTAAAGCAAAACAAAAATATACTTGTCCAGAAATTACTGACCGCATTTCCACCTGACAGTGGTGGCTCAGTGGAACAAAAAGGTGGAGAAGGAAGTCGCCCACACAGCTCTTCCCCTCTTTCACCTCCACCCCCAACTCCACTTGGATCTCTGCGTCATGGTTCAATTTATTTTATTTTATGAAATTTTGTGGTTGAATATGTTATTTATTTTTAAGTTATTTATTCTTGTTTAAACAAAAATAAAAAAATAACAAATTTTGGTCCCTTCACCATTCTTCCACCTTCACCGCCAGTTCAACTTTCACCTCTGCGTCATGGTTGTATTTTTTTATTTTTGTTTATTTAATTTTTTGTCTGATATTTTAAGTCATTTACCTAAAAAAATGTGACATGGATGATGGGTGGCAGGATGAGGGAGGGATGGACCCATTTTTGATAACCAACCAAGGGAAAGCAGACAGCTGGGGGCTGCAGCTCTCAGCTGTCTACTTTCCCTTAGCTGGTTATTAAAAATAGGGGGGAACTACTATTCCTCACCTGTCCAACGTGAACATAATCCATACTGTCCCTCGACAATCCAGGTGAATTGGAAAGAAACCAGCGGTGCAGTTAAGTGAAGTGACCTTTCTCACGGCACCGTTACACACTGCAGGAGCGTTCTCGCGCTCCTGTGTCAGTGTGAGCCGGCTGGCATTGATAACAGTCGCATCACTGATGAGACCACTATCCAAATCATCTGGATCTTCGTTGGACTGTATGGATTATCTTCACGTCGGACAGGTGTGGAATATGGTGGTTTATTATTTTTGTCTTTTATAGGTGATATGGGCTTCAGTCGTTTAGGCATAAAGAGAGTATAACTGTGCTTTTTTTATTTTTATTTCAAGTAAAAGTGTAAGTGTTATTATTTCAATTAAAAGACTTAATTCTGTGTTTTTTATTTTTACAATCTGACTATGGGGTTAGTAGTGGGGGCGTCTTTCAATGTCACGGGTGTATCAGATGTGACAGTCACCCTGCAGTTGTTTGCAGGAGATCTCTTAATTTGGCATTACAGACACCTTCTTAGATCTGTCTCATTCTAGGACTCAGTGACTACCTCCCTCCGGCTAATTGACACAAAGGTCAATGTGTTTAAATACTTCCTGTTTGCTATAGGGAGATGCAGGTGATATTCACTTGACTCCTTGTGAAGGATTGGAGCTGTTGCAGTCTGCTTTCTTCCTCTCTGGTGCTAAGAGGCCGTGTGTCTAATCTCTCTGAAGTTGGCTCAAGCTAAGTTACTTCACCCGTGTCTGTCTCCCCTTGCTGTCTTTAGGTGTTAGTGGGGACTGACTAGCGCTCAACCCCCCTTTCCTAGCCAGGGCCTAGCTCTAGGGAGATACAGGGTTTTAGATTCCTGATCGGCGATTGATGAGAAACCAATATAGGGATGGTAGGGAAGACAGGGTGATATCAGATCAGCCTAGGAGTTCTCCACCCCCTCTTTCCTTAGTGTCTGAGCTCCCTTCCTCTCATCCCTTCGTGTTGCACTTTGTCTTTCCTACACTGTGCGTGACATTATCACTGGCGGCACACATTTAGGGAAAAAACAATTGAGACTTGGGTTTAATTGTGGTTTTTTTGGGGGCCGTGTTTTTTTTTCTCCTTTCTCCTTGGTAATGGTTCAGTTGCAGAGCTCGCAGAGCAACTGCACAGTCTGTTTCTGGAGGTGAATGACCTTCACTGTGAGGTTCAGCAACAGCATCAGCGGCTACTCGTCGCTAATGTGAGGGCCTCTGCAGGCAGGACTGTCCAGCCTGAGTCCAAGGTTGCCCTCCCAGACAGGTTTTCTGGAGGTAGGGACAAGATTTTTGTGTTCAGGGAGGCATGCAAACTGTACTTTTACTTTGTCCTTACTCCTCCAGAAGTGAGGAGCAACGAGTGGGAATTGTTATTTCACTATTGCAGGGAGATCCTCAATCCTGGGCTTTTTCTTTACGACAAGATTTGGTTTGTCTCTAGTCTGTGGAGGTTTTTTTGGGGCCTTGGCCCCCATCTATGATGACCCTGACTGAGTTGCCTTGGTTGAGTCTAGGCTACATCGCCTTCAGCAGGGAAATCAGTCAGTGGAAACGTACAGTTCTGAATTCCGTAGATGGGCAACGGATTCCAAATGGAACGACTCAGCCCTTAGAAGCCAATTTTGTGAGGGCCTACTGAAAGGTTAAAAGATGCTTTGGCAGTACATGAAATCCCTAAGTCCTTGGAGGCTACCATGTCGTTGGCTGTACGTATTGATAGACGCCTTCGGGAAAGGCAGGTGAGACCACCTTCTCCGGGCCTTCTTGTCGGGGTTGTGTATCTTTGCCAGGGGAGCAGTCTGGCAGTGAACCAGTGCTGGGGGAGGTGGAGGAACCCATGCAGTTAGTGGTTGCCTCTGCATCATACATTTCCCCAGAGATTCGCAAGAAAAAAGGCGTATGTTTTTTTTTGTGGAAGAAAGGGACATTTTATTGGGGCCTGTCATTCAGTTCCTAAGCAAAGGGAGACTCGATTAACCCTTGGTAGTCTTGAATTGGATAAGAAAGGGGTTCATTTATCGCCAACCTGCAGTTCCCAGTTTGTCCTGACAGTAGAGGTGATGCTAGAGAGCAAAACCGAGAAAATTTCTGTGATTGCTGACAGGGGAGCTGGAGTTAGCATGGTTGATGCTGAGTTTGTGAAAACTCATGGTCTTGCTTGCTGTACTTTAGCTAAACCTTTTCCCATTTTCGCAACACTGACTCAGCACCACTTGCACAGAAAGCATTAATTCAGATAGTACATAATGTAAAACTGAAAGTGGGGTCGGTTCATTGTGAAATAATTCCTTGCTATGTCCTGGATAGTCTTCCCACCCCAATTGTTTTGGGTCTCCCATGGTTGGTGAAACATAATCCATTGGTGGATTTGCAAGCCGGGGAGATCATTGAATGGGGAGATTACTGCTAAGAGAACTATTTAGATATTTCCCTTATTACAGTCTCTCCGGAGATATTACCTGCTTTTCTGTCTGTTTTTTTTTGAGAGGGGGTGTCAGGATTTGCCTCCTCATCGTGCATATGACTGTCCTATTATCTGACCCCCAGCGATAAACTACCAAAGTCCAGAATGTATAATCTTTCTGGCCCTGAGAGACAAGTCATGAAGGATTTCACTGCAGAAAGTCTGGAGAAGGAACACATCAGGCCCTCATCTTCGCCTGTGGCGGCAGGGTTCTTCTTCATAAAGAAAAAAGATGGCGGCCTACGTCCCTGTTTAGGTTTTAGGGAATTAAATCTAATTACCATCCGAGATCCATACCCTCTTCCTCTGATTCCAGATTTGTTAAGCCAGGTTGTGGGAGCTAAGGCATCCTCCAAGTTGAATTTAAAGGGAGCCTACGATCCGGTTAGAATCAGAGAAGGGGACGACTGGAAAACAGCGTTCAATACCTCTGAAGGGCATTTTGAGAGTCTGGTTATGCCTTTCGGTTTGACCAATGCACCTGCGGTGTTCCAGCATTTCATAAATTATAACTTCCATCATTTGGTGGTGAGGTTTTTGGTGGTATATCTGGACGATATTTTGGTTTACTCTCCTGATTTTGAGACACATCGGGGGCATGTTAAACAGGTACTCCAGATACTAAGTGATAACAAACTTTATGCCAAACTAGAAAAATGTGTTTTCGCTGTTCAGGAAGTGCAGTTCTTGGGGTAATTGTTGTCATATTCGGGTTTTTGGATCGATCCGGAGAAGATTTGTGCAGTCATTGATTGGGACCGTCCCGAGAACCTAAACTGAACTCTACAGTGTTTTCTCGGCTTTTCTAATTTCTACCGGAAATTCATCCAAAAGTACTCAGTAATAGTGAAACCCATTATTGACATGAGTAGGAAGGGGCCTGATTTTTCTAAATAGTCAGATGCCTCCCCCCCAGGCCTTTTCTTCTTTGAAGAATTGCTTTACCATGGCACCTATACTCAAGTCAACCAGATGTTTCCCAACCCTTTACTGTGGAGGTTGATGCGTCAGATGTGGGGGTTGGGGCTGTGTTGTTTCAGGGTTTGTCCCCTGGTAAATGGCGTTCATACACTTTCTTTTCTAAAAAATTGTCTTCGGCTGAGAGAAATTATGATGTGGGTAATAGGGAACCTTGGCGATCAAATTGACGTTCGAAGAATGGCGACATTGGTTGCAGGGGGCTGTCATTCCTAATACTGTTATTACTGACCATAAGAACCTGTCATATCTCCAGTCAGCTAAAAGTCTCAACCCTAGGTAAGCCAGATATTCCCTGTTTTTTACTAGGTTCAAATTTATTGTCACTTTTCATCCAGGGGTCAAAAATGTCAAGGCTGATTCTTTGTCCCAGAGCTTCCCTGATTGTGGTGACCATGAGAAACCTGCCCTGATATTACAGAAGGGGTAGTCATTTCAGCATTGTATCCTGAACTGGAGGGTGAGGTGTTGGAGGCTCAGGGGGACGCCCCTGCCTCCTGCCCTTCTGGAAGGTTACTTGTACCATCTGATTTGCACCACAAAGTAATTAAGGAACATCATAACTCTGTGCTTGCTGGTCATCCAGGTGGTAAGGCAACTGCGAACCTCCTCTCATGATTTTTAGTGGCCGGGGTTGCATCGGGATGTGATTGAACACATATCTGCTTGTAGTATTTGCATGCGTTGTAAGGTTTCGCATACCTGTCAGTCTGGTACTCTTCTTCCGCTACCTATCCGTAGTAGGCTATGGACACACTTGCCCATAGATTTTATTACTGACATACCGGTTTCTGCAGGTAAAATGGTGGTTTTGGTGGTTGTAGATAGGTTCAGTAAAATGGTTCACTTCGTTGCATTACCCGCACTTCCAAATGTCAAGACACTTGCTCAGGTGTTTATAAATGAGATTGTGAAGCTTTACGGGGTTCTCTCCGATGTGGTATCAGATCAGGGGACACCGTTTGTTTCCAAGTTCTGGAAAGCATTCTATTCTCGACTGGGGGTGCAGCTGTCCTTTTCCTCTGCCTTCCACCCTCAGTCAAATGGACAGACCGACAGGTTAATCAGAATTTGGAGAACTACCTCAGGTGTATCGTCTCCGAAAATCAGGAGGATTGGGCATCCTATTTACCACTGGCAGAATTTGCCATTAATAATCATTGTCAAGAATCCACTGGCAGGTCACCGTTCTTTGGTGCATACGGTTACCACCCACAGTTTGGTACCTTTAGTGGGGGAGGAGCTTTGAGAGTTCCTGAGGAGGAACATTTTGCTTCGTCGCTCTCCTTGGTGTGGCGGGGGGTTCTGAGCAATTTAAAGATCCTGGGAGACAGATATAAACGTATGGCTGACAGAAAACGCTTGCCATGTCCGGACCTGAATGTGAACTTTGTGTGGCTTTCTACCAAGAATATTAAGTTGAAAGTCCCTTCTTGGAAGCTGGGACCTAGGTTTATTGGTCCTTATAAAATAACCGCCGTCATTAACCCAGCAGCGTTTCGTCTTGAGCTTCCTCAGGCCCTTAAGGTTCACAATGTTTTCCACAGGTCCTTACTCAAGAAATATGTGGAACCTCTTGAGCAAGGGCTGGGGTCAGCCCTGGACCATCAAGGGAGCCCACTCGCCGTCGAGGCCTGGGCGCCGCTCCTCCAGGATCTCTGCAGGACCTTTAATTAAAATGTATGTCGCTCCTGCCATGTCATTACTACCAGACATAGCCGCACAGCTCACTGCATGCGGCCATGTCTGGAGAAGTGCCAGCAATCAAGCAGCAGCGCTGGCGGTCCTGCACAGATGCTGAGGGAGCAGTCCAGGCCACGAGGGCGAGTTGGCCCCCCTGATGGTCCAGGGCCATGTCTGTGATGGCCAAAGACATGCTGGCAGCCCTGCACAGTTGGACGGGAGCAGGTAAGTGAGGTTTGTTGCCAGCTTCCCCATATTAAATATATTTCTAATTTGTTTGTGTGTGTGTGTGTGCGCGCAAGTATGATGTGAATGTCTGTGTATGACTGTGTATATATTTATCTCTGTTTTATATGTGTTTTTGAGAATTTATGTTCAAATACAGGGCATTGTGAAAGTATTTGGCCCCCTTGAACTTTTCTACCTTTTGCCACATTTCTGGCTTCAAACAAAGATAAAAAATTCTAATTTTTTGGGAAGAATCAACAACAAGTGGGACACAATTGTGAAGTGGAAGAAATTTATTGGATATTTTAAACTTTTTTAACAAATTCAAAACTGAAAAGTGGGGCATGCAATATTATTCGGCCCCTTTACTTTCAGTGCAGCAAACTAACGCCAGAAGTTCAGTGCGGATCTCTGAATGATCCAATGTTGTCCTAAATGACTGGTAATGATAAATAGAATCCACCTGTATGTAATCAAGTCTCCGTATAAATGCACCTGCTCTGTGATAGTCTCAGGGTTCTGTTTCAAGTGCAGAGGGCATCATGAAGACCAAGGAACACACCAGGCAGGTGCGAGATACTGTTGTGGCGAAGTTTAAAGCCAGATTTGGATACAAAAAGATTTCCCAAGTTTTAAACATCTCAAGGAGCACTGTGCAAGTGATCATATTGAAATGAAAGGCGTATCAGACCACTGCAGATCTACCAAGACCCGGCCGTCCCGCTAAACTTTTATCTCGAACAAGGAGAAGACTGATCAGAGATGCAGCCAAAAGGCCCATGATCACTCTGGATGAAATGCAGAGATCTACAGCTGAGGTGGGAGAGTCTGTCCATAGGACAACAATCAGTCGTACACTGGACAAATCTGGCCTTTATGGAAGAGTGGCAAGAAGAAAGCCATTTCTCAAAGATATCCATAAAAAGTCTTGTTTGAAGTTTGCCACAAGCCACCTGGGAGACACACCAAACATGTGGAGTAAGGTGCTCTGGTCAGATGAAACCAAAATCAAACTTTTTGGCCACAATGCAAAACGATATGCTTGGCGTAAAAGCAACACAGCTCATCACCCTCAAAACACCATCCCTACTGTCAAACATGGTGGTGGCAGCATCATGGTTTGGGCCTGCTTTTCTTCAGCAGGGACAGGAAAGATGGTTAAAATTCATGGGAAGATGGACGGAGCCAAATACAGGACCATTCTGGAAGAAAACCTGTAGGAGTCTGCAAAAGACCTGAGACTGGGACGGAGATTTATCTTCCAACAAGACAATGATCCCAAACATAAAGCAAAATCTACAATGGAATGGTTCAAAAATAAACGTATCCAGGTGTTAGAATGGCCAAGTCAAAGTCCAGACCTGAATCCAATCGAGAATCTGTGGAAAGAGCTGAAAACTGCTGTTCACAAACACCCTCCATCCAACCTCAATGAGCTCAAGCTGTTTTGCAAGGAAGAATGGGCAAGAATTTCTGTCTCTCGATGTGCAAAACTGATAGAGACATACCCCAAGCGACTTGCAGCTTTAATCACAGCAAAAGGTGGCGCTACAAAGTATTAACTCAAGGGAGCCAAATAATATTGCACGCCCCACTTTTCAGTTTTTAATTTGTTAAAAAAGTTTAAAACATCCAATAAATTTCGTTCCACTTCACGATTGTGTCCCACTTGTTGTTGATTCTTCCCCCAAAAATTCGAATTTTATATCTTTATGTTTGAAGCCAGAAATGTGGCAAAGGGTAGAAAAGTTCAAGGGGGCCAAATACTTTCACAATGCACTGTATGTATGTATGTCTGTATGTGCATGTATCTGTGTATATGTTTGTGCGTGTCTGTGTAATGATGAGTGCATATCTGTGTACCGTGTGTATGCGCGCGAATGTTTGCATGTGCGTGTGCATGTGTGCGCGTCCGAGAACAGTGTGTGTGTCTGCGTACCGTGTGCATGTGCATGTCTGCATATGCGAAGGATGAGGGGGCAGGCTGGGCCCTGTGTTGTATACCTATATTTCTCCACCATACCTGTGCACCATGAATCGTGGTAAGAGTTAACGGGGCCCTCTGAGACACTTTCGCCCGGGGCCCACGAAAACCTAGAGCCGGCCCTGTCTTGAGCCCTCACCCCTACCGCTGTTGTTGCTGGTAATCTGGAGTTTCAGATTTCGAGGATTGTAGATTCTCGTCTCCAACATTGTTCCCTACAATACTTAGTGCACTGGAAAGGTTATGGTCCAGAACAGAGGATGAGGAACTTTCACCATCAGAGGTGAACACTCCCAGGTTGGTTTGTTAATTTCACAAATCTTATCCTGAGAAACCTGGTCCTGAGTGTATGGAGGCCACCAGGAGAGGAGGGGGTACTGTCACGGGTTTGCCAGATGTGATAGACAATCGCCCTGCAGTTGGTTGCAGAAGATCTCTTTGTTTGGCATTACAGACACCTTATTAGCTCTGTCTCATTCTAGGACCCAGCGGCTACCTCGCTTCGGCTAATTGACACCCAGGCCTGGGTACTTAAATAGTTCCTGTTTGCTATAGGGAGGTGCCGGTGATTTTCACATGACCCCTTGTGAAGGCTTGGAACTGTTGCAGTCTGCTAACTTCCTCTCTGGTGCTAAGAGGCCATGTGTGTAATCTCTCTGAATTCGGCTCAAGCTAAGTTACTTACCCCATGTCTGTCTCCCCTTGCTGTCTTTAGGTGTTAGTGGGTACTGACTAGCGCTCATCCCCCACTTCCCTAGCCAGGGTCTAGCTCTAGGGAGATACAGGGTTTTAGGTTCCTGATCGGCGATTGGTGAGAAACCAATATAGGGACGGTAGGGAAGACAGGGTGATATCAGATCAGCCTAGGAGGTCTCCAACCCCTCTTTTCTTAGTGTCTGGGCTCCCTTCCCCTTATCCCTTCGTGTTGCACTTTGTCTTTCCTACACTGTGTGTGATATACAAATGCCTCTCCATTACTAACCTCTGGGCTTGATGTCAGTGGCCATAAAACAGCTGACAGCAATCCCAAACCTATTACCCCACTTGCGACCGCACAAGGGCAAGTGGAAAGAGTAGGGCAAAGTATCGGAATTAGCGTATCTAACAGCTGCGCCTTTTTTGGGGGGGCTGCGGGCTGTTATTTTTAGGCTGGGGAGGGCCAATATCCATTGCCTCATCCCAGTCTGAGAATACCAGGCCCCAGCTGTCTGCTTTAGATCGGCTGATTGTCAAAAATGAGGGGGACCCCACACCATTTTTTTAAATTATTTATTTAAATATTTAAAAAATATGGTGTGTACCCTCTATTCTTGATAACCAGCCGTGATAAAGCTGACAGCTGGGGGTTGCAGCCCGCAGCTGTCGGTTTTGCCGTCGCTGATTATCAAAAATAGAAGATACACCTCTTCATTTTTTTTATTTATTTAAAGCACAGGCGCCGGCTGAGGAATACTACCATCAGCGGTGCCTGCTCTCGCTGTTATCAGTGACAGCAGGCATACGCTGATGAGAGTAGCACTGTTTCATCAGCCGACGCCTGTGACCAGCGGTAACCTTTTTACCACAGATCACAGCTGCTGCTGGCTCACATGCTGCCATCTGACAGTGTGGGAACTGCAGCTCTCTGACCAGCGGTAGCTATATTATCGACGATCAGAGCCGCTGGTGGGAAACAGCCGATGTTCGGGCTGCCAGACTCGAATCGTAACACGACCTTCCTAGAGAAGTCTGTGTTCAGGGTCCATGCCCGTTCACTAGGTGTAACTTTACTAGTAGGGTTCATTCATCCCTAGCCTGGACACTTTCTCAAACAATTATCAATTATTCTCATCCCTACTTACCCCTCACCTCACTAATTTATGTAATTATGCCTCAAACACAGAATCCCTCCCACCAAATTATGTTCGAAGTCCTAATTGCAACTATTCCCAAACCAGACAAAGACCAGTTCCAGTTATCCAACTTTAAAACCATATCTCTTTAAACACTGATACTAGAATTTTTGGTAAAACTATTAGCAAATAGACTTATAGATATAATGCCTTCATTAATCTACTATGGTCAAGTGGGGTTTGTTATTTGCTGCCAAACTTCCGGTGTAACTCGTAGATAAATTAATTTTATTCATCCTGTCGAAACCTCAAAAGAAGCCATCCATAATCCTCATCTTAGATGCAGAGAAAGCTTTCAATGGGATAAACTGGCAATACACATTTGCTAGCTTATGAATGTTTTGTCTGTCTTGAAGATTTATCTTCTCTATTAACCCTATAAAAGACCCTTTTTTATCTCTAAGGATACTATACAGGGTTTCCCCCTGTGCTACATGCTGCAAGGAGTTTGTATGTTCTCCCCATGTTTGGAATGTGTGAAGAAACCGGAGTACCCGGAGGAAACCCAAGCAAAAATAAACTGATAGGGAATTTACAATGTGAGCCTCAATGGGGACAGCGATAACAATATCGGTAAAGCGCTGTGGAATACAGTACAGACCAAAAGTTTGGACACACCTTCTCATTTAAAGATTTTTCTGTATTTTCATGACTTTGAAAATTGTACATTCACACTGAAGGCATCAAAACTATGAATTAACACATGTGGAATTATATACTTAACAAAAAAGTGTGAAACAACTGAAAATATGTCTTATATTCTAGGTTCTTCAAAGTAGCCACCTTTTGCTTTGATGACTGCTTTGCACACTCTTGGCATTCTCTTGATGAACTTCAAGAGGTAGTCACCGGAAATGGTTTTCACTTCACAGGTGTGCCCTGTCAGGTTTAATAAGTGGGATTTATTGCCTTATAAATGGGGTTGGGACCATCAGTTGTGTTGTGCAGAAGTCAGGTGGATACACAGCTGATAGTCCTACTGAATAGACTATTTGTATTATGGCAAGAATAAAGCAGCTAAGTAAACAAAAATGAGTGGCCATCATTACTTTAAGAAATGAAGGTCAGCAATTCCGAAAAATTGGGCAAACTTTGAAAGTGTCCCCAAGTGCAGCTGCAAAAACCATCAAGCGCTACAAAGAAACTGGCTCAAATGAGGACCGCCCCAGGAAAGGAAGACCAAGAGTCACCTCTGCTTCTGAGGATAAGTTTATCCGAGTCACCAGCCTCAGAAATCGCAGGTTAACGGTAGCTCAGATTAGAGACCAGGTCAATGCCACACAGAGTTCTAGCAGCAGACACATCACTACAACAACTGTTAAGAGGAGACTTTGTGCAGCAGGCCTTCATGGTAAAATAGCTAAGGACAGGCAACAAGCAGAAGAGACTTGTTTGGGCTAAAGAACACAAGGAATGGACATTAGACCAGTGGAAATCTGTGCTTTGGTCTGATGAGTCCAAATTTGAGATCTTTGGTTCCAACCACCGTGTCTTTGTGCGACGCAGAAAATGTGAACGGATGGACTCTACATGCCTGGTTCCCACTGTGAAGCATGGAGGAGGAGGTGTGATGGTGTGGGGGTGCTTTGCTGGTGATACTGTTTGGGATTTATTCAAAATTGAAGGCATACTGAACCAGCATGACTACCACAGCATCTTGCAGCGGCATGCTATTCCATCCGGTTTGCGTTTAGTTGGACCATCATTTATTTTTCAACAGGACAATGACCCCAAACACACCTCCAGGCTGTGTAAGAGCTAGATGACCTGGCCTCCACAGTCACCAGACCTGAACCCAATCGAGATGGTTTGAGGTGAGCTGGACCGCAGAGTGAAGGCAAAAGGACCAACAAGTGCTAAGCATCTCTGGGAACTCCTTCAAGATTGTTGGAAGACCATTTCCG
This sequence comes from Phyllobates terribilis, assembly GCF_046119375.1. Taxonomy (NCBI): domain Eukaryota; kingdom Metazoa; phylum Chordata; class Amphibia; order Anura; family Dendrobatidae; genus Phyllobates; species Phyllobates terribilis. The sequence continues at coordinate 582,776,890 of NW_027362762.1, forward strand.
GTGACTACTTCTTGAAGCTCATCGAGAGAATGCCAAGAGTGTGCAAAGCAGTCATCAAAGCAAAAGGTGGCTACTTTGACCTAGAATATAAGACATATTTTCAGTTGTTTCACACTTTTTTGTTACGTATATAATTCCACATGTGTTAATTCATAGTTTTGATGCCTTCAGTGTGAATGTACAATTTTCATAGTCATGAAAATATAGAAAAATCTTTAAATGAGAAGGTGTGTCCAAACTTTTGGTCTGTACTGTATGATGGCACTATATAAGTAAGCATAATAAATAAATAATCCCCATTAATGTTTGATATGGTTATTGAGCAGCTAAACAAATTTATCAGATCCAACCCCCAAATTTAAGGCATCTTCATCTACAATTTAAAATAGTAGTATTCGCAGATGATATAATTCTGACCTTCATCTGACTTTACTAGTTTCTTGACTAAAATAGTAGACATCATAGAGTCGTTCTCCAAAATATCCTTCTATAATTTCACCATTTCCAAATCTCAAAAATCTACTAAAAGGTATCAAACTGTGGGTGATAACCGTATGCACCGAAGAACGGTGACCTGCCAGTGGATTCTTGACGATGATTATTAATGGCAAATTCTGCTGGCGGTAAGTAGGGTGCCCAATCCTCCTGATTTTCGGAGATGAAACATCTGAGGTAGGTCTCCAAATTCTGACCAACACCCTCTATCTGACCATTCAACTGAGGGTGGAAGGCAGAAGAAAAGGACAGCTGCACCCCCAGTCGAGAACAGAATGCCTTCCAGAACTTGGAAACAAACTGGGTCCCCCGATCTGACCACATCGAAGGGAACCCCGTGAAGCTTCACAATCTCATTTATGAAAACCTGAGCAAGTGTCTTGGCATTTGGAAGAGCAGAAAATGTGACAAAGTCATCCATTTTACTTAACCTATCTGCTACCACCAAAACAACCGCTTTGCCTGCAGAAACCAGTAGGTCGGTAATAAAATCCATGGACAAGTGTGTCCATGGTCTACTAGGGATAGGTAGCGGAAGAAGAGTACCAGACAGTTGGATATGCGAAACCTTAGAACGCGCACAAATACTACAAGCAGCTACGTGTTCAATCACATCCCGATGCAACCCCGCCCACCAAAAACGACGAGAGAGGAGGCCCGCGGTTGCCTTACCACCTGGATGACCAGCAAGCACAGAGTTATGATGTTCCTTAATTACCTTGCGGTGCAGATTTAATGGGCAGGAGGCTGGGGTGTCCCCCTGAGCCTCCAACACCTTACCCTCCAGTTCAGGATACAGTGCCAAAATGACTACCCCTTTCTGTAATATCAGGGCAGGGTTCTCATGGTCACCACCACCTAGGAAGCTATGGTATAAAGCATCAGCCTTGACATTTTTGATCCCTGGACGAAAAGTGACAACAAAATTGAACCTAGTAAAAACAGGGACCATCTGGCTTGCCTAGGGTTGAGACGTTTAGCTGACTGGAGATATGACAGGTTGTTATGGTCAGTAATAACAGTAATAGGATGGACAGCCCCCTCCAACCAATGTCACCATTCTTCGAACACCAATTTGATCGCCAAAAGTTCTCTATTACCCACGTCATGATTTTTCTCAGCCGAAGACAATTTTGTAGAAAAGAAGGTGCATGGATGCCATTTACTAGGGGACGGACTCTAGAACAACACAGCCCCAACCCCGATTTCCGACGCATCAACCTCCACAATAAAGGGTTGGGAAACATCGGGTTGACTGAGTATAGGTGCAGTGGCAAAATGATTATTTAAAGAAGAAAAAGCCTGGAGGGAGGTATCCGATCATTTGGAAAAATCAGACCCCTTCTTAGTCATGTCAGTAAGGGGTTTCACAATTACAGAGTAATTTTGGATGAATTTCTGGTAAAAATTAGTAAAGCCCAGAAAGCGTTGAAGAGTCTTCAGGTTCTCGGGACGTTCCCAATCAAGGACTGAACAGATCTTCTCCTGATCCATCCGAAAACCTTAAGATGACAACAAGTACCCCAAAAACTGCACATCCTGAACAGCAAAAACACATTTTTCCAGTTTGGCATAAAGTTTGTTGTCCCTTAATGTCTGGAGCACCTGCTTAACATGCCCCCGATGTGTCTCAAAATCAGGAGAGTAAACCAAAATTTCATCCAGATAGACAACCACAAATCTCCCCACAAAATAAAGAAAAATATCACATATGAAATGCTGGAATACTGCAGGTGCATTGGTCAAACCAAAAGGCATAACCAAACTCTCGAAATGTCCTTCCAGGGTATTGAACACTGCTTTCCATTCGTCCCCTTCTCTGATTCTAACCAGATTGTAGGCTCCCCTTGAATCCAACTTGGAGAATACTTTAGCTCCCACAACCTGGCTGAACAAATTAGGATCAGAGGAAAAGGGTATGGATCGCGGATAGTAATTTGATTTAATTCCCGGAAATCTAAACAGGGACGTAGGCCGCCATCCTTTTTCTTCACAAAGAAGAACCCTGGCGCCAAGGGCAAAGATGAGGGTCTGATGTGTCCCTTCTCCAGGCTCTCCGCAAGGAAATCCTTCATGGCTTGTCTCTCAGGGCCAGAAAGATTATACAGTCTGGACTTTGGTCGTTTAGCTCCAGGGATCAGGTTAATAGGACAGTGATAAGCACAATGAGGAGGTAAATCCTGACACCCCCTCTCAGAAAAAACGTCCTCAAAACCAGACAGAAAAGCAGGTAATATTTCCGTAGAGACAGTAGCAAGGTGAAATATCTAAACAGTTCTCATGGCAGTAATCTCCCCATTCAATAATCTACCCAGTTTGCCAATGCACCAACGAGTTATGTTTAACAAGCCACGGAATACCCAAATCAATCGGTGTGGGAAGATTTTCCAGGACATAGCAAGGAATTATTTCACAATAAACTGACCCCACCCTGTTTTACATTATGTACAATCTGAGTAAATGCTTTCTGTGCAAGTGGCGCCGAGTCGGTGGCACAAATGGAAATAGGTTTATCTAAAGTACAGCAAACAAGACCATGAGTCTTCACAAACTCAGCATCAACCATGCTGATTCCGGCTCCACTGTCAACAAACACAGAAAGTTTTTTCGGTTCTGCTCTGTAGCACCACCTCTGCTGTCAGGACAAACTGGGAACTGCAGTTTGGCCACAAATGCACCCCCTTGTTTATCCAACTCCTGACTACCAAGAGTTAATCGAGTCTCCTTTTGTTTAGGAATTGAAGGACCGGTCTCAACAAAATGTCCTTTTTTCCCACAAAAAAAATACACCTTTTTTCTTGCGAATCTCCGTGGAAATATATGATGCAGAGACACCCCCTAACTGCATCGGTTTTTCCACCTCCTCTAGTACTGGTTCACCCCCAGACCGCTCCCCCAGGTAGAGGTACACAACCCTGTCAAGAAGGCCCCAGAGAAGGTGGTCTCACCAGTCTATCCCAAAGGCATCTATCAAGATGTATGGCCAATGACATGGCAGCCTCCAAGGACTAAGGGGTTTCATATACTGCCAAAGCATCTTTCAACCTTTCAGTAAGCCCCTCACAAAATTGACCTCCAAGGGCTGAGTCAGTCCATGTGGAATCCATTGCCTATCTACGGAATTCCAAACTGTACGTTTCCACTGACCGATTGCCCTGCTGAAGGCGACGTAGCCTAGACTCAGCCAAGGTGACTCGGTCAAGGTCATCATAGATGAGGGCCAGAGCCCCGAAAAACCCCTCCAAAGACTGGAGACTGCAGTAGAGAGATCACAATACCAACCCGTTGCTCCTCATTTCCGGGGGAGTAAGGAAAGTTTAAAATACACTTTGCATGCCTCCTTGAATACAAAAAAATTGTCACTACCTCCTGAAAACCTGTCCGGGAGGGCAACTTTGGGTTCAGGCTGGACAGACCTACCTGCAGAGACCCCCACATTGGTGACCTGTAGCGGCTGATGCTGTACCTCACCGTGGAGGTCATTCATCTCCAGAGACAGCCTGTACAACCGCTCTGCAACTGATGCCATACCAAGGGAGAAAGAAAAAAAATAATATCCATGCCCAAAAAGACACAGAGAAAAAAAAAACAAAGTGTCAGTTTTCTTTCTATTTTTTTTCCTATTCAAAATGTGCTCGGCCGGCCATAATGTCACGCAAGAATTGGGAAAGACTTAGTGCAACACAGAGGAAAGAGGGAAAGGGAGCCCAGACAGTAAGGAAAGGGGGGAGTGGAGACCTCCTAGTCTGGTCTAGTGTCACCCTGTCTCAACTATCCACCCTATACTGGCTCTTAACCAATCGCCGCACACGTTCCTCGCCCTGTCTTTCCCTGGGGATAGACTCAGGCTAGGGAAGGGAGGAGATGAGCATTAGTCGATCTCCACTGAACTCTATAGACAAAAAGGAAGGACAAACAGGGGAAATTGCTTAGCTTTTAGATGACTCCAGACAAATGCGCACACGTCCTCAAACACCAGAGAGGAGGAAGTACTGCTCTTGCGGAAGTCTTAACTAGGAGTAATGAATATCCCTGGCAACTCCCTCTAAAACACAGCAGGTATTTCTACACCCAGGCAGGGTGTTAATTAGCCAGAGGGAGGTAGCCTCTGGGTCCTAGAGACAGCCTCTAAGAAGATGTCTGCAATGTCAAATGTAGAGATCTCCTGCAACCAACTGCAGGGCGACTGTCTGTCACCTCTCCACACCTGTCACAGTATCATATGGATGTGTGCTGTCTCACTGTTCTACAATCAAATTGGTTTAGAGATGAAAACAGTTGAACATGACTAATTCTGTGGTGCTGAAAATGAGTATGATGCTTAAATTTGCACATTAGCTCTAATTTTCAAGATCCAAAGGAGGTTGTAATTATTTATGACAACTTTCATGCAGGCTTGTAAAAAAAATTGTATCTTTATTATTTCATCCTCATTATTGCATTGGCACTAGCTAGTCTATTACATCATCTGCTTAGTCTATTGAGCCTTTAGTATTTTATCTTAGGGTGACTGTGGAGACACGGAGGTCCAGTGGGTGCCCTCGCCTGCTGGACGGAGACTGCGTGGACCAGGGCTCAACCCACTGAAATGCCAGCTCTTTTTTTCCCGTGGGCAGAATACTACTTAAACAACACAGAGTGAGTGTAAAACAGCGTGGAAATACTTTATTGAACCACCAACACACAATAACATATAGAACAGTCCTAGCAAAATACCCAAGATGGTGCAAGGGTCTCACCCTTCCGCTGACTCACAGGGATTAGAGCAGCTGCGACTTTGGGCTTCCAGGGCCAACTACCCCCACCAGGGGTACCTCGTTTTTGGTGGGCACCCACAGAGATAACGAAAAGCTTAGGAAGCTGACAGTCCATTGAGGCACGTGGCCAGGTGACCGGAGGGTCGCAACCTGGCTTCTCCGAACTTCTCCAAGGGGCCAGTTGACCGGAAGGTCACAACCTGGCTTCTCTGAACGTCTCCATGGGGGCAGGTGACTGGTGGGTCCCAATCCTGGCTTCCCCAAACATATCCATAGGTTCAGTGATTGTCAATGGAGCAGATCTTCATTCTTCCAGCTAGGGCTGTGGTCCTTAAACTGGCATCCTGTAGACTGTCAAATATGTGTCCTTCTTTATGGAGCCATGGTGTCCTGGCAGCTGTCCTATAGAGTGTTCCAGTCTGTGGTTTCGTAAAGTCCCCTTTGTGGAGCCATGGTGTTCTGGCAGCTGTCCAGTTTAGCGTTCTTCTATGTAGTCATGGTGTCCTGGCTATGTTCTGTCAAGTCACTCTTGATACAGAGTCAAAAAAGTCTCCCTTTTATATTTCACAGCTCTTATTCATTTTTCCACAGAGAAGGCAGCAGGGCTCTTTTCTCATTGTTTGAATATCTAATCAATTAGCTTAGTTTGTCCACCTCAGTTTTGCAAGTCCACAAGCTACATGGACTCATACAGTGGATAATGAACATATTAGCAAACATCGATTGTCAAATGACCCTGCGTCTGTCTCCCAAAGATAGCAGACAATAAGCTGCAACACACATTAACTCAAGAGTCAATGTTCAGACAATGTGAACAGTGAACAATAGTGTATGTTTCTTGACCTACTGCAAATATACAGTACAGACCAAAAGTTTGGACACACCTTCTCATTTAAATATTTTTCATGACTATGAAAATTGTACATTCATACTGAAGACATCAAAACTATGAATTAACACATGTGGAATTATATACTTAACAAAAAAGTGTGAAACAACTGAAAATATGTCTTATATTCTAGGTTCTTCAAAGTAGCCACCTTTTGCTTTGATGACTGCTTTGCACACTCTTGGCATTCTCTTGATGAGCTTCAAGAGGTAGTCACCGGAAATGGTCTTCCAACAATCTTGAAGGAGTTCCCAGAGATGCTTAGCACTTGTTGGCCCTTTTGCCTTCACTCTGCGGTCAAGCTCACCCCAAACCATCTCGATTGGGTTCAGGTCTGGTGACTGTGGAGGCCAGGTCATCTGGCGTAGCACCCCATCACTCTCCTACTTGGTCAAATAACCCTTACACAGCCTGGAAGGGTGTTTGGGGTCATTGTCCTGTTGAAAAATAAATGATGGTCCAACTAAACGCAAACTGGATGGAATAGTATGCCGCTGCAAGATGCTGTGGTAGCCATGCTGGTTCAGTATGCCTTCAATTTTGAATAAATCCCCAACAGTGTCACCAGCAAAGCACCCCCACACCATCACACCTCCTCCTCCATGCTTCACGGTGGGAACCAGGCATGTAGAGTCCATCTGTTCACCTTTTCTGCGTCCCACAAAGACATGGTGGTTGGAACAAAAGATCTCAAATTTGGACTCATCAGACCAAAGCACAGATTTCCACTGGTCTAATGTCCATTCCTTGTGTTCTTTAGCCCAAACAAGTCTCTTCTGCTTGTTGCCTGTCCTTAGCAGTGGTTTCCTAGCAGCTATTTTACCATGAAGTATATAACAAGCCATCGAGGTAATCACCAGATTAATCAAAAATTTTTTATAGCAAGATAGTTAAAATATAACCTTTATTAGACATGCATAAAAATTTTCTTTCAAGTAAAAAAACCCCAAAAAGGACCAAATAGTGAACCCTGGGTCTTCTGAAATTACCAACAATAATTTATTAAGGCTGTATACATGCGAACCACACCTCAATATATCAAAAATCAAATATGTAGGGTTTAGAAAAATTCAACCTCCTTACATCCAGGGCATTGAGTTAAACACTAGTATCAATTGGCATTTTTTGTGAAAACAATATGTAGGGACACCATATATGCGCTCAGAACAGCTACGTGTACAAAGGAACCTCCCATATGCCCTTTAAACACAGAAGGTACCATGGATTATACAATAGAATCCCACATGACCTCTATTCAAAAAGGTATCGTGGATTATGACAGGGAAAATCAACAAAGCCCCACTGAAAGATTCCCATGGGTTAATGTTATATCAAACAAAATGAAACAATCTCACCCAATCCTAAAGTGCATCATGGCTTGATTCATCCTGGTGAAATGTCATCCTAAAAGTCATGACAAAAACATTCTGGAGGTATCCTGCTCCCTAGGATCTTTCAATGGGGCTTTGTTGATTTTCCCTGACATAATCCACGATATCTTTTTGAATAGAGGTCATGTGGGATTCTATTGTATAATCCATGGTACCTTCTGTGTTTAAAGGGCATATGGGAGGTTCCTTTGTACACCTAGTTGTTCTGAGCGCATATATGGTGTCCCTACATATTGTTTTCACAAAAAATGCCAATTGATACTAGTGTTTAACTCAATGCCCTGGATGTATGGAGGTTGAATTTTTCTAAATCCTACATATTTGGCTTTTGATATATTGAAGTGTGGTTCGTATGTATACAGCCTTAATAAATTATTGTTGGTAATTTCAGAAGACCCAGGGTTCACCATTTGGTCCTTTTTGGGGTTTTTTTTACTTGAAAGATAATTTTTATACATATCTAATAAAGGTTATATTTTAACTATCTTGCTAAAAAAATATTTTACCATGAAGGCCTGCTGCAAAAAGTCTCCTCTTCGCAGAGGTGACTCTTGGTCTTCCTTTCCTGGGGCGGTCCTCATGTGAGCCAGTTTCTTTGTAGCGCTTGATGGCTTTTGCAACTGCACTTGGGGACACTTTCAAAGTTTGCCCAATTTTTCGGACTGCCTGACCTTCATTTCTTAAAGTAATGATGGCCACTCGTTTTTCTTTACTTAGCTGCTTTTTTCTTGCCATAATACAAATTCTAACAGTCTCTTCAGTAGGACTATCAGCTGTGTATCCACCAGACTTCTGCACAACACAACTGATGGTCCCAACCCCATTTATAAGGCAAGAAATCCCACTTATTAAACCTGACAGGGCACACCTGTGAAGTGAAAACCATTTCCGGTGACTACCTCTTGAAGCTCATCAAGAGAATGCCAAGAGTGTGCAAAGCAGTCATCAAAGCAAACGGTGGCTACTTTGAAGACCCTAGAATATAATACATATTTTCAGTTGTTTCACACTTTTTTGTTAAGTATATAATTCCACGTGTTAATTCATAGTTTTGATGCCTTCAGTGTGAATGTACAATTTTCAAAGTCATGAAAATACAGAAAAATCTTTAAATGAGAAGGTGTGTCCAAACTTTCGGTCTGTACTGTACGTCTGGCATAATTAAGATTAAATGCTGTGTCGTCACAATGACCAATCAAAAACTGCCAACTCAGCTCCCATGACATAATCCTAATTAACGTTGCATCACCTATTTTTATAAGCTCTCTCTGTGTAAGGTAATCTTGCTAGAGATTTGGATCTGTCCAAGATTGTGGCTAAGCACTTAGGCTACGTTCACATATTGCGTATTTTCCTGCGTTTTTTTACCTGCGTTTTTTTACGCAGGTAAAAAAAGCACCTCCATTCACACACTGCGTAAAAAAGCGCAGCAAAAAACGCAGTGTGAAAAATGAAGGGTGACATGTGTACTGTCTGTGTGTTGTGTGTATACTGTCTGTGTCTGTGTGTCTATGCGTCGTGTGTCGTGTGTGTGTGTGTGTGTGGATACTCACCTACCCGATGGATGAGAGACGCGTCTGCTCCGTCCCGCGCTCGCAGCATCTGCCGTGAAGCGATCAGCTGACTGTCACGTGACCGGCTTGTAATCAGCTGACTGGCCGGTTACAAGCCGGTTAGCTAACAGCTGATCGGCTCACCGGCAGATGCTGGAAGCGCGGGATTGGAGCGGACCGGACCGTACGCCTCTCCCCTGACATCGGGTAGGCGAGTATCCATCCTGCGCCTCCGTTAAAAGCAATGGAAATACGCAGTGTGTGAACACCGCTGCGTAATTCCATCGCTTATAATGGGCACAATAGAGAGAAAGCGCGGGACGCAGTTGCGTAAAGAATTGACATGCCAATTCTTTACGCAGCTGCGCTTTCCCACTGCGTAAAATTACACAGTGTCTGAACGGCAAAGTGAATTTCCCATTCACTTTGCTGGCAGACACAAAGCACATTGCGTATTTTCAAAAAGAGCGCGCAAAAAAGCACGCGAAAATACGCAATGTGTGAACGCAGCCTTAGGTTCCAGGTAGTGTTGAGTGACAATAAAAGTACACATTTGGTATCACTGCATCTAGAATGACCAGACCTATAAAGCTGCCCTCACTAGTTAATCCCTTCAGTGAACACCGTAAAAAAAAAAATTAAAAAGGAAGCAAAAATGTATGCCTTATCATCATACTGCCGAACAAAAAGTGGAATAAAACGCAATCAAAGTAACAAATGTAAATAAAAAATGGTATCTCTGAAAACATCTCCTTGTCCTGCAAAAAACAAGCTGCCATACAGCTCCATCAGCCGAAAAATAAAAAAAAAGTTAGAGCTCTCAGAATAAAGCAATGCAATAATAATTATTTTTTTCTATAAAATAGTTTATATTGTGTAAAAGCGCCAAAACATAAAAAAAATCTAAATGTGGTATCGCTCTAATCGTACCAACCCGAAGAATAAAGCTGCCCTGTCAATTTTACCACAAGCGGAAAGGTATAAATAAAAACTAAAAAAAACAATACCAGAACTGTTGGTTTTTCTTCATCCTGCCTTCCAAAAAATTGGAATAGAAAGTGATCAAAAAATGGCACCAATAAAAACGTCAACTCGTCCTGCAAGATACAAGTCCTTACATGACTGTCAGCTGAAATATGGAAAAATTATAGCTATCAACATATGGCGAAGCAATAACTAATTTTTGCAAAAAAAGATGTCTTTTAATTTGTGACAGCAGCCAAACAAAAAAACCCCGATATAAATCTGGTATTGCTGTAATTGCAGCAACTTGAAGAATACAGTTGTCTTATCACTTATACTGCACAAGTAACAGCGTAAAAAAACAAGTAAAACAATTCTTCACCTGCTGTTAATTTGTTCATTATGTCTCCCAAAGATCGCAGTAAGGCTAGGCGCACATTTATCCTGTGCTCTGGGCTGAGCGCTTACACCAGCGTTTCAGGCTAAATCTCTGAAATATGTGATTCAAACGGAAAACGCGAAGGAAGATTTCCTACAATGAGTCAGATGGAGGCACTGTGGACGCAGTCTGGCCTGTTATCTGGCGGTGTCCGTCTTTTTAGGTGTGCATAAAAGTGTCGTTGGCCACAGTTTTGTGCACTTCTGAAAAGAAGGACAATGCTGAACAGAGACCACAGGGAATCCAGAGTAACTCTGCTGCCTCAATATAGTGAATGGAAATGTTTGGCATTTCTGTAGCGATGAGAGCCAGCCTAATTTATGGGTGCATGTCTGTAGAAGAATAAGCAGGGCACAATGTATGGGTACTAAAACATACTCGTCACAACAACGCACTGGTCATTACAACAGCAGTTTGCAATTTTCACTCAGCAACATCCACTGGTGCTTGTTTCTTGAAATAGAGTTAAAACCATCACCAAAAGGGGTATAATTTCCAAAATGGGGTCACTTTGCGGGAAATCCTGCTCTTCTAGCACTTAGGGGCTCTGTATATGGAGTCTGCAAACTATTCTAGGAAAATCTGCGCTCCAGGAGGCAAATAGTGCTCTGTCCCTCCCAAGTCTTGCCATATGGCTAAGCAGGACTGTACAGCCACATATGGGAAATTGTGGGACAAATTTTGGTGCCATTTTTACCCATTTCCCAGTGTGAAAATGTAAAATATGGGGCTGAAACTAAATTTTGGTAGTAAAAATGGAATTTCTCTTTCTTCACCGCCCAATAGTATACAACTCTGAGGCACATGTGGTGTCAATATGCTCACTGCATGCCTATGTGAATTCATTAAGAGGTGTAGTTTGTAAAATGGGGTCTCTTATGGGGGGGTTCTGATGTTCTGGCACCTCAGGGGCTCTACCAATGTGATATGGCACCCTCAAACCAGTCCAGAAAAATCTGAACTACAATATGGCGCTCCTTCCCTTCTGAACTGTTCCCTGTGCCTCAAAAGTAGTTTTTTTTTTTACTTCAAACTTTGAATTTTCATGTCCTTAAATCAGAGAGATATGTCACACAAAATAGTTAATAAATAACATTTCATTGAGGAGATGCATCCCCGAATCCTGCCTCCGCTCCTGCTGCACTCCCCCGACAGGAGACTCTACTAGCCAGGGGTAAGTGCTTTGGAACGGCACCCCCTGGACTCTTCTAAGGGGACACTCCCTGGTGGACCGGAGACGACGGGGCGGCCGGTGTGGAGTCTTGCGGCGCGGCTTTCCCTTATACTGTATGTGGTGCAGGGGTGAGGGCGCCGCTGTGGAGAGGGACTGGGGATCAATCTATGGCTCATCTCTCTCTAAAGATTTAACACCGCCAGTGAGGCAGAGCAACAGAGACCTTTGAAGCTGTCAGTGTGCCTGGATTCTGGCCCAAGCAGTGTGCCAAAACCCTGTGAATACTCCTTTATGGAACTCTGATCATTACAGTGACATCTCTCACATCAGTGGAGTTATACAGAAATGTGTTAAACACCAAGTAACCATCTTCCATTGCTGATTTCTGAGCACGCTTCACCGTTCACCTTCACTGTCCCTGTGGTACATCTAAACTACACCCAGTGGACATTTGTAATATAACAGCTATTTTTCACTATTTACTTCAAACGCCATCTTGGGGTCCACAAGGACATTTCAGCCTCAATTTATTACAACTATTGTTCACTCACTACTCTTGTGAGATCATCAAACACTCCATGGCCATCTAATAACCAGCTTTGGCCCCACATATCCAGTCTTTTACTGGTCAATAGATAATCTGTTCTGGTGACTTCTTCATTTCTTATCATGTAGTAGTTACAATCTACGAATTATGAATCTGTGAGTCTTCCGGTTCAGGCGCCGACCAAGTGAACTCTGATTAACTGCTCATGTTCACCCCCTTTATACATCTACTCCGGGCTCCTGATTCTTGATTTCTGCAGCTCAGCAATTCTTTGAAATTTTCACACAGCTGAAGGCCATTTTCAAACAATATCATTGGCCTATATGGACCGCTACATTCTCCGTAGCGGGCAAAAACAATCTTCCTTTTCCAACCACTCTGACTCCTCCAATCTTCATACTATGACTCCTACTTTTGACCAAGAGGAACATACTGCCCTATCTGAGGGTGGAGAAGATTTACGTCAACCCCCCCCAAAACACCCCGCATTTCTACTTCAAAGAAAGAGGAGACACAAATGGACCCTTCAGAACTAGCGGCTGAGGTCACGGCTAGGCTATTACCTGAAATCAAATCCATAATACAATCCACACTAAACACTGCCTTGCTGGATCTACAAACCAGATAAGATGAACAAGCCGAACATCTTACCAAGTTAGAATCACGAATATCGAACATCGAGGATGATTCAAAAGAGGACCATTCCAAAATATCTGCTATTGTCCGTGAACACATAATTTTGAGAGACCGTATAGATGACCTTGAAAATCACTCTCGTAGAAACAATCTGTGTTTGGTGGATCTACCTGAATCGTATCTTCAAAACACCTTGAAACCCCTATGTGAAAATGAAGTCCCAAAAGCCCTAAAACTACCTGAAGGTAAAAAGGTGGAAAGGGTTCACAGAATTGGTTCTCCACCTGCTATATCTGGAGCCCATAATACAATCGGACCAAGACAGGTCATCATGAAATTTCTGGACTTCAATGATAAAGCGGACATTATCTGAGAATACAAACAACTAAACCACCCATTGATCATTCAAGGTCATAAAATCTTGCTTTTCTAAGACTACTCCATCGAAGTAACTAGGAGAAGGAAGTCCTTCAGCTCTATATGCACCAGAATGCACAAAGAAAAACTTTGCTTTCAACTCCGCTACCCGGCTACTTTACGCTTGAAGGACACAGATGGCTCTTTCCTGGAATTTACTTCACCTGTTAAAGCAGATTCATATGTCAATCTCCTGTGCCCAAGGGCTAGTGACTCGCCCCCTGGGCCGTGGGGCACTCGGATCCGGGCAATAGGGAGCGATGGGAATAGTAGTGGCAACCCGGTTCCGTGGCTCAGGGTGGTCAGGCCAGTGGTAGTCCGTTATGTGCTGATGATTATGTCCGACTACGCCACCCGTGGATTGCGGTTATTAGGAACCGCCGCTGCATGCAGACCGCTGGGGCTGATGAGGTGTGCAGCTATGGTAGTGTGACTCCCCACGGGAAGAGTGCGGCCCCAGGGCAGTATAGTGGATGGTGGGAGTGATGGTAGTGCTGGAGGAGCAAGGAGCACACAGACAACAAGTTGCAGTCCAGGGTCTTTACTGAAACAGGTAAACTGACCCATATACAGTCCCAGCTAGGAGGGGACCTGGACGTCTGAGAGCAAGGGGGAAATTGGCCCTGGTCAGGGTGAGGGTGTAGGCCTACCGTGCTTTCTGCGCTCCTTCTGGCTATCTCCTCTTTATAGGGTAACAGCCCACGTTTCCAAGCTTTCCGTGTATTCTCGCCTGTATGGCCTGCGACGTGGGTTCCTTTCTACTCCCAGCCTTGTACGGCTTTACTGGTCCCTTCGGTTGTGGCAGGGCCTCCAGGCTTCTTAGGCCAAGGAATATACAGTCCCTTGCGGACTGGTTCTCTGCTGGGGGATGTGGAATCCTTCCAGCCTCAGACACCAAAGTCTGGTAGATTAAGTCCTCTTTCTGCCAAGACAGGCTCTCTTCGCCTCTTGTCTCTGGCTTGTGGCTCTCCTCCTGCCACACTTCCTCTTAGGTGCAGTGCAACTTTCTGTCCCTGCTCCACTCTGGGACACGTCTCAGAGCTGAGACAGGCTTTCCAGTTCTCTCTAACCCTGCCCTCAGTACCAGCTTTTATAGGGGCAGCCAGCTCCCCCTACTGGCCTGAGACAGGAGGCATTGCATGCTAATGTTCCCCTGGCCAGAGAACCTCCCCCTTGCTCTCAGACACAGCTTTAATTACACTTGTGGCATCCAGGTAGGGTGACACATTAGCCCTGAACAGATCCACCAAGAGAGGTAACTCCTTCTCGCTCACGGTCCCTTAAGGGATTTACGAGTCGAGGAGACAGAGGAGACAAGAGCTATAACAAACGTTGATTCAATGAGTTTCTCCTTTTATACACCTGGAGATGCCAGAGTAAAGGTATACAACCCCTGGCAAAAATTATGGAATCACCGGGCTCGGAGGATTTTCATTCAGTTGTTTAATGTTGTTGAAAAAAAGCAGATCACAGACATGGCACAAAACTAAAGTAATTTCAAATGGCAACTTTAGGGCTTTAAGAAACACTAAAAGAAATCAAAATTAAAAATGTGGTACTCAGTAAGGGTAATTTTTTTCAGACAAAGCAGAGGGAAAAAATGATGGAATCACTCAATTCTGAGAAAAAATTATGGAATCATGAAAAACAAACACACAAAAGAACACTCCAATACATCACTAGTATTTTGTTGCACCACCTCTGGCTTTAATAACAGCTTGCAGTCTCTGAGGCATGGACTTAATGAGTGACAAACAGTACTCTTCATCAATGTGGCTCCAACTTTCTCTGATTGCTGTTGCCAGATCAGCTTTGCAGGTTGGAGCCTTGTCATGGACCATTTTCTTCAACTTCCACCAAAGATTTTCTATTGGATTGAGATCCGGACTATTTGCAGGCCATAACATTGACCTTATATGTCTTCTTTCAAGGAATGTTTTCACAGTTTTTGCTCTATGGCAGGATGCATTATCATCTTGAAAAATGTCATCATCCCCAAACATCCTTTCAATTGATGGGATAAGGAAACTGTCCAAAATATCAATGTAAACTTGGGCATTTATTGAAGATGCAATGCCAGCCATGTCCCCAGTGCCTTTACCTGACATGCAGCCCCATATCATCAATGACTGTGGAAATTTGCATGTTCTCTTCATGCAGTCATCTTTATAAATCTCATTGGAATGGCACCAAACAAAAGTTCCAGCATCATCACCTTGACCAATGCAGATTTGCGATTCATCACTGAATATGACTTTCATCCAGTCATCCACAGTCCACGATTGCTTTTCCTTAGCCCATTGTAATCTTGTTTTTTTCTGTTTAGGTGTTAATGATGGCTTATGTTTAGCTTTTCCACATGTAAATCCTATTTCCTTTAGGCAGTTTCTTACAGTTCGGTCACAGACATTGACTCCAGTTTCCTCCCATTCGTTCCTCATTTGTTTTGTTGTGCATTTCCTGTTTTGGAGACATAAGACTGGAAACTTAAAGCAATGACGTTTTGATGTCTTCCTTGGTCTACCAGTATGTTTGCCATTAACAACCTTCCCATGTTGTTTGTATTTGGTCCAGATTTTAGACACAGATAACTGTGAAAAACCAACAATTTTTGCAACATTGATTATTTACCTTCTTTTAAGAGTTTGATAATCCTCTCCTTTGTTTCAATTGACAACTCTCGTGTTGGAGCCATGATTCATGTCAGTCCACTTGGTGCAACAGCTCTCCAAGGTGTGATTACTCCTTTTTAGATGCAGACTAACAATCAGATCTAATTTGATGCAGGTGTTAGTTTTGGAAATGAAATTTTACAGGGTGATTCCATACTTTTTTTCCTCAGAATTGAGTGATTCCATAATTTTTTCCCTCTGCTTGGTCAGAAAAAAAATTACCCTTACTGAGTACCACATTTTTAATCTTGATTTCTTTTAGTGTTTCTTAAAGCCCTAAAGTTTCCATTTGAAATGGGTTTAGCTTTGTGCCATGTGTGTGATCTGCTTTTTTTCAACAACATTAAACAACTGAATGAACATCCTCCGAGCCCGGTGATTCTATAATTTTTGCTAGAGGTTGTACAGTGGTGGCCAAAAGTATTGGCACCCCTGCAATTCTGTCAGATAATACTCAGTATCTTCCTGAAAATGATTGCAATCACAAATTCTTTGGTATTATTATCTTCATTTAATTTGCTTGCAAGGAAAAAACACAAAAGAGAATGAAGCAAAAATCAAATCATTGATCATTTCACACAAAACTCCAAAAATGGGCCAGACAAAAGTATTGGCACCCTCAGCCTAATACTTGGTTGCACAACCTTTAGCCAAAATAACTGCGAACAAGCGCTTCCGGTAACCATCAATGAGTTTCTTACAATGCTCTTCTGGAATTGTAGACCATTCTTCTTTGGTAAACTGCTCCAGGTCGCTGATATTTGAAGAGTGCCTTCTCCAAACTGCCATTTTGAGATCTCTCCACAGGTGTCCTATGGGATTCAGGTCTGGACTCATTGCTGGCCACCTTAGAAGTCTTCAGTGCTTTCTCTCAAACCATTTTATAGTGCTTTTGGAAGTGTGTTTTGGGTCATTGTCCTGCTGGAAGACCCATAGCCTCTGAGGGAGACCCAGCTTTCTCACACTGGGCCCTACATTATGCTGCAAAATTTGTTGGTAGTCTTCAGACTTCTTAATGCCATGCAAATGGTCAAGCAGTCCAGAGCCAGAGGCAGCAAAGCAACCCCAAAACATCAGGGAACCTCCGCCATGTTTGACTGTAGGGACCGTGTTCTTTTCTTTGAATGCCTCTTTTTTTTTCCGTACACTCTATGTTGATGCTTTTTGCCAAAAAGCTCTACTTTTGTCTCATCTGACCAGAGAACATTCTTCCAAAACGTTTTAGGCTTTCTCAGGTAAGTTTTGGCAAACTCCAGCCTGGCTTTTTTATGTCTCGGGGTAAGAAGTGGGGTCTTCCTGGGTATCCTACCATACAGTCCCTTTTCATTCAGACGCCGACGGATAGTACGGGTTGACACTGTTGTACCCTCGGACTGCAGGGCAGCTTGAACTTGTTTGGATGTTAGTCGAGGTTCTTTATCCGCCATCCGCACAATCTTGCATTGAAATCTCTCGTCAATTTTTCTTTTCTGTCCACATCTAGGGAGGTTAGCCACAGTGCCATGGGCTTTAAACTTCTTGATGACACTGCGCACGGAAGACACAGGAACATTCAGGTCTTTGGCGATGGACTTTTAGCCTTGAGATTGCCCATGCTTCCTCACAATTTGGTTTCTCAAGTCCTCAGACAGTTCTTTGGTCTTCTTTCTTTTCTCCATGCTCAATGTGGTACACACAAGGACACAGGACAGAGGTTGAGTCAACTTTAATCCATGTTAACTGGCTGCAAGTGGGATTTAGTTATTGCCAACACCTGTTAGGTGCCACAGGTAAGTTACAGGTGCTGTTAATTACACGAATTAGAGAAGCATCACATGATTTTTCAAACAGTGCCAATACTTTTGTCCACCCCCTTTTTTAGGTTTGGTGTGGAATTGTATCCAATTTGGCTTTAGGACAATTCTTTTTGTGTTTTTTCATTGAAGACCAATTAAATGAAGATAATAATACCAAAGAATTTGTGATTGCAAACATTTTCAGGAAGAAACTGAGTATTATCTGACAGAATTGCAGGGGTGCCAATACTTTTGGCCACCACTGTATATGAAGGCAACTGGTTCCGACTGTCTCCACCTCTCAGACTTTTAAAACTTGGACTAAAGTTATTTATTTTTTCCATAATTGTGGTGGGAGAGGAGAATGGATTCAACAAGGGATCAAAAGGAAGAAAAATTCTGATAAGAAACAACTTAGTAAAAGGGGATTAATTTGTAATTTGCAATGTTAGGCTGCGTTCACACATTGCATATTTTCGCGCGCTTTTTTGCGCGCGCTTTTTGAAAATACGCAATGTGCTTTGTGTCTGCCAGCAAAGTGAATGGGAAATTCACTTTGCCGTTCAGACACTGTGTAACTTTACTCAGCAGGAAAGCGCAGCAGCGTAAAGAATTGGCATGTCAATTCTTTACGCAGCTGCGTCGTGCGCTTTCTCTCTATTGTGCCCATTATAAGCGATGGAATTACGCAGCGGTGTTCACACACTGCGTAATTCCATTGCTTTTAACGGAGGCGCAGGATGGATACTCACCTACCCGATGTCAGGGGAGAGGCGTCCGGTCCAGTCCGCTCCAATCCCGCGCTTCCAGCATCTGCTGGTGAAGCGATCAGCTGTAAGCTAACCGGCTTGTAACCGGCTTCCAGTCAGCTGATCGCTTCACGACAGATGCTGCAAGCGCGGGACGGAGCAGACGCGTCTCTCATGCATCGGGTAGGTGAGTATCCATAGTCTGTACATACACTGCTAGGGACACACACACGACACATAGACACACATAGACACAGACAGTACACACATGACACATAGACACAGACATTACACGTCACCCTTCATTTTCACACTGCGTTTTTTGCTGCGCTTTTTTACGCATTGTGTGAATGGAGGTGCTTTTTTACCTGCTTAAAAAAACGCAGGTAAAAAAAGCAGGAAAATACGCAGCGTAAAAAAACGCAGGGAAATACGCAATGTGTGAACGCAGCGGAAAAAACACTGTTTGGGAGCATGGCAGAACTCGGAAGGGAAGGAGCGCAATTTGACTTTTTGAATGTAGAATTTGCTTGAATAATTAGTGGACGCCATGTTGCTTTGGGGGGCCCCTGATGTGCCTGAACAGTGGAAATAGCCCACAACTGACCCCATTTTGGAAACTAGACCCCTCAAGGAACTTATCTAGATGTGTGGTGAGCACCCTGAAATCCCAGGTGCTCCACAGAAGTTTATAATATAGAGCCATGAAAATAAAAAAAATCAAACTTTTTCCACAAAAATGATGTTTTAGCCCCAATTTTTTTTATTTTCAGAAGGTTAAGAAGAGAAAATGGACCCCAAAAACTATTGATCAATTTCTCCTGAGTACGCCGATACCCCATATGTGGGGAAAAACACTGTTTGGGTGCACGGCAGGTTTCAGAAGGGAAGGAGCACTGTGTGACTTTTTGAACACAAAATTGGCTGGAATAGAGAGTGGACGCCAAGTCACGTTTGGAGAGCTCCTGATGTGCCTAACAGTGGAAACAACCCCCCAAGAGTGGCACCATTTTGGAGACGACCCCTCAAGGATTTTATCAAGGGGTATAGTGAACATTTTGAACCCAGAGGTACGACACAGAATTTAATAACATTAGGTCATCATATTGAATAAGTTGTCATTAGTCTTGAGCGCAAGTGCTCGCTACTTGAGTTTGCATCGGGTACTCGGGTATGCACCATGTATCACTTAAGATCGAGTGACATGCTCGAGTCCCAGCCCCGCATGTTTTACGGTTGTTAGACATCCGCAAAAAAAACCATGCTGGGATTTCCCGTGCATGGCTGGATATCCCCGCATGTTTTTTTGGGCTCTGTAACAGCCGTGAAACATATGGGGCAGAGGCTCAAACATGTCACTCGAGCGCCCGTGATACTTGGTGCATAACCGTGCACCCAATGCAAACTCAAGTAGCGAGAACTTGCGCTCAACACTAGTCGCCATATTGTCACCATTTTTTTTTTCTTTACTTTTGAAAAAATCCCAACCCCAACACAACTCTAACCCCAACACTAACACTGACCCTAACACAACCCTAACCCTCTTTTTAAGCCGTTCCTCGTGCGGTATAAGTGATTAGACAACTTTATTCTTCGGGTCGGTGCGATTACAGCAATACCAGATTCATATTGGGTTCTTATGTTTGGCAGCTGTCACACACTAAGACGCTTTTTTTTTGTTGCAAAGACTAGCTTTTGCAATCATTTTTCCATATTTTGGCCGACAGTCATGTATGGGTTTGTTTTTTGTGGGACAAGTCAACATGTTTATTGGTACCATTTTCAGAAACGTGACAATTTTTGATTGCTTTTTATTCCGATTTTTGGAGGGCAAAATAAACAAAAAAAAACAATTTATGATTTTTTTTTTTTGTGGTAAAATTGATAAGGCAGCATTATTCTTCAGGTCAGGACGTTTACAACGGTACCATATTTATATTTTTTTATGTTTTGGTGCTTTTACACACTAAAAAACATTTTATAGAAAAAATATTTTTTTTTGCATCGCTTTATTCTGAGAGCTATAACTTTTTTATTTTTCGGCTGATAGAGCTGTATGGCAGCTTATTTTTTGCAGGACAAGATGATGTATTCAGCGGTACCATTTTTATTTATATTCGTCTTTTTGCTCGCGTTTTATTCCATTTTTTGTTTGGCGGTATGATGATAAAGCATCATTTTTTTCTTCGTTTTTTATTTTTTACCATGTTCAATAAAGGGGTTAATAAGTGGGATAGTTTTATAGGTCAAGTCGTTTTGGACGCGGCAATACCAAATATGTGCACTTTTATTGTTTTTTTTTCATAATATTTATTTATGGGTACAGCATATATATACTTTTTTGGATTCTTTTTCCATTTTTTTCCCAATATTTTTAAAAAATTGTATTTGTTTTTCATTCTTTTTTTTTCACTCTGACACTTTCTTTCACTTTTACA
This sequence comes from Phyllobates terribilis, assembly GCF_046119375.1. Taxonomy (NCBI): domain Eukaryota; kingdom Metazoa; phylum Chordata; class Amphibia; order Anura; family Dendrobatidae; genus Phyllobates; species Phyllobates terribilis. Next base: position 582,797,785 of record NW_027362762.1, read on the forward strand.
CTTTGTCCCACTATGAGACTTCCAAATTTTGCAGGCTGATCACTTGCAAAGCATGGGGATGCAGCAACATCCCCTATGCTATGCAGGCTGTCAGCCCTGCAGACATAAGTTAGATAGATCGTGCACAGTGCACAATCAATCTAACTTCCTGATGCCTGGTGACCCGGATGTCGTCATGATGACATTGGGTCACCATGGCAACGATCAGGACCCCACGCACACAGAGCGGGGTCTCCGACCCAAGGTAAGTGGGGCGCTCTTACCTTTGCCTGCTCCGGAAATGCTGCGATTGACTTCGATTGCAGCATTTCGGGGGTTAATGTGCCGGGAGCTGTGTGGGACATACAACCCCTGGCAAAAATTATGGAATCACCGGGTTCGGAGGATGTTCATTCAGTTGTTTAATGTTGTTGAAAAAAGCAGATCACAGACATGGCACAAAACTAAAGTAATTTCAAATAGCAACTTTAGGGCTTTAAGAAACACTAAAAGAAATCAAAATAAAAAATGTGGTACTCAGTAAGGGTAATTTTTTTCAGGTGTGTTCTAATATAGAACTACTCCCAGCTTCCCTGGGTAGGTGAGGGGACAGATAAAGGCTGATTCAGGAATTCAGCAAGTTCCATGGCCCTGGCATCTTCACCATTAGAAGTATTCCAGGGAGCAGGGATAGCTAGGGTGCCCCTAGCTTTAGAAATAGGTAAGGAGCCCCTGGATATCGAACTATCGTCACGTGACAAGTGTCTAGACATGTTTAGCTATTTGAATTGTTGCTATGTTTCCTCTAAATAAATATCAGAAAATTGGCATAACGAAATATTCTGCATCTTTGTATTTGCAAAAATAATTATGTTTATGCATTAATTATATGTAGCAGTAAAAGGAAAACTCTGATATCATACAAACAAGAGCCAACTAAAAATTTTCATTGTCAGATTTGAATTCAGGAGGTCAAAATCATTAATAAATTGCTAATTTCATAACGGAACCTGACAACTTTTGAACATATATAAAACCGTGAAATCAAACAGCATGCTGACCAATGCAATTCATTAGTGCTGTTAAAATGAGTTGTTTTTTTCACACAGTGTCGGTGTAAAAAAAGCACATCTTTCTTATCTGAAATTAGACTTGCCTAATTAAGTTTATGTGTGTGCAAGAAAAAAAATCGGATCCCATACGGCTCATCCCTACTGCATTCGACTTTTAACGGATTCATTGCCATCATTAACATTGGAAACTGTATTTGATAGTATAACTCGTTAAAATGTTGATGTATAAATACATATGCCATATGGATGTCACATGGAATTAAATGTCAAAAGGATGACAAATATGGATGAAAATCATCAGATTTTTTTCATATGTTCTTATGACCCTGGCTTAAAGGGAACATGCCATAAAAAAAAATTTGATGGCACAAATTTCATGACACACACACAGGAAAATACACTCACTCTGTTATGTTCAATCATTTGTCAAAATTCCCTCTTTTTCATTTGCAAACACAGCACAAGGTGAGATGGAAAGCAGCTGTACAGGTTACCTGGAGTGTTCTGGGCAGAGGGCACCACATACAACAGACATGCCTGCTCTCATCTTGCTGTGCTGCTCTCCGATGTCCTGGCAGTCCAGCTCCCCCCCCCCGGCTGATCTGACGCTATGGAGAAAAGGGGAGTATGCTACGTGCAATGTAAGTAATGCAGCCTCTTCTTTTTTGCTGGTTTGTCGGGTTTAATACACAGCTATACTATGGCAGTGTATGCCTCCTTCAGAGACATTACAGTACCATAGAAGAGCTGTGTCAGTGATCAAGGCATGGCAGGGTGATAATTACTCTGCTGTGAACACTGGGGTCACAGCGGTGATCAGCAGCCTGGAAATGTACTACTAATCCCAGCTGCTGGCCTCCACTGATGATACTCACCTCATCCTGGACCTTTGCTCTCCAGCAACTGCTGTCACTGCACGCACTGAGCAGTGTGGTGTAATGACACGGGGAAACTGGAGCTCGCAGCATCTCCTCCCATAGCTGTGACCTGGACAGCCCAGGGGGCGTGCCCTGTTCACAGCTATGGCAGTCTCAGTAGAGACCGACCGCAGAGTCCTATGCTCCTATGCCCAGGGACTGCCGTATTTGAGGTGTGTAACTGTCGTTACACACCAGCAAATGCAAGTGACAGCCCCAAGTGGCTGCAGAAAATATTAATAAATAAATAACTATTAAAACAGTGAATTTTATTTTGTATTAAAATAATTGATTATATAATCAATAATTATTAATACAAAATTAAAAATGGAGGCACCTTTACTTTCAGGGATTAAAAAGCACTTTGCAGGTTGAAATATCCATTCAGTTCCAGTAGGAATGTCAGATATAGACTACAGAATGTATGTACCGGTAATATATACGTGGCTCTTCAACGCGAGGCAACAACTTCGATTGGGCACCGCGTTTGGACCCTTTATACTATTAATCAGTGGCAGCCTCTGGATCCAAACTACTACTGATCCAAACATATATCTATAAAACGTCAAAATGTTCAAAAAATGTCATTCACAATTCTACAGTACAGTACGCTACAATAGGTATGATGAATATAAGATTAGAGATGTTATATTAAAGTGTCACAGCACCTACCAGTGAGCAGGAAAACTCCATCCTCTTGTCGCTGGACTTTCAGGTTTTCCAATGAAAAAGCAACTGGTTCAGGAGCAATTGGAGAGGGGTAGATGCGTGGACTATCATCCTGTTACACAAAATGGACACAAACTATTACATTGCTAGGAAGTTTACAACAGTACTGTCTTCTTTGGTAATTAGAGTATGTTGTCAGATGGTATAACACAAACAAGAAATTTAGGGGTAGATATTCTAATGCTAACTCACAAACAGTTATTAAAGAATTTTACCCTAATTTGATGTTTTATCATCAAGTAGTATGCTCTATTATTCAATTAATGGCATCAAGAGCGTTAAATGGCCAATATCATTATCTGAGGTTTCTTTGATTTGTGCTGTACATTTTGAGCTCAGTGCCCTAGCACAAGGTATTCCAAAGAGTATATGTAAGTTAGGGTGCACCAAGATGTTGCTCTACATGGGTTGGTTATGGATACCTGCAAGCCAATACAATTCTATACTTACTCAGCTACTCTGCTCTGCATTCACACTCTGCCCCATGCTTTAATGAGCCATTGCTTGCTTGCTCCAACTGGTCTATCCTCTAAGCAGGCATTACTTGTATTGCCCCAAAATAAAAATAAAAAATGGAGCAAATTTGCAAAAGAGCAGTTTTAATAAAGACATTTTTCAGACTTGTCAGAGTAATCTATAAAAACATGTACAGTACATACAGTTCTGTAGGCATCACAGGCAGAATTTTAAGTATGCAAACTCCTTTTGGAAAATATGATTGATCGCACAGATCGCCCTGTTCAAAAGTTTACAAGCCCTGATGTGGAAAAGTCAGAAGAAAAGTATAATAGAAACACGTCACCACTTCTGTATTTATCACCCACTCCTGGTTTTGGCTTACAAATACTGACCAATACTGAACATGTGAATGTGGCCTTAAGATGACACTAAGGAGTATCCACACCCGTACTATGTTTTACAGTGATTTGCTTCTGTGTATTGTGGGGATTCACTCTGGTAGGCAATGGCAGGGGTGCAGTGAAGAGGCACACGCAGGTTTTCAGCCCCAAATCAGTGTTTTATTCACACTGGCAGCAGGAAAAAGACAGTCTTACATCAGACAAAGCAAAAGTACAGCTTATTTCCACAACATAGGTTAGGGCCGGGAGGTGCCAGCCCGTTCAATTCTGATGTTGCCACAAAACCTCCCTCAGCTCTTTCCCACCCACCAACACACACTGAGGAGTTCTGCCTGTCTATTTATGCTGTCCTAAGTCCTTCAGCTGTGCAATCTGGGCTAGCCCCAAAAACCTGGAATAGCAGAGAAGGTCCAGGCCAGGCTTGACCTCCTTCCCTACTGTTTACCAATGTGAAAGGCACTTTTCTGGAAGGAATATATCTACCATCCAGGACCAGACCCCTCGCTACTAAAAAGGTTTTTTTTTAGCTCTTGAAAAACCTTTGTTTTGCATCCAGGTTAAAATGATCTCCAGACTATTACATAGTTTTTAAGGTTGAAGGAAGACTAAGTCCATCTAGTTCAACCCATAGCCTAACATGTTGATCCAGAGGAAGGCAAAAAAAAAAAAACACGTGGCAAACACTAAGCTCCACATTGGGGAAAAAAATTCCTTCCCGACTCCATACGACAATCAGACTAGTTCCCTGGATCAACGCCCTATCATGGAATCTAGTATATATAACCTGTAATATTATACTTTTCAAGAAAGGCCCTTCTTAAATTTTAATAGTGAATCACTCATTACAACATCATGCGGCAGAGAGTTCCATAGTCTCACTGCTCTTACAGTAAAGAATCCACGGCTGTGATTATGATTAAACCTTCTTTCCTCCAGATGTAGAAGATGCCCCCTTGTCCCCGTCTCAGGTCTCAGAGTAAAAAGATCACTAGAAAGGTCTTTGTACTGTCGCCTCATATACTTGTACATAGTAATAAGATCACCCCTAAGCCTTCTTTTTTCCACAGTAAATAACCCCAAGTGTAATAACCTGTCTTGGTATTGCAGGCCCCCCAGTCCTCTAATAACCTTGGTCGCTCTTCTCTGCACCCGCTCTAGTTCAGCTATGTCTTTCTTATACACCGGAGACCAGAACTGTACACAGTATTGTAAGTGTGGTCGCACTAATGACTTGAATAGAGGTAAAATTATGTTCTCCTCATGAGCATCTATGCCTCTTTTAATGCATCCCATTATTTTATTTGCCTTTGCAGCAGCTGCCTGACACTGGCCACCAAACGTGAGCTTGTCGTCCACCAATACACCCTGGACTTTTTCAGTGACAGTTTTGCCCAGTGTTTTACAATTAAGCATATAATTATACATTTTATTTCCTCTGCCCAAGTGCATTACCTTACATTTATCCCCATTAAAGCTCATTTGCCATTTATCAGCCCAAGCTTCTAGTTTACATAGATCCTCCTGCAATATAAAGTTGTCCTCCCCTGTATTGATTACCCTGCAGAGTTTAGTATCTGCAAATATTGAAATATTACTCTGCATGCCCCCTACCAGGTCATTAATAAATATGTTTAAAAGAAGCGGGCCCAATACTGACCCCTGTGGTACCCCACTGTTAACTGAGACCCAGTCTGAGTGTTTTCCATTAATAACCACCCTTTGTTTCCTATCACTGAGCCAATTCTTAATCCACATACATATATTTTCCCCTATCCCCATTGTTCTCATTTTATGTATCAACCTTTTGTGTGGAACCGTATCAAAAGCTTTTGAAAAGTCCATATACACAACATCCACTGCATTTCCTTGGTCCAGTCTGGAACTTGCCTTCTCATAAAAACTAATCAGATTAGTGTGACAGGAACGGTCCCTTGTAAACCCATGTTGATATTGGGTCATGGGGTTATTCTTCTTCAGATACTCTAGTATAGCATCTCTTAGGAAACCCTCCAGGATTTTACCCACAGTAGAGGTTAAGCTTACTGGCCTATAATTTCCAAGTTCAGTTTTTGTACCCTTTTTGAATATTGGCCCCACATTTGCTATACACCAGTCCTGTGGTACAGACTCTGTTATTATGGAATCTTTAAAGATTAAAAATAATGGTCTATCGATGACATTACTTAATTCCTGCAGTACTAGTGGGTGTATCCCATCCGGGCCCGGGGATTTGTCAACTTTAATGATTTTTAGACGCTGCCGTACTTCCTGCTGGGTTAAGCAAGTGATATTTAATGGAGAATTTTTGTCATCACTAATCATGTTTTCGGTCATGCGATTTTCTTGTGTAAATGCGGTTGAAAAAAAATCATTTAGCATATTGGCTTTTTCCTCATCCTCATCCACCGTTTCACCCAGACTATTTTTAAGGGGGCCAACACTATCATTTTTTAGTTTTTTACTATTTATGTAGTTAAAGAATATTTTGGGATTATTTTTACTTTCTCTGGCAATGATTCTCTCTGCCTCAATCTTTGCTGCCTTGATTTGGTTTTTACATAATTTATTTATTTTTCTATATTTATTTAATGCCTCATCACTACCTACTTGCTTTAGTTCTCTAAATGCTTTCTTTTTGTCACTTAATGCGCACTTACAGCTCTTTTGAAGCATGTAAAAAGCAGAAAAATTATCAAATGGATCCAGCAGCAAAAATTAATTCAACTTTGTAAATCACAAAAAGAACATGAACATTTATCAAAAGATTTAAAGATACCATTGAGCATCTCTAATCAATAAAGGTAAAATATCTGTCCTGTCAATTACAAGCAGGTGGAATCCGAGCCGGCGTCGCCCCTGTGATTGAATGCTGAATGCTGCCGAGGAAATAAATTTAATTTCCTCCCTGCAGCGAGGGTCTAAGTGCAGGAGGCAGGCATGTTTACAACGCTATTAACCTGCAGATTAACCCCATATCTGCAGGTCAATAGCATTTTTTCAGGTGACCGGTTCACTTTAACTGCTCCTGTCTTTCTCTGAAAGCTTTACTTCAATTAGGTCATTGCTGGAGCTCATTTGCACCGCCTCTAACTAATTCTCGGCAGCACAGATAACAAGAAACAATACAAGTCCATGTGCTGTACGTGTTTAACATTGCAAAGTATAGGAGAAGCTTTGTAATTTTATTCTTTCTTTATCCATACAGGAAAAATACTGATGACTGATGGTAAAAACGGACACACGGATGGAAAACACTGACGACACCGGTATCGTTTTTTCACGTACATCTTTTGAACGGACATGCTGATGCTATACAATCAATGTTGAAAGGATCAGACTGTGTAGAGACACACTCAGTACACAATTTATTCATACACGTCCATGAGTAATAAAAGGGGAACTGCAAAGCACAGAAGCTATGATACTTAAGAATTTATATTTCAAGGGGAAAACAAAGGTTTCTTAAAAAGACATGTCAGGAGAACTGATGGGTCCTATTCAAAGGGTAATTACAGTTGTGTTTAAAAGTTTACATAATCCGGCAGAATTTTTCCTTTCTTGACCTTGTTTCAGAGAATATGAATGATAACAAAAAAACTTTTTCTCCACTCATGGTTATGGGTTGGGTGAAGCCATTTATTGTCAAACTACTGTGTTTTCTCTTTTTAAATCTTAATGACAACTAAAAACATCCAAATGACCCTGATCAAAAGTTTACATACCCCATTTCTTAATACCATGTATTGCCCCCTCTAACATCAATGACAGCTTAAAGTCTTTTGTGGTAGCTGTGGACAAGGTTCTTTAATTTCTCAGATGGTAAAGCTGCCCATTCTTCTTGGCAAAAAGCCTCCAGTTCCTGTAAATTTCTGGGCTTTATAGCATGAACTGCGCGCTTGAGATCTCCCCAGAGTGGCTCGATGATATAGAGGTCAGGAGACAGAGAGCCACTCCAGAACCTTCACTTTGTTCTGCTGTAGCCAATGACAGCAATTGACCTTGTGTTTTAGACCGTTGTCATGTTGAAACGTCCAAGTACGTCCCATGCGCAGCTTCCGGGCTGATGAGTGCAAATTTGCCTCCAGTATTTGCTGATAAAGTGCTGCATTCATCTTTCCTTCAACTTTTACCAAGTTTCCTGTGCCTTTGTAGCTCACACATCCCCAAAACATCAGCGATCCACCTCCGTGCTTTACTGTAGGAATGGTATTCCTTTCATCATAAGCCTTGTTGACCTCTCTCCAAATGTAACGTTTATTTTTGTGGCCAAAAGGCGTAGCTACTTACCGGTAACGGGATTTCTCAGAGCCCATGATGGCACCACGGAGAGAGGGGATCCGCCATTCAAGGACAAGAAACCTACAGATAAGAAGGGCGGTACTACTCTCCTGCATCAGTTGTTTACAGAGTATGAGAGGACCTCTGGATTAATAACACAACAACGTACAACATTATTACTACGCTAATCAGGAACACCCTGTGACTACGTATAAATAACAAAAAATTAAGTGTGCACACCCACACGTGAAGGGAGGGAATGTACGGGTGCAGTCATGGGCTCTGAGAAATCTCGTTACCGGTAAGTAACTATGTCTTTCTCCTTCCCCATGATGGCACCACGGAAAGAATTGCAGAGAGATGTATCATTAGGGGGGACCACTGCTTCCAGAACCCTTCTACCAAAAGTAAGGTGTTACGCTCATGCCCGGACTGAATGGCGTGAGCGTGGTTAGTGGTCCCACTGGGCCACGAACCGAGGAGTGCCTGGAGGGGCGTGACTAGGGGCCTCGCCAGATCCAACCACGAAAACACGGTGTCAATCGACTCTGTGGTCTGAGGAGGGACGTGGAAGGTGGCCCAGGTGCTACTCCAGGTCAGACCCCGGTCACAGCTGTTGACCCACACCGGGGAATGCAGTAACGGCCAGGCACGGCTGGTATGCAGACAGGTGGGTACTGGCAGGCACGGCTGGTATGCAGACAGGCGTGTACTGACAGGTACAGCTGGTATGCAGACAGGCGGGTACTGGCAGGCACGGCTGGTATGCAGACAGACGGGTACTGGCAGGTATGCAGACAGGCGGGTACTGGCAGGCACGGCTGGTATGCAGACAGGCAGATACTGGCAGGTAGGAACGCAGACTGGATAGGGACCAGTACAGACTGGGATACAGGAACAGAGCCGCATGTGCGGTGGACAAGCAGAGCAGAACCGCAGGCGCGGAGGACAAGCGGAGCAGAGCAGAGCGAAATCACAGGTGCGGAGGACAAGCAGAGCAGAGCGAAACCGCAGGTGCGGTGGACAAGCAGAGCAGAGCGAAACCGCATGTGCGGGGGACAAGCAGAGCAGAGCGAAACCGCAGGTGCGGTGGACAAGCAGAGCAGAGCGAAACCGCAGGTACGGTGAACAAGCAGAGCAGAGCGAAACCGCAGGTGCGGTGGACAAGCAGAGCAGAGTGAAACCGCAGGTACGGTGGACAAGCAGAGGAGAGCAAAACCGCAGGTACAGTGGACAAGCAGAGCAGAGCGAAACCGCATGAGCGGAGGACAAGCGAGGCAGAACAGAGCAGAGCGAAACCGCAGGTGCAGAGGAACAAGCGGAGTAGAACAGAGCAGAGCGAAACCGCAGAGCAGAAGGTGCAGGCAGACAGGACAGGGCTCTGTTCACATGGAACAGACTGGGAAACACAGGAAGATAGTTAGAACCCAGGAGGTAGATATGGAGGCAGGGAAACTGGACAAGCAGAACCAGATACACACAAGGTACTTACAATGAAGTAGCGAATGGACACAAAACTCACAAACAGAAGTACAGAGACAACGAGTTGGAGTTAGGTGCAGGTTCAGACACAGCAGGAAAAGGGAAGGTACGGACATAGAGACAAACAGGTAACGGGCTAGGAGACCGTTCAGACAGGAACTGAACCCAGAACAATATGCAGGAACGAGCCTGGGAACTCAGCCCCCAGGGTGGCGGAAACTGACTAGAAGTCACAGATACAGGTAACAGGCCTGGGTATACAGCCCCCAGGGTGGCGGAAACAGACAAGATACAGGACAGGACCTGGCAACTCAATTGCACAGAACACACTGAACGAAAGTGTTGCTCAGGCACCTCCTACTGGGTGGAGGGGGTTTAAGTATCCAGTGACTCACAGCAATAGGCTGGGGACGCATTAGGAGTGCGCTGTAACTTTAAGAATCAGGCAGTAACCGCACCGCCGCCCTAAGCAATCAGACAAGAGACATGCACACAGCAAGTACTGGAGCAAAGTGTGCAGCCTGGACTGATAGGTAAGTTGGCGGTCTTGCATGGTGGGAGATAGTAAGCCATGCCAGCACGCCGCCAGGGATGTTACATAAGGTCTGAAGAAGAGGCTAAGTCTAGCCGATAGTGAATAAGAATGTAGAGGGGGAAGATCATGTTGCAGCTCTACATATTTGTTTTATCGAGGCACCGCCTCTTTCCGCCCAGGAGGTTGCCACTGCTCTTGTCGAGTGAGCTTTCAGTTTCTCTGGGGCGACTTCCCCATATGAGGAGTATGACAGGGTGATGGCATCCCTTATTCATCTTGCCAGCGTGCCTTTAGAAACTTTTTCCCCCTTTCGAGGACTCTGAAAACATACAAAGAGAGCCCTATCCTTTCTACACTCTTGTGTTGCCCCTAGGTACTGGATTAGGCACCGTCTGACATCTAATGTATGCAAGTCTCTTTCTCTATTGTTCTTGGGATTGGGGCAGAAAGAAGGGAGCGTAATCTCCTGAGACCTATGGAATCTCGACGCCACTTTTGGCAGGTAAGCTGGGTCGGTTTTAAGAGTAACTCTATCCTCCGAGATTTGTGTGAAGGGAGGGCCTGCAGATAGCGCCTGGATGTCACTGACTCTACGTGCTGACGTGAGAGCTACTAAAAGCACTGTTTTAAGGTATAAGATTCTTACAGTTGTGTCTGACAAAGGTTCAAACGGGGGTTTGGTTAGAGCTGAGAGGACCATGTTTAAATCCCAAGGGGCAATGCTCCGAGAGGGGATGGGTCGGGATCTAGCTGATGCCTTAATGAATCTAGATATCCACCGATCCCTGGCTTGGTCAAAATTGTATAGGGCTCCCAACGCCGCGACCTGAACTTTCAAGGTGCTTGTGGCTAGGCCCTGTTCCAACCCCCTCTGTAGAAACTCTAAAATAGCTGTTAATGGAACTCCCTCATCTAACCTGGAACCTGAAAACGAAAGGAATTTCCTCCAAGTTTTCCCATAAAATTTGGAGGTTACAGGTTTCCTAATTTGAAGTAGCATGGTGATTAAATTAGGGGAAAACCCTTTATCCCTCAACAGAACCCTCTCAAATTCCAGGCTGTCATGTGCAAGTTTGTTACCTGAGGATGAAGTACCGGTCCCTGAGAATGACGGTCCGGAAGCTCCAGAAGTACCCAGGGTCGGAGATTGGCATCATCCTCAGCAAAGAAAACCATGTCCTCTTTGGCCAGGGGGCTATCAAGATTATTCTTGCTTTGTCCTTCCTGATCTTTCTTCCTTTAAATCTAGAACAGTCATAAAACAGTCCGGAAACAGCATTTTTACTGACGTTTTTATTGTTTCCATCTTGAAGGCTTGTACCTTCAATAGTCTGTTCAATTTTTTCAGGTTTATGATTGTCCTGTAAGTCCCATCCGTTTTTTTCTCAGGAACAGAAGGGAGTAGAAACCTTCGCCTTTTTCCTGAGCTGGGACTTTCTGAAGGACTGCTTTTTCTATCAGGCCTAGGATCTCCTGTTCTAAAGGTAGTTGCTCCTCTTTTGAGGATCTTTTGGGTTTCACTATAAAGTTTGGATGTGGAACAGAGTAGAATTGGAACTTCAGACCTGATTTTATTAGGTCCAGAATCCACGTCCTGTTCGATATTCTTTTCCAGGTCGGGAGAAACCCTGATAGCCTTCCCCCCAGCCGGGGAAAACCCTCATTGGGAGGGCTTTCTGCTGTCATTGGGGGGGTCTGTTGAACAGGAACCCTTTGGTTTTCCTCCTCTTATCCTCCCACTTATCCTGGTCCCTAGGTGGTTTTCTGAAGATAAATCTTTTACTCCGAAACGACTTTCTGTAAGAGGCGTTAGAGAGGATAGGGAAACTCTTTTTATTGTCCCCGGCTTTGTCTAGAATATCGTCAAGTGTAGGCCCAAATAAAAATTCCCCCTCACAGGGGATGGAGCACAACCTTAATTTTGTCTGGAGATCCCACGGCCAACATTTAAGCCAGAGGGCTTGCCTGACTTCATTAGCGAAACCTGCTGCCCTGGCTGTTAACCTGACGAGTCAGCAGAGGCGTCTGCTAAAAAGGCGGCCGCCCCTTTCATTACAGGTATGGATTCTAATATCGTGTCTCTAGATGTTTTCTCTTTTAGATGCGTTTCTAACTGGTCCAGCCAGACCATTAATGACCTGGCCGTACATGTAGCTGCTACCGCAGGTTTCAACCCTCCACCTGCGGCTTTCCATGATCCCTTCAGGAAGGTGTCCGCTTTTTTATCCATGGGGTCTTTTAAACACCCCCATATCTTCAAATGGGAGGGAGAATTTTTTGGAGGCCCTAGCAATTGCCACATCTAGTTTTGGCGCCTTCTCCCAAAAGAAACATGCAGGGTCATCAAATGGGTATTTTCTTTTTGGGGATAAAAGGCCCTTCTTTTCTGGCCTTTTCCACTCTTTTCTAATTAAAGAGAGGACTTTCTCATTAAGTGGGAAAGACCTGCTCTTTTTTTGCTCTAGCCCACTGAACATCATGTCCTGGACAGATCATTTAGGACAGGGGTCCGTCTGACCTATGGTGGATTTGACGGCCTTGATGAGACTGTTTCCGCAATAGGAAAACAGCTCCGTCTGTCTCTATCCCTAGATGAGGATGATGAAGAATTGGACACATTCGAATCTCCCTCACCGTCCTCTGAAGTACTTCCAGATTCAGGGAATATGTTTTTGGATTTTTTCTGTTTTCACCCCCCTTGAAGGGACCTAACGGTGTCTTTCACTTGCGACTTTATCAGGGATCTGAGCTCTGAGGCGAATTTCGGGGTCTCCTCGCAGATAGTCTGCTCTATACAAGAGTTGCAGAGTCTTTTTTCCCAAGTAGTGGGTAACTCCTCTGTGCAAAGTGCACAGGTCCTATGTTTAGTTTTGCCTGCATTCTTCTTTCCCTGACGAGAGAAAAAACGAGGGGGACGCTAGTTACAAGGTGAACTTTCACGAAGATCACTTACCAATCTGACGGAAGAAGGAGTACCGGGTTAAAAGGTGGACCCATCTTTGTAGACGGGGTTTCCCACCGAGTTGATGCCGCAGTGGAGTCCCTGCTGCGCTGGGATGACCTGCCAGAGCACCCGCTCCCGCTGCTGCCCCGATCATGATGATGGGAAGGGTCCTCCTGGTTGTTATGATCTGCAACAAGTACTAAGGAAAGAAGGGGAAAGCTTTCCCTACAGTAAGACTAAGCTGAATCCCTACGATATAGCGGGCTGCCTGTTTCTAGCGAACGGACTGCCTTAGTCCTAGGCTAGTCTGAACGAAGACATATAGAATAAAGGGAAGGGGTCCCTAAAGGAACTAAGGACTGGAACAAAAATGGGACACCTCCTGAACAGAGAAAGTTGTTGCAGAACACAAAAAGATAAACTGACAAAAAGGTACTAGAGGTCAAAGAAGGACCAAGCAAACTGACAGAGATAGACACAGAAGCACCTGGCTAGCAAGACAGTCAAACAACACTGAAGTCCAGCACAGCCAAAAAGGCAGATGGTCACGTGACCGCAAAACACAAGATCGAAAAAACAAACAGGAGGTTTCTAACAATACCCCCTCTTTTAAGAGGATCCTCCAGGCCCAGGCCTATCCGGAAACCTCTTGTGGAAAGATCTAACAAGCCTAGGAGCAGAGACATCATACGCCCTTACCCAGGAGTTATCTTCGGGACCGAAACCCTTCAAAGAGACGAGATATTGTTATCTCTTTATGCCATCTAGAGTTCAAGATACGTGAAATTTCATATTCGCTGTCTTCCACCACAGGAGGAACTCAGACAGTGGAATTCCTATCCGATACATTCGCCTTTTTCAACAAGGAAACATGAAACACAGGATTAATCTTCCAGGAAGTAGGGACATACAACCTAACCGCAGACGGGTTAACAACCTGAAGCACTTTAAATGGACCCACAAACTTAGGACCCAGTTTTTTAGAGGGAATACTCAACCGCGGATTCCTTGAGGACTACCAAACCATGTCACCCGCAGTAAACAAAACCTCCTTACGTTTCCTGTCAAAATACTTCTTGGACTTCTTGTTAGCCTCTAGAAGGTTGCAAGGTACATTAGTCCAAACTCTCTCCAAATCACAGGAAAAATTCTCCTCCTCCGGCACCGGCGACCCTAATTTGGAGAACGTTCCAAAAGACGGATGTCTCCCAGTACAACAAAAAAAAGGAGAACACCCAGCTGAGGAGGATGTACGATTGTTAAGAGCAAATTCTGCGAGAGGCAGAAACTCAGACCATACCTCTTGATTGTCCGCCACAACACATCGCAAAAACTGTTCTACATCCTGGTTCTTTCTTTCAGTCTGCCCATTAGACTCAGGATGATGCGCAGACGAAAATGACAAATGGACTCCCAACCTGTCACAAAAAGCACGCCAAAAGCGAGCCACAAACTGAGGTCCTCTATTAGAAACAATATCAGTGGGAACGCCATGAAGCTTGACAATCTCCTTAACAAACGTCTTAGCAAGTGTCTTGGCGCAGGGCAACTTAATGAATGGAACCAAATGACACATCTTACTAAAACAGTCCATGACCACCCAGATGACAGTAAAACCCTCGGACACAGGCAGATCAGTAATAAAATCCATTGTGAGATTCGTCCAAGGCGCACTAGGAACCTCCAGAGGGCAAAGCAACCCCGCAGCAGGAGTATGTGAAGCCTTTGACCTAGCACACACAATACATTGACGCACCCACTTGATGACTTCTTTCTGCCATCGAGGCCACCAAAAACTGTGACTGTTAAGTCTCTTAGGTCATCCAGGAATTTCTGAGACTGCCAACCGAGACTCATGACACTCCACAAACAAATCTCTCCTAAAGGTTCTAGGCACGAACAACCTCCCATGGGGAGTGTTAGATGGAGCATCATCTTGAGCTTTTAGAATACCATTCTCCAAAACGGAGTCCAATGCCGCCACCACAACTCCTTTCTGTAAAATGCTCTCCTCCTCCTCGGCACCGACCGCAGGAGATAAGCTGCGAGATAAAGCATCGGCTTTAACATTCTTAGTACCAGGGATATATGTAACAGAAAAATGAAACCAAGAAAAAAAAATTGCCCGCCTAGCTTGACGGGCATTCAAACGCTTGGCAGCATCCAGATAGATCAAATTCTTATGATCTATGAAAACCTGAATAGGAAATCTAGCACCTTCCAAGAAATGACGCCAATGTTCAAATGCGAGTTTAATAGCCAGCAACTCCCGATTTCCAACATCATAATTCAATTTGGTTTCCGAAATTTTTTTCAAAAAGAAGGCACAAGGATGTACTCCATCCCTGTTCTCCTGAGACAAAACTGCTCCGACCCCCACCGACCTCGACCAAAAAAGGCTTGGTCTCATCAGGCTGCATAAGGATAAGGGCTGAACTGAACCTCTCTTTGAGATACTTAAACGCTGCAATGGCCTCAGTGGTCCATTGGACAGTATTCGCACCTTTGCTGGTGAGATCGGTTAGAGGCTTAACAATTACAGAAAAATTCTTAATGAATTTCCTGTAATAATTGGCAAAACCCCAAAATCTCTGTATAGATTTCAAACCAATAGGTCTAGGCCATTCCTGCACAGCCTGAACCTTCACCGGGTCCATCTCAAAGCCCTCGCTGGAGACAATGTAGCCCAAAAAACTAATTTTCTGCATAGCGAACTCACATTTCTCCAGCTTAGCAAAGAGTGAATTATCACTCAATAACTGCAAAACTTCACATACACTCTGCCAATGGGACTCCAGATCTGGCGAATAAATCAAAATGTCATCCAAATACACAACCACATTCTTAGGAAACAAAGGTCTTAGGATGTCATTAATAAGGTTCTGAAAAAAATGCAGGTGCATTGGTAAGACCAAAAGGCATCACCAGATTCTCAAAATGACCTACCGGAGTGTTAAAGGCAGTTTTCTATTCATCATCCTCCTTCACTCGTAATTGTATGCCCCCCGGAGATCAATTTTAGAGAACCACTTGGCCCCCACTAACTGGTTAAACAAGTCAGGAATTAACGGCAATGGGTAGGAATTGCGAACGGTAATCTTATTAATTTCACAAAAATCCAGACATGGACGCAAACCCCCGTCCTTCTTTTTAACAAAGAAAAATCCAACTGCCACAGGTGACTTAGAAGGTCTAATATGACCAGTAGCCAGGTTAGTTTGTATGTACTCCTCCAAGGCCTTTCTTTCAGGGATAGTTAGATTAAACAAGCGACTCTTGGGAAGAGTAGCTCCCGGAATAAACTCAATGGCGCAATCATAATCCCTATGAGGAGGTAAAACTTGCGACTCCTCCGAAAAAACCCTCCAAAAATCTTGAATTGGTACAGGTAATTCCCCTTATTCCACAGCCGCAATGCGACCATTACAACATTTATCGTAGCATTTCGGACTCCAAGACTTTATCATATTAGTAGACTAGTCCAGCAAAGGATTGTGCAGTTTTGACCAAGGCAATCCTAGAATGACCGGAGAGGATAAATTATATAATACACCAAGTCCAAAATTTCTTGGTGAAGTCCATTGATAGTGAGGGGAAATGCAGCAACCTTGTGAGTAATACATTTCAAGGGAGTGTTATCAATTGCAATAACAGAAATAGGTGATGACAAAGGTTTGGATTTCAATTTAAGATTTTCCAAAAACCCTTTATCAATCACATTAAGTGTTGAACCACAATCCACAAATACCTGAAATTCAATCAAATTTTCCTGCAAAGTAGTACTCCCTGAAAGAAATACTCCTGCAGAGCGTAAACAAGCTATACGGACGTACCTGACCTTTTTTTTTTCTTTACTTAAACGAAGCTCACAATACTTAATCAAATGGTCAGCTTTACCATAAAGACACAATCCCTCGGTGAACTCCGGTCTCTTTCCTGAGAGCGGAGCGACATTGCCCCAACCTCCATCGGTTCTCTGCCATCTGAGCAGATTTTCTGGGGACAAGGACCTGGCATTACAGGAGTCTTTACCTCATTCTGCCTAGATCTCAGCCTCCTATCCACACAAACAGCTAATTGCATGGCATCCTGCAGAGTCTCAGGAGCAGGGAATGCAATTAGCAAATCCTTAACCCTTCACTCAGACAAGCAAGAAATAGACATTTCAGAGCAGAATCATTCCATCTGACTTCAGAAGCCCACCTTCTAAAGTGTATGCAATAAGTCTCAGCATCATCTGACCCCTAATTCAAACGCCTGAGTTCTGCCTCAACAAATGAGATTCGATCAGGATCGTAATATCATAGACCCATAGCAGAAAAAAACTCTTCTACCGACCTCAAGCATGGGTCATTAGGTTGAAGAGAAAAGGCCCACCCTTGTGGTTCATTGCGCAAAAGTGACATAATAAAAAAAATGTGATTCATTCCCAGAGGACCTTGGTCTCAAATGAAAATATAACAAACAAACATTTTTAAAGGAAAAAAAAATCTTGCTGTTTACCATAAAAAACATCAGACAGTCCTACCTTGGGTTCCACAAAATGCGCTCCGGAACAGCTACTTACGTGTTGCTGGAGCTTGGCCACCTCCAGAGTCAACTCCTGCAAGTGTTGAGCCAAATCCTGGACGGAAGCCATACTGATCCTCGTATAAATATTTTTTTGGGCTGGACTTACTGTTATGATCTGCAACAAGTACTAAGGAAAGAAGGGGAAAGCTTTCCCTACAGTAAGACTAAGCTGAATCCCCACGATGTAGCGGGCTGCCTGTTCCTAGCGAACGGACCCGCCTTAGTCCTAGGCTAGTCTGAAAGAAAGACATATAGAATAAAGGGAAGGGGTTCCTAAAAGAACTAAGGACTGGAACAAAAATGTGACACCTCCTGAACAGAGAAAGTTGTTGCAGAACACAAAAAGATAAACTGACAAAAAGGTACTAGAGGTCCCAGAAGGACCAAGCAAACTGACAAAGATAGGCATAGAAGCACCTGGCTAGCAAAACAGTCAAACAACAATGAAGTCCAGCACAGCCAAAAAGGTGGAGCTGGAATATAAAGGCAGATGGTCACGTGACCGCAAAACACAAAATGGAAAAAAACAAACAGGAGGGTTCTAACACTGGTCCTGCCTCATTCTTCCGTTTCTTCTTTTGTTGCTGCTGTGCTGGTGGTGGCGGTGGTGGAGAGACTGCAACTCCAATATCTCCAGGTCACTCATGGGTCAGGAAAGACCACCAGAGCTCTCCAAGAAGCACCTCCCTGGTGTCTTTGTTGGTCTTATAAGGCCCCAGGGGTACTCCCCTCCAACTGGCCATAAGGAAATGATTACGCTTTTTTTTTTTTTAATCTGCAGCGCGCTCCTTAGGAATGCCGCCCCCCCCCGCAGCACTCGAGGGACGCCCGCGCAGACCGGTTTTCCCAGTCATTCTTTGCGGCGCCGCGTCATCGGGAGGTGCCCGGCGCACCTGTGCGTGTCCAGTAGAACCCAGAAGTTCCCCTCATCAGTACCGCCTGGCTGCTTCTGGGCAGGGGATTTGTGTGTGCTCTTCACCACCACCGCATCCAGGGAGGTCCAGGGGATGGCAGTAGGCTCCACCAGCACAGTCATAATATGGATCGTCTCCGTGGTGTGAGGGTCTCTCAGGCAGCGATCGGACCCCAGCAGGTGCTGCCTCCTCTTCAAGCTGGATCTCCCCGCACACCCTAGAGGCCTACTAACCCCATTGGTGGCGCTTCAGGACGCCGCACCATCCAAGGCAGGGAACCCCCGCTGCCTGAGTCGGTCTGGCCGGGCCTGGCTCCAACGATGATTACTCCTCAGGTAGTTCCTTTACAGGTACTGTAGGCTCCCCATCAAGGACAGGAAACCAACTGATGTGGGAGACAAGTACCGCCCTTTTTATCTGTAGGTTTCCTGTCCTTAAAGGGTGGATCCCCTCTCTCCATGGTGCCGTCATGGGGGAAGAAAAGTTAAATTTTGGTCTCATCACTCCAAATTACCTTGTACCAGAAGTTTTGAGGCTTGTCTCTGTTCTGTTTGGCGTATTGTAGGCGAGATACTTTGTGGTATTTGCGCAGTAATGGCTTTCTTCTGGCGACTCAACCATGCAGCCCATTTTTCTTCAAGTGCCTCCTTATTGTAAATCTTGAAACAGCCACACCGCTAGTTTTCAGAGAGTCCTGCATTTCAGCTGATGTTATTTGTGGGTTTTTCTTTGCATCACAAACAATTTTCTTGGCAGTTGTGGCCGAAATTTTTGTTGGTCTACCTGACCGTGGTTTGGTTTTTACAGAGCCCCTGATTTTCCATCTGTTAATCACAGTTTGAACGCTGCTGACTGGCATTATCAATTCCTTGGATATTTTTTGGCATCACTTTCCTGTGTTATACAGTTCAACTACCTTTTCCCGTAGATCCGTTGACAATTCTTTTGCTTTCCCCGTGACTCACAATCCAGAAACGTCAGTGGCTGGATGAAAGATGCAAGAGTCTGTCTGGATCCCAGAAACTCACTTAGCTTGTAATTAGTGTGTGTGTGCATAAAAGTTAACAGGTCACAGGTGAGGATGTTACCTTTTTGTGGCCATTCAAACCCATTTGTGTCAAATTCTGTGCATGTTATCAGGCCAAAATCACCAGGGTATGTGAACTTTTGATCAGGGTCATTTGGATGTTTTTAGTTGTCATTAAGATTTAAAAAGAGAAAGCACAGTAGTTTGATAATAAATGGCTTCACCCAACCAATAACCATAAGTGGAGAAAGTTTTTTTTGCTATTATTCATATTCTCTGAAACAAGACTAAAAAAGGCACAACTGTATATCATTTTACGAACCTTTAGGTTTTGCAGGAAACCAAACATCCACTGATGCTGCTTCCTATATATTCTCTCAGTAAGTAAAATCAGGAGGTTGAGACATTTATTTCCTACTTTCCCAACAAAATAATCATTCAGATGTCCTGGAATATTTTCATATGGTCAGATTTTCATCAGTATTTTGGATCAGATTTTCATTTGTGTTTGTTCAGCTTGTCTGTATGTACCATCAGTGTGGTATGGTGCAGTGCAGAGGCTGCATTTTAAGTGCGGAGGCGGAAGATAAGTACATAGTTAAATGCAATATCTTAGTTTAACACAAGAGCATAGTTTTGGTATTTTCCTCACTAGCCTTCTCTTAGTTTTTCTGCTTTTACCTGTATTTTATCTCCATTTTGTATGTGCTCCATGGATAATGCTACCAGGCATCTTGAGAGATGTATGCATGCCTCGAACAGCCGTTGGAGGATGAATATTTCTGCGCTCGATGTCAGTGAATTACACGTTTGGAAGCCCAGGTACTGGATCTAAATGTACAGTTTGCAACACTCAAGAGCATTGCAAACCTGGAGAGGAGTTTAGAGCTCACTGAGTTGCGCTGGCTGGGGCCAGTGATATGGAGGAGGGTGGAGGTGGGGAAGATCAGGACACAGAAGTAGGTACCTGGGTAACAGTTAGAAGAAGGGGTAGGGGGAAAAGTGCCAGAGAGCCCAGTCCTGATCTGGCACAACCTAGTAAATATGCCTGTTTGGCTGCTATTAGGATTGCAAGCCCAGGATTAGGATCACTGCAGCAGGATGTTGCTCCTAGCAAACAAGAAGATGACTGCTGTAAGAAGGAGGGAAATGGGAGTGCAGCAAATGCAAGACAAATGTTGATGGTAGGGGTCTCTATAATTAGGAGGACAGACAGGGTCATCTACCGCCAAGACCATGAATGCCAAACAGTGTGTTGTCTGCCGGGTGCTCGGCTTCGACATATTGCAGATCGGATAGACAGATTGCTGGGTAGGGCTGGGGAAAACCCAGCAGTCATAGTACACATCACTACCAATGACATAGTTAGAGGGAGATGGAAGGTCCTTAAAATGATTACAGGGAACTAGGAGAGAAGCTGAAGGCCAGGACCTCCAAGGTGGTGTTTTCAGAAATACTGCTGGTGCCACAAGCATCACTAGAAAAACAGCGGGAGCTTAGGGAGATAAATAAGTGGCTTAGAAATTGGTGCAGGAAGGAAGGGTTTGGGTTCATGGAGAACTGGGCAGCCTTCGCTGTTGGATACAGGCTCTACGGTAGGGACGGGCTGCACCTCAATGGTGACGGTGCAGCTGTGCTTGGGGAAAAAATGATGAGACGGATGGAGGAGCTTTTAAACTAGGACCTGGGGGAAGGATCGTAGTTGTGCTAATAAGGGGATAGATACAGTGGACAGAGAGAGAGACAGTAGGGTTAATGACAATTTAGAAGGGGCTGGGATATTCAAGGGAAGTAGGGAGCCGAGTAGGAGTAACAAATGTGATAACAGCATTAAATGTCTGCTGGCAAATGCACGTCTCGCAAACAAAATGAGCGAACTGGAGACTCTTATGTAGAGATGAGCGTTGTTCTACTCGAACTGTTCGCCAATCTCAAATTCGAGCTGTTTTGGGCGGTGTTCGAGCCGTTCGGCGAACACGAACAATTTGAGAAAAATTCGGCTGTTTGAGGTTATGTTCGATAACTGTTCGTGCACCAAAATCATAACTGGATTTTTTCTCAGTAATGATGAAAATTAATGTTAATACGCAGTTTGAGTGTACAGCGGGGTGGGGGGAGGGGCAGGGGATGGATCTCTGCAGGAACAATGAAGATCTCCATTTTTTTTTCTCTTTCCCGCATTTACAGTGGGGAGGTGCAATCTGTCAGCCTATCAGCAGCGCACACACGGAGCGAAGTGCTTTTTTTCACACAATCAAGGGCATGTGTCATTGGCAGTGTATGTCACATGTCCTTGCCCTATAAGACCAAGCCATTTTCCCCGTCGCCACCATTTTCTCACTGCTGCAGCTGCGTGTTAGACGGCACCGCTGTTGCTGTGTGCGCTATACCTTGTTAATTTCAAGCCAATTTTCGCACAAATCTACAGATAGTTTGGGAGTAGGGAATAGTTGTGATTGCAGTCCTTTTAAGGACTAGGTTACAGCATTTCCTACGACTTTTATCAGGCAGGTCTGTGCTCTTAAATAGATAGATTGTGGGAGTAAAGACTAATTGTAATTGGAGTCCTTTTCAGGACTAGGTTACATCAGTTCCTATCAGTTTTTGCCAGGCAGGTCTGTGCCAGTGCTGTGCAAGTTTTTTTCACAGCATTTGGCTGAATCTAGCAAAGCTAATCCTTTTTGGCCTATTGCAGAGTGTGTTAGTCAGTGGAGTAGCCTATCTGTGTTGCAAGATATACCACCTGTGTATAGAATACCAATTTTTTTACTGCACCTAGTGAAGTAAAATCTTTTGGGCATAGCATAATTCTATTAGTCCATCTATACTGACCTCCATCAGGTTACAAACTGAATCTAATTTTTTTCTGCATCTAGCTCTGAAAAAATATTTGGCCTTCTAGCAGTGTGTCGGACTTTCTCTATTAGTCCATCTATACTGACCTCCATCAGGTTGCAAATTCAAAATAATTTTTATCTGCATCTACAGTACCTCTGAAAAAATATTTGGGCTTCTAGCTGTGTGTGGGACTTGTTGTATTAGTCCATCTATACTGACCTCCATCAGGTTGCAAACTGAATATATTTTTTTCTGCATCTACCGCTGAAAAAATATTGGGCTTCTAGCTGTGTGTGGGACTTGTTGTATTAGTCCATCTATACTGACCTCCTGTTATGTTCTGCTACCAGAGCTAAGGAAAGAGAGGAGATCTGTCCCTACGATAGAACTCAGCTTAATCCCTACGATGTAACAGGGGACCTGATCCTGCGATCAGACCTGCTAAAGTCCTAAGCTAGTCTGTACGAAGACCTATAGATGTGGGGAGGGAATCCCTACAAGTACTAAGGACTGGGAGGAATATGGGACACCTCCTAACAGAAATAGTAGCAGACAGACGAACAAACAAAATATATAGAACATAGAGGTCAGTAGACCAAGCAAACTAACAGAGCAAGACACAGAGAACAGGCTAGCTAGAAAGTAGATATACAATGAAGTCCAGCAAAGCCAGAAGGGCGGAGCAGGATTAAATAGGCCAACAAGGTCATGTGACCAGCAAAGGAAAAAAAACCTAACAGCAAGGTTCTAACACCTCCATCAGGTTGCAAACTGAATATATTTTTTTCTGCATCTACCTCTGAAAAAATATTGGGCTTCTAGCTGTGTGTGGGACTTGTTGTATTAGTCCATCTATACTGACCTCCATCAGGTTGCAAACTGAATATAATTTTTTTCTGCATCTAGCTCTGAAAAAATATTTGGCCTTCTAGTAGTGTGTCGGACTTTCTCTATTAGTCCATCTATACTGACCTCCATCAGGTTGCAAATTAAAAATAATTTTTATCTGCATCTACAGTACCTCTGAAAAAATATTTGGCCTTCTAGCAGTGTGTCGGACTTTCTCTATTAGTCCATCTATACTGACCTCCATCAGGTTGCAAATTCAAAATAATTTTTATCTGCATCTACAGTACCTCTGAAAAAATATTTGGGCTTCTAGCTGTGTGTGGGACTTGTTGTATTAGTCCATCTATACTGACCTCCATCAGGTTGCAAACTGAATATATTTTTTTCTGCATCTACCTCTGAAAAAATATTGGGCTTCTAGCTGTGTGTGGGTCTTGTTCTATTAATCCATCTATACAGACCTCCATCAGGTTGCAAACTGAATATAATTTTTTTCTGCATCTAGCTCTGAAAAAATATTTGGCCTTCTAGCAGTGTGTCGGACTTTCTCTATTAGTCCATCTATACTGACCTCCATCAGGTTGCAAATTCAAAATAATTTTTATCTGCATCTACAGTACCTCTGAAAAAATATTTGGGCTTCTAGCTGTGTGTGGGACTTGTTGTATTAGTCCATCTATACTGACCTCCATCAGGTTGCAAACTGAATATATTTTTTTCTGCATCTACCTCTGAAAAAATATTGGGCTTCTAGCTGTGTGTGGGTCTTGTTCTATTAATCCATCTATACAGACCTCCATCAGGTTGCAAACTGAATATAATTTTTTCTGCATCTAGTTCTGAAAAAATATTTGGCCTTCTAGTAGTGTGTGGGACTTTCTCTGTTAGTCCATCTATACTGACCTCCATCAGGTTGCAAACTGAATATATTTTTTTCTGCATCTACCTCTGAAAAAATATTGGGCTTCTAGCTGTGTGTGGGACTTGTTGTATTAGTCCATCTATACTGACCTCCACCAGGTTGCAAACTGAATATATTTTTTTCTGCATCTACCTCTGAAAAAATATTGGGCTTCTAGCTGTGTGTGGGTCTTGTTCTATTAATCCATCTACACAGACCTCCATCAGGTTGCAAACTGAATATAATTTTTTCTGCATCTAGCTCTGAAAAAATATTTGGCCTTCTAGTAGTGTGTGGGACTTTCTCTGTTAGTCCATCTATACTGACCTCCATCAGGTTGCAAACTGAATATATTTTTTTCTGCATCTACCTCTGAAAAAATATTGGGCTTCTAGCTGTGTGTGGGACTTGTTGTATTAGTCCATCTATACTGACCTCCATCAGGTTGCAAATTGAATATAATTTTTTTCTGCATCTAACCCAGCCAATAGTTTTGGCCTAATACCACAGTTTGGCCACTCAGCTCTGCTCGGTTACCATCCATTGTTTTTTTGTGCAAACAACTCCAGAGTTGTGAATTAGTTAACCACCAAAATGAGTGGAAAAAGGCCTGCTGCTGGTGGAAAGGGGAATAGGCATGTTGGGAAGGGGAAAAAAGGTTGTGTCCGTGGGGTAGGTGTTAAAGCAACAGTAACATCTGCAGAAGAAAGACCATCTTCCAGCCAAACTAAAATGTCTACTTCTTTTAGCGGACAATGTGATAAGATCCCTTTATTACGGCCACGCCAATCGCTACAAATTCCAGATGAGGCACAAAAACAGCAGGTGCTTCAACGGATATCAGGTGCTCCTTTAAGTGGGCTCTCCTCCACATCAACTTCAACATCACAAATACTCCAGTCCTCAAAGGTGTCACCCAAATCGCACTTGCTTCCTCACAGCTCCCAAATCTCCAGCTGCCCGTCTGAGTATGAGGTAGAACAGATGGTTGAGTCTGCAGAGCTGTTTACTCATACTATAGCCTGGGAATCAGAGGTCGACTCCAGCGCTTCTGTGAATCCAGACGAGGAAATGATCTGCACTGATGCCCAGAATCTTTATGAGTCGGATCCAGGACCAGACGCAGAAGGTTCTGACCATAATGTAGACCCTCATTCCCAAACTGTAACTCCTGTTGGTGGAGACAATGAGGAAGACGATGATAAGACTCAAATACCTGATTGGAGCGACAACTTTAGTTTTTTGTCAGGACAGGAACAGGTTGGCTCTGAGGACGACGGGTGTGATAACGCACAGGGTGATGATGATGAGGTTGGAGATCCCACTTACTGTCAACACACAGTCAGCCAAGAGATGAGGTCAGCAGAGGAGGTGGAGGAAGATGCTAGTGACGACGAGGTCAGGTTGCGCCTTCCTGGACAGAGACGTAGTACTGGAAGCACGTCAACAACTGCATCCTCAAACACAACTCTGCCTCTCACCACAAGTCGTGGTGGCTCTTCAGGTCGCATGGGTGCTAAGCCTTGCATAGCCTGGGCATTTTTTCAGATCGATAAAGATGACCCAACTCGTGTTATCTGTAACATTTGTCAGCAAAAGCTAAGTAGAGGCCAAAAAATACATAGTTTGAGTACTTCATGCATGAACCGGCACATGGACATGAAGCATAAGTTGCAGTGGGAAGCTCAGTGTGCTACAATGCGGCCTAGCCGGCCGGGCCAACCACCGTCTGCCATATCTTGTGCATCCGCGGCCTCTTCATCCTCTGTGACTGGGGGGACAGCAGTCACACCTGTTTTGGGGCGCAGACCTGCCACCTCTTTACCCGCAACAGCCAGCGTGATTGGCAGGTCATCATTTTCTTTGGAGGTGGTAACACCAGCTGGTGTTGAGCGCTGTCAGACATCGATAGCACCACCTTTGGATCAAGGCAACCTAACATGTCCGCCTGCATCTTCCTCACAGACCGGCAGTTTGCCGGGGACACCCTTATCAACCCCGTCTAAGCACAATAGCCAGCCCTCGGTCCCTCAGATGTGGACAAGTAAAAGACCATTTCCTCCTAGCCATTAGAAAGCTAAGAGGTTGAATTTCACCATCTGCAAGCTCTTGGCTACAGAAATGCTGCCTTTCCGCCTGGTGGACACAGAGGATTTTCGAGACCTTATGTCCGTCGCAGTGCCCCAGTACCAGATGCCCAGTCGGCACTACTTCTCAAAGAAAGGTGTGCCTGCGCTCCAGCAGCATGTCGCACACAACATCACCGCTTCTTTGAGAAACTCTGTGTGTGACAGGGTGCATTTCACCACAGACACTTGGACGAGTAGGCATGGACAGGGGCGTTACATGTCGCTGACTGGGCACTGGGTAACTATGGTGACAGCAGGACAAGGGGCTGCTGTCCAAGTCTTGCCGTCCCCACGAGTTGTGCGTCAATCCTCTTTATGTCAAAGTTCCTCCACTGCTTCTGCCTCCTCAACCTCCTCTCGGTCTTCCACCTGCACCCAAAGCCTGTCTGGTCATGCCACAAGCTTTCTAACTGCGCAGAAGGGATCCTGCACACCTCCTTACTATGCTGGCAGTAGGGCTCAACGTCATCAGGCGGTTTTTACATTGAAATGTCTGGGAAATGTGAGTCACACAGCTGAGGAGTTGTGGTCAGCTCTGGAGAACCAATTTCATGAATGGTTGTCTCCACTGGACCTGAAACCAGGGAAGGCCGTGTGTGACAATGCTGCAAACCTGGGTGCGGCCCTTCGCCGGGGCAATGTCACACACGTGCCTTGTATGGCTCACGTGTTGAACCTGGTTGTCCAGCAATTTTTTGCCCACTATCCCAGACTAGATGGCCTTCTGCAGAGGGCACGGTCGCTGTGTGCTCACTTCCACCGTTCGCATCCCGCAGCTCAGCGACTTACATCTCTACAGAAGTCGTTGGGCCTGCCACTTCACCGGCTAAAATGCGATGTGCCTACCCGGTGGAATTCAACTCTGCACATGTTGCAGCGACTGTGGCAGCACCGACAAGCCCTGGTGCAATACGTTCTGACGTATAGCCTGGGCCAACGAGATTCAGAGGTGGGACAAATCACGCTGGAGGAGTGGTCTCAGATCAGGGACCTATGCACCCTTCTGCACAGTTTTGAAATGGCGACGAAGATGTTTAGTGCTGACGATGCCATTATCAGCATGACTATTCCGGTGATTTACATGCTGGAGCACATGTTAAACAGAATTCGGAGTCAGGTGGTGGCACAAGAGGAGGTGGAGGAAGTAGAGGAGGAGGAGTTGTATGCGGAAGGGCTAACATCTGCAAGGTCCAGACGGTCGGCAGCACCAAGGCGGCAGGCATGTGAGGGTGGGGGAGATGATTTTACCAGGGCGCATGGTAGCAGCCAAACTAGTGAGGAAGGTGCAGGAGCCCAGGAAGAAGTGGAGGACGAACTGATGGAAGACTCATCAGATGAGGGAGACCTTGATCACATTTCTGTTGTGCGAGGTTGGGGGGAGAGGACAGAGGAAGGAAGCATGATTGTTACCTCGCCACCAACACAACAGGGACTTGGTGCTCCTGGATGCGCAACACACATGAGTGCCTTCTTGCTGCACTACCTGCAACATGACCCTCGAATTGTGAGAATTAGAAATAATCCTGACTACTGGGTTGCCACACTGTTAGATCCCCGGTACAAAAGTAAATTTGCAGAAATTATTCCTGCCATAGAAAGGGATGCACGCATGCAGGAGTATCAGCAGAGACTGTTGCAGAATCTTACATGTGCTTTTCCACAAAATACCAGTGGTGCACGTAGTGAATCTCACAGTTCCAACTTGCCAACCGTGGGACCGTCAAGTGTTCAGCACTCAAACCGTAACAGAACCACAGTATCTGCTGGTAACATCAATTTTGCGGAATCATTTCACCACTTTTTTAGCCCATCCTTTGCAAGGCCACAGGAGACAAGAAGTCTGACACATAGTCAACGCCTAGAGACGATGGTACAGGAGTATATCCAAGTAAACATTGAAGCCACGACTGTGTCACTGGACCCTTGCTCTTTTTGGGCTTCCAATCTGGATAAATGGCCGGAGCTAGCCACTTACGCCTTGGAGATCTTGTCATGCCCCGCAGCCAGCGTTCTGTCTGAACGTGTGTTCAGCGCTGCTGGTGGTGTGCTGACAGATAAGCGCACGCGGCTCTCCACTGATAATGTAGACAGACTCACGTTCATAAAGATGAACAAATCATGGATCCGAAACGACTTTTCTACCCCTGTGTCATCCTGGGGAGAGTAAAAGCTTGATGATTGTTTAAAATCACCCTACCAACCGTTTTAAGCTTTCAAATTACTAATCATGTTTATCTGTATCTTGACTGGAAAATAATTTGGGCTTTGTAGCAGTGTGCAGCACTGATCCTATTAGGCCATCTATACTAAAGCTTCACCAGATTTAAAATTAATAATAATTTTTAGCTGCATCTAGCCCGGAAAATAATTTTGGGGCTCCGAGATGCGCAAGACACATAAGTGCCTTCTTGCTGCACTACCTGCAGCATGACCCTCATATTGTCAGAATTCGAAGTAATCATGACTACTGGGTTGCCACACTCTTAGATCCCCCAAACTTTTCGATCAACCTTTTCATTTTAATAAAGACCAAAAAAATGGTCATTTTTGAAATTATAAGCATTAGCAGGTTGTTAGAAACTGAAATCAAACAGTTTTCAACTCAAAACTTTATTGTAGGTGACGTTACATTTTCACATAGGATCCCTTGTTCGAAAGGAGCTTCTGAACTCTCTCGTCCATTGAATTTGTCAGGTTTTGGATGGTTTCTGCTTCAATTGTTTTGCATGAGGACAGAATACCCTCCCAGAGCTGTTGCTTAGATGTGAACTGCCTCCCGCCATCATGGACACTCCTTTTAATGATGCTCCAAAGGTTCTGAATGGGGTAGAGGTCAGGGGAGCATGGGGGTCACACCATAAGTTTGTCCCCTTTTATGCCCATATCAGCCAGAGATGCAGATGTTTTATGTGCAGCATGAGATGGTGCATTATCATGCAGAAAAATGATCTTGCTGTGAAATACACGGTTCTTCTTCTTGAATCATGGCAGGAAGTGCTGTTTGAGAAAATCCACATACATTATGGAGTTCATCTTTAGCGCCTTCAGGGATCCTAAAGG
Source organism: Phyllobates terribilis (assembly GCF_046119375.1). Lineage (NCBI taxonomy): Eukaryota > Metazoa > Chordata > Amphibia > Anura > Dendrobatidae > Phyllobates > Phyllobates terribilis. The sequence continues at coordinate 582,826,872 of NW_027362762.1, forward strand.
GGCCGACAATCTCTCTCCCCATGATTCCAGCCCAAAACATTACTCCACCTCCTCCTTGTTGGCGCTGTAGCCGTGTTTGCGTGGGGTGTCCATCAACCAGCCATCCTCCACTCCATCCATCTGGACCATCGAGCGCTGCACGGCACTCATCCGTGAACAAAACAGTTTTGAAATCAGTCTTCATGTAATGTTTGGCCCACTGGAGCAGTTTCTGCTTGTGTGAAGTGGATAGAGGAGGTCGACAGGATGGCGTATGCACAGCTGCAAACCTCTGAAGGACCCTGCATCTTGTTGTTCGGGGGACGTTGGAGGCACCAGCAGCTTCAAAAACTTGTCTGCTGCTATGACCAGGCTTTTTTGCCGCTGCTCTTTCAACCTGACGTAATTGCCTGTAGGAAAGAGTCCTCAATTTGCCCTTATCAGCACGCACACGTGTGTACTGTGAATCAGCTACATACTTCTTGATTGCCAAGACACTTCATCCTGATCATCGCACAATGTTGATTGTAGTCATGCCTTGACCTAAACACTCCACAATTTGTTGCTTCTCAGCAGCCGACACATCCTTTTTCTTTCCCATTTTGGCAGAAAATGTAGGCTGCTTAATAATGTGAGAGAGCCTTCTTAAGTAGTCTTGCCTTTCATTGGACACACCTGCCAAACTAATTAGCACAGGTGTCTGCAATTGCTTACAGTGATATAAAGAGCCCTGACACACATTACCATCAATGAGTTTAACTGACAAACAAATTCTTCCCTTATCACTCCTAAACACTTTTTGCATAATAATTTGGAACGCAGTGTACATGTGCTTTTCCACAAAACACCAGTGGTTCACGTAGTGAATCTTACAGTTCTAACTTGCCAACCGTGGTCTGTATGGAATTGTTCAATAAAGGGCCCAAAATTAAGATAACATAGATGGGAGAGGTCTCTATGAATAGGAATTCCTAAGTATTTGATACCCTGTGAGGGCCAGGCAAAGGGAAAGTTGGACTGGATGGAATCCTATATGGATTTGGGGAGGGAGACATCGAGGGCCTCAGACTTCGCTGCATTGATTTTAAAATTTTACCATGTAACAAAGTGATCTATTTCAGCCATAACAGCAGGGATGGATATATGTGATTGAGTGATATATACTAGGACATCATCAGCAAATAGAGAGCACTTGTACTCGGTGCCTCCCACCTCAATCCACCTAATATTGGGGTTATGGCGAATTGATGAGAGCAGGTGCTCCATCACTAGGATGTATAAGAGAGGGGACAGAGGACATCCCTGCCTTGTCCCATTGGTGATTGTGAAAGGTGATGAAAATGTTCTGACGCACCCCCTGGGCCTTGGGACACCCGGAGCCGGACCCTTTTTGGTGGATGCTGGTGGTTGTAGTCTTCGTGGCGGCGACCCGGTTCCGTGGCTCAGGGCGGTCAAACCAGTGGCGGAACTATTTATGTGGTTTTGATGTTTAAATGTCCGACTACGCCACCCGTGGATTGCGGTCAGAGTGAACCGCCGCTACAGGGCAGACCGCTGAGGCTGGTGTTGTGGGTGAAGCAGAGCATAGCATAACTCCCCACGGGAGGAGTATAGCCTCAGGGCAGTGTATGCGGAGGATGGGGGTGATGGTGCAGGGCAGCAGCAGTAACGACACGGAGTCAGTGATGCAGTCCAGGGCCTTTACTCACAGTTCTTATTATCCAGACCACGTCTGCAGGTAACGGCTGCCCACGTCGTACTGTGCTCACCAGGTGAGGGGCTCAGATAACTCCCAGATAACTTTGGAGCACTTCACAGGACCCCCTTTGTGTGTCCTTTGTCTGGCCTTTCTTACCAACACTTCTGTCCGGCTGCCTCGGGCCTCCTCTTGGTAAACTTGGCGCCAGTTTCCCTGACCCTATGTGGTGCCTTCCTAGCGGGTGTAGCGAGGGGCTGCGCCACATAAAATGTCAGAGCCTCCGGTTTCTAGCTGAGGGTCGTTTCCTGCCTCCACTAGTTCGGGGACCGGTCTCCCCCTTTGGCCTGACCCCTCCACGCAGGTGGATTCGGGCGTGCGGTGGCGACTCGCCCGTCCGCACCCCTGGGATCCCTTCATTCCTCGTTCCTGGAGCCTTCTCCGCTCCTCTTCCTTCCTTCTCCCTCTTCCAGGCCTGGGCCTCTGTTACTAGGCCCGCCTCCGGAGCAGAGCTCATGCAGAGCCCCTGCTCCCTGCCACTTCTGCTCAGACTTCTCTGCACTGAACTAAGATGGTGCCCACCTTTTATACTCCCTTCTCAATGCACCCAGGAACTGCTTCCTCCCTGCTCCTGCACTACAGGGTTCCCCTTCCTCAGTGTTCCCTCCCCCCACTCCAGCCAGGGACAGGGACTGTCGTGCCCATCTCAGGGGCATATTGGTCGCCCTGCCCCACGGCAATGTGGTGTAATGCATGCAGGTGTCGGGTCCTGATCCACACTCCATCCTTACCTGAGAGTGAGATATCACACCTCTGGGTGAGGTGCAATACCTCTGTAGCAACCGAGCCCTCAGGGTGCTACAGTTCCATTTATCTTCAGCCTAGGTGACGTATTGCGATACAGGGCCGTGATTTTGGCTATAAAAGGGTCCCCTAGACCCCTACCCCAAGCTTTTTAAGAGAATCATATATGGCGTGCCAGGAGACTCTATGGAATGCTTTCTCAGCATCCAACGAGAGTATCTAATTACAAATTTTTAACTGCATCTAGCCCAGGAAATACTTTGTGCCTAGTAGCAGTGTCTGCTAGTCAGCGGATTATCCCGGCTGTTAAGCAAGCTACACCACCTGTAGTTTAGACACTTAATTTTTTCAAAGGAAATGCTTCGGGACCATGGGATACTTAGTGAAGAGCATCAGGAGGCACCCCAAGGCATAGGGGCTGGGACTGGCAGTAGGATGCCTTGCGGTGGACAGCCGAGCTCGATCCTTATAAAAGCTTTTTAACTGCAGCAGCTTTAGTGGACGCTACTGGAGCTGGAATTACCGCGGCTGCTGGCATGAGACTTGCCCTCCAATAGATCCTTGTAAATGGATTTAAAGTGTATTCATTCAAATTAGAGAGACAATTTAAATTAAAAAGCTTAGAGCTGCCTCCACCACAGGGGGGCTCGCTCGACCCACCAGCGGACAGGCACCAGTATTGGGAGAGGGGGGCTGGCCGTCAGGGTTCTCCGCGGCTCTGGCACAAACCCGGCGACACGTAGGTGGCACGGGCAGGAGCGGACTGGCCGTGGCGGCTTCTCACTTTTTGGATTTTAGAAGGGCATGACATGCCTATATCTGTGTCTCCCCCTCCTTTTACTCCTCCACCTCTTATTTTCGCATGACTATATGTACTTGTCACTTTTCCATGTGTTAGTTATGTCTTCTGAGCAGTTTGTCAGCTTTTGGACACCTTTGCAGGTGTTTTCTATGTGTTTTTGTTTGCCTGCCATTGGTTTTAACGGTGTTCGAAGGTGTTCGACGAACAGTTCGGTGAACACACGGGTGTTCGACGAACCGAACCGAACTCGAACACTACGGGGGTGGCTCAACACTACTCTTATGTCGGTCACAAAATACGATGTGGTGGGCATTACGGAAACCTGGCTGGATGAAAGCTATTACTGGGTGACAAAAGTAGAGCGTTATACTACAGAAAGGACAATGAAGACAAAAAAGGTGGAGGGGTGTGTATTTTTGTAAAAATCCAACTTAAAACCTGTGCTCAATGACGACATTGGGGGGAACTTCGAAATTGTAGTGTCAGTATGGGTACATGTACATGGGGATGGCAACAATGGAAAGCTGCTAATTGGAGTTTCCTACAAGCCATCTAACATAGCTGAACAGGTAGAGGATGAAATGCAGCAACAAATTAAAACGGCAGCAAATAATAGAGTCCTCATTATGGGGGATTCAAGACATTCAATGGGACATCGAATCTTCCAGTTGTGCTAAAAGCTGCAAGTTCTTATCCACAATTCAGGACAATTACCTCTCTCAGCTGGTAGATGAACCAACCAGGGGAGATAAACTGCTGGATATAGTTCTGTCAAACAGACCAGATACAATTTGAAATCTACAGGTCAGGGGGAATTTGGGAAGCAGTGACCATAAAATGGTAAGTTTCAATGTAATTTTCAATCAAACATTCATAAGGGGATATCCAAAAACCTGGAACTTTAGAAAAGCTGATTTCAACAAATTAAGGGAAGAGAGTGTAGACTAGGAGCATGTCATGGTAACTGGGGATACTGAACATAAATGGGGCATGTTTAAGGAAATACTACTAGATTCCTGTAAAAAACTTATGCCTTCTGGTAATAAAATGTTAAGGAATAAAAATAAACCATTATGGATAAATATGACAGTACAAAGTTTAATAAGACAAAAACAAAGGGCATTTAAAATCTTGAAGGCCGAGAATACAGAAATAGCATTTCAGGAGTATAAAGATCTAAATAAGACATGTAAAAAATAAATCAAGCTAGCAGAGTTATCTACAGAGCAACAAATCGCCAGTGACATTAAAATAAAATACAATTTTTTTTTTATAAATATATGAATGGCATAAAAAAAAAAAAAAACAGATGGTATTGGCTCCTTAAAAGATGATAATAACAAGATAATTATAGAGGACAATGTTTCATCCATGTTCATCAACGAATCGTCTGTTGCAGGGATCTTTCAACAAGGCAAAAATCAAATTTCACCACATGATATAACTAGTTTAACACAAAAAGAAGTACGCTTGCATCTGAGCAAATTAAACATCGACAAATTCCTGGGTCCAGATGCCATTCATCCACGGATACTGAGGAAATTGAGCTCAGTAATTGATAGACTGATGTATCTCATTTTCTTAGACTCTTTTGCAACAGGGGTAGTGCCACAGGATTGGAGGACAGCCAATGTGGTACCGATATTTAAGAAAGATAAGACGGTGGACCTAGGTAACTACTGTCTGGTAAGTCTGATATCAGTAGTGTGTAAAGTTTTTGAGGGCATCATAAGAGATGACCTGCAGAGTTATATCGTAGAGAATATTATGATAAATAACCAGCATGGATTCATAAAAGATAAGTCGTAACTAACCAACATGTTGGGGTTCTATGAGGAGGTAGGTGCAAATCTGGATGTTGGTAATGCGGCTGATGTGATTTATCTGAACTTTGCAAAGGCATTTGATACTGTACCACATAACAGCCTTATACTGAAACTACAGAAGCAAGGACTGGGGGAAACTATATGCAGATGGGTAAGGAATTGGCTAAATGATAGAAAACAAAGTCGTCATAAATGGTATGTTCTCTAAATGGGATATAGTCAGCAGCGGGGTGTCGCAGTGATCTTTGGTAGGACTGTTTCTTTTTAACCTCTTTATTAACGACCTTGGGGATGGGATTGAGAGTAAAGTGTCAGTCTTTGCCGACGACACCAAACTGTAGGATATTAAAATCTGATCTTGACATTACAATATTGCAAAACCTTCTGGATAAGATTTCTGAATGGGCATACACTTGGCAGATGAGGTTTAATGTAGATAAATGTAAAGTAATGCACCTAGGATGGAGTAATCCCATTGCTGCATATACAGATGCATCTCACAAAATTAGAATATCATCAGAAAGTTAATTTATTTCAGTTCTTCAATACAAAAAGTGAAACTCATATTATATAGAGTCATTACAAACAGAGTGATCTATTTCAAGTGTTTATTTCTGTTAATGTTGATGATTATGGCTTACAGCCAATGAAAACACAAAAGTCATTATCTCAATAAATTAGAATACTTTATAACAACATCTTGAAAAATGTTTTTAAAATCCAAAATGTTGGCCTACTGAAATGTATGTTCAGTAAAGGCATTCAGTACTTGGTCAGGGCTCCTTTTGCATCAATTCCTGCATCAATGTGGCGTGGCATGGAGGCGATCAGCCTGTGGCACTGCTGAGGTGTTATGGAAGCCCAGGTTGCTTTGATAGCAGCCTTCAGCTTGTCTGTATTATTGGGTCTGGTGGCTCTCATCTTCCTCTTGACAATACCCCATGGAATCTCTATGGGGTTAAGGTCAGGTGAGTTTTCTGGCCAATCAAGCACAGTGATACCGTTGTTTATAAACCAGGTATTGGTACTTTTGGCAGTGTGGATATGTGCCAAGTCCTGCTGGAGAATGAAATTTCCATCTCCAAAAAGCTTGTCGGCAGAGGGAAGCATGAAGTGCTCTAAAATTTCCTGGTAGATGGCTGACCTGACTTTGGTCTTGATAAAACACAGTGGACCTACACCAGCAGATTACATGGCTCCCCAAACCATCACTGATTGTAGAAACTTCACACTAGACCTCAAGCAGCTTGGATTGTCTGCCTCTCCACTCTTCCTCCAGACTCTGGGACCTTGATTTCCAAAAGAATTTGGAACTCTGGGACCTTGTGGAGTGTGTCAATAACTGCCTTCTGGACATCTGTCAAGTTAGCAGTCTTCCCCACGATTGTGGAGCCTACTGAAACAGACTAAGGGACCTTTTTTAATGCTTAGGAAGCCTTTTTAGGTGTTTTTTTGTTAATTATTTTAATTTACTAAAATATTGACTTTTGCGTTTTCATTAGTTGTAAGCCATAATCATCAACATTAACAGAAATAAACACTTGAAATAGATGACTCTGTTTGTAATGACTCGATATAATATGAGTTTCACTTTTTGTACTGAAGAACTGAAATAAGTTAACTTTTTGATGATATTCTAATTTTGTGAGATGCACCTGTACATTAAATGGGAGTATACTCGGGACAACAGAACAGGAGAAGGACTTAGGTATTCTGATTACAAGTAAGCTGAGCAGCAGTACTCAATGTCAATCAGCCGCAAAAGCAAACAAGATTTTAGGATGCATAAAAAGAGATATAAAATCCCGTGATCCCAAAGTATTGTTACCCTTTATAAATCACTGGTAAGGCCACAACTGGAATATGGGATCCAGTTTTGGGCTCCACATTTTAAAAAGGATATTCAGAAGTTAGAGTCAGTTCAAAGGCGGGCAACTAGGATATTACAAGGGGTGGATGGCCTCTCATATGATGAGAGGTTGGAAAAGTTGGACTTGTTTAGCTTAGAAAAAAAACGCCTCAAATGAGATGTCATTTACATGTACCAATATATGTGTGGTCAGTACAAAGTACTGGCACATAACTTATTCCTTCCAAAGACTAAACTAAGGACCGGGGGGGGCATTCATTACGAGTGGAAGAAAGGCGATTCCAGCAGCTTAATTGGAAAGGGTTCTTTACAGTCAGAGCAGTCAGACGGTGGAATGCCCTACTGCAAGAGGTAATAATGGCCGACACTATAACAGCTTTAAATAAAGGCCTGGATGATTTCTTCAATTTCAATACACGTAACATTGTGGGTTATAGTTAAATTAGTGACAAAATGTATAATTGGGGGAGGAACTTGATGGACCTAGGTCTTTATTCAACCTATAAATCAGTGATTTTCTTGTATGCAAAAAAAAAAATGGTATAACTTTTTCCATCCAGTACAAATGTTCAAAATGGAAAACACACAAATTGCACCTGTTTGTTTCCCATGATTTTCACAAACCTATAGACTTGTATGGGTGAAGTTGGTCCTTGCCTCAATGTTTCCGACATTCTTTTCGTGGACACAAGATCCATGAAAAAATACAGAAATGTGATCAGCCTTATAGACTATAATGAATATGTGTTCTAACAGTGATAAACACTTACATACATGAATCATGAACATCTGAACAAGGCGTTATGCTTATGTGTTGAGAGAGAAAAAGCACATACGGTGTTTGTATGTTCTCTCCGTGTTTGTGTGGGTTTCCTCCCACACTATGGGTTTCCTCCCACACTACAAAAGGCATACTGATAGGCAGTCTAGGACAGTGCCGTGTTACATATCTGCAAAGCGCTGTGGAATTAATGGTGCTATATAAGTGAGTAAAATAAATACTTATTCACTTTACTTGACATTATTGCTCAGGATATATAGGCAGCACACCTTTCTCAGATTATCCCTGAAATGTAAATTTGAGAACAAATACCTCCTATTACTGGCTTTGAATAAATATACAACTTTTGAGATATTCTGAAGGCTATACATTCTGTCAGTTTTGCACAAGCGAGTGTTCAATAAGTCATGCAATCAATATTTTGTTTCAAAATGGACATTAATGAGCGGAGATACTCACTCTCAGTATAATCTTGCTGTTGGTAAGTTGAATAATCATGGGCAGTATTTCAGGAATCTGCTCATCCTCTAGGAAAGGTCCTATGTGAGTCAAAGCAGAAACAGGAATCTCCGAGATAAAATCTTCAATGTATAATTGTAAAAAGCCATTATGTACAGCAAGCGGAGAGAGGCTGGCTGCAGCAGGACCAAGATCAAATTTCAAGACCATACGTGGAGAAGATGTTGTTGTGGTGCGAGTACTTGCTAAAAGACCTATTAAAATATAAAAACAAGCAGATTTCAGAAGCTACAAACATCCAATCCCAACAATATAACCTCTGAACGTCTACATTTTATGCACACAAATGATTCAATGTAGCTGAAGGGTGCTGTACAGTAGCAACAATAACTTCTTGTTGGGTGTATGATTGTGACAAACCTTGCACATGGTACAGAATATTAATTAGGTTACTTTATTTAAGGAAATTGACTTTTAACCCATTTGGCAATTTTTCATTTTTGTACTTTGTATTTTTGCAAGAGCCAGAACTTTTTTATTTTTCTGCTGCCATAGCTGTAGATGAAGGCCTTTTATTTGTGGAACAATTTGCAGGTTTGATTTACATCATTATATAAAGGGAATCTGTCAGGAGGTTCAACCCCCCTAAGACATTGACATGGGCATGTACATCATAGGAAGCTGAATAAAATGCTACCTTGATATCTGCGATCTGATGTCTTATTCCAGAGATAGCCACATTTTCTTATATGTAAATGAGCTGTTCCAGGCTGTGGGCCAGGCACTGATCTGCCTGAGAATCTGCCTAACAGCAGCTAAGTATGGGCATAGGATGTTAGATTATGCAAAACGTGATCAAACACATAAATATAACTATGTGATGTTCAGCACTGTAAGATAAATCATGTTCCACTATAGTCACTTAGGGAACCCAAAATATAAAGTATATAAAAATGATGAATACTCAGTGTGACTAGTACAGGTTCTGCTCCACATTGGCGCCCACCCCGACGCGTGTTTCTTACTGTGCTGAACATCACATAGTTATATTTATGTGTTTGATCGTGTTTTGCATAATCTAACATCCTATGCCCATACTTAGCTGCTATTAATCAACACATGATTTACCGACATATTAAGCACTCTGCACTTTGTTTAATTATTGTATGACGAAATCATGAATATAATGTAGGTATATGTGATATATATGTGATAATGTAGGTATATGTGATATATATGTAGTATATATGTGATCATATCATTATAATTAGGATCAAAGCTCTCATCCTTAACATTCCTGCTGTGGTGCCCCCTTTTCGCATTTGATTTTATATTCCCTTGTTTGTAACCCATGTCTTATCTGTATTGATTGATTAATAAAATATTTTCTACGTTATTATCTGGACTCCTGTTTCGAAGTTGTTTCCCTTCCCCCTCTATTTATTATGTCTTCGATTGTCAGTATATCCACTACTTAGTCCATAGTTGGGTTACCTACTCCTTCATAATTAACTGAGTATATATATCTCAATAATATTTATACAGTCTCACCCACGTGCTTTCGCTTGTGATATGTACTTATGAGAATCTGCCTGCAAAGCTCATTTTAACTGAAAGGGCGCGTTACCAGTGTGAGACATGTAGATCATAAGAGCAGACTGTCCGTTAACCTTTTCAACTAATTTTCATGAATTCTTTGTAAATGCATCCAAATGAGTTTACTTACATTTCTATGACCATAAGGGAACAGAATATTATCATATTGTTAAATCATTAGCACTAGTATTTAACCCCTTCACGCCATGGCCCTTTTTCATTTTTGTGTTTTAGTTTTTTACTCCTCTTATAACTTTTATATCTTTCGGTCAATGTGGCCGTGTAAGGGCTTGTTTTTTGCTGGATGAGTTGTACTTTTGAACGACACCATTGGTTTTACCATATCGTGTACTGGAAAATGGGAAAAAAATCCAAGTGTGGTGAAATTGCAAAAGAAGTGCAAGTTCAATATTTTTTTTTTTTTACGACGTTCATCATAGAGTAAAACTGACCTGCCATTATGATTTTCCTGGTCATTACGAATTCGTAGATGCCAAACACGTATAGGTTCTTTTTTATTTAACCACTTTACAGCCTGGGGCGTATTAGTACGCCCCAGGCTGTCACCCCCTGTTCAGCGCGGGTTCCGGCGCTGAGCCCGCACTGAACCAGACACAAGTCAGCTGATTCTTACAGCTGACATGTGCCCGCAACAGCCTCGGGTGGAATCGCGATCCACCCGCGGCTGTTAACATGTTATATACTGCTGTCAGAGATTGCACCGGAAGCGCGTCACTTACCCCGCCCATCAGTGACCCCGTCAAGTGATCGCGGGTCACTGATGGGTGGGCATGACAACCCTGGGTATGCAGCAGACCCCAGTGGTTGTCATGTACTGACTGCTATGTGGTCGGCGCTCATAGCACAGGACCATTTCTGCTACATAGAGGTGATCTGCTCATCAACTCTATGTAGCAGAGGCAATCAGACAAGTTCTGCTTCTAGTGTCCTATGGAGACTATAGAAGCAAGCAAAAAGTGAAAAAAATGTTTTTAAAAATATAAAAAAAAAAATAAAAAAAAAATATAAAAGTTTAAATCACCCCCCTTTCGCCCCATTCAAAATAAAATAATAAAAAAAAAAACCACATACACATATTTGGTATCGCCGCGTTCAAAATCGCCCGATCTATCAATATAAAAAAAGAATTAATCCGATCGGTAAACGGCGTAACGAGAAAAAAATTCTAAACGCCAGAATTACGTTTTTGGCCGTCGCAACATTGCAATAAAATGCAATAACGGGCGATCAAAACATCGGATCTACCCCAAGATGGTATCAATAAAAACTTCAGCTCGGCGCGCAAAACATAAGCCCTCACCTGGCCCCAGATCCCGAAAAATGGAGACGCTACGGGTCTTGGAATATGGCGCCATTTTTCAGGATCTGGAGCCAGGTGAAGGCTTTTTGTTTTTGTGCGCTGAGATAACATTTTTATTGATACCATTTTGGGGTAGATACCATGTTTTGATTGTCCGTTATTGCATTTTATTGCGGCAACCAAAAAAACGAAATTCTGGAGTTTTGATTTTTTTTCTCGTTACACTGTTTACCGATCAGTTTAATTATTTTTATATATTTATAGATTGGGTGATTCTGAACACAGTGATACCAAATATGTGTATATTTGATTTTTTTAATGTTTTATTTTTAATGGGGCAAAAGGGGGGTATTTAAAATATATATTTTTTTATATTTTTAAAAACATTTTTTTTATTATTTTTTTTTTTACTTTTTACATGCTTTAATAGTCTCTGTGAGAGACTAGAAGCTGCATTTATCTGATCGCCTGTGCTACACACAGGCAATCATCAGATCGCCTGCGTGTAGCAGAAATGCTCACTTGCTATGAGCGCCGACCGCTGGGCGGCGCTCATAGCATCCCGACAATGACAACCGCAGGGGTCTCCTGTAGACCCTGGGTTGTCATGCCAACACGGGCACCGATGGGTGGGACTAATGACGTCCTTCTGCCATGGCCATGTTAAATGTCACTGTCAGAGATTGACAGCAACATTTGACATGTTAACAGCCGCAGGTGGATGCGATTCCACCAGTGTCTGTTAGGGGCATATGACAGCTGATCAGCTGTCATGTCCCGGAAAGGTGTGGGCTCATCGCTGGAGCCCGCACCAAAGAGGGAGGCACGGCGCATGTCGTGAAAGGGTTAAAATAGGAGATGATGGGTAAATGAAATTAATGAAATACACAATTCATGGTTAGAAGGTGAAATTTGCAAAAACCTTCCACACATTTAGGGTATGTGCACACGATGCAAAAATGAAGCAGAACATTTCTGCATCATTTCTGCATCTCCCTGGCAGAAAAAACGCATGCGGATTGTACATGCGTTTTTCCTGCGGAATACATGCGGATTCACATGCATTTTGGCATGCGGATTGACAAGCACTTTCCAGGCGATTTTAGCATCACTTGGAAAGTGCTTGACAACTAGGTCACACTATATAAATCCATGCAACCGGCATGGATTTATATAGTGTGACCGTATAAGAATGTTTAAAAATAAAAAAATAAAGCTATACTCACCCTCTGATGGCCCGGTGTGTGCTGCCGCGTTCGTTCCTGGCTTGTTCCTGGCTGCCGGGATATCGCGAGTCACTGCGCTGAAGGGCCTGCGGTCACATGACTGTGATGTCACCGAAGGTCCTTCAGTCTTGCACGCGAGCAGAGAGAAGGAGACCGGGGGCCGTCAGAAGGTGAATATATCTTTATTTTTTATTTTATTCTTGTTTTACAGCTTTTTAAATGGTACCTGGGTGTGGAGGAGAGTCTCATCTTCTCCACACTCTGGTACCATCCGCACATTAGAACGCCACAATAACGCAAGTACAGATGCTGTCTTGCGGAACTGGCGCGTTCTAATGCAAGTCAATGGCGGCGAAAACGCCGCGTTTACGCAAAATTAATTGACATGCTGCGGATTTTTGAGCGCAGCGTTTACGCTGCGGAAAAATCCGCATCATGGGCACAGCACATGCGGATTTCAATTGGGGAACATTGCTGCCCTTCTACCATGCGTTTTTAATGCGTTTCCACGGCGTTTACGCAACTGCAAAAACGCATTAAAATCGCATCGTGTGAACTCAGCCTTATTGGGAATTTTTATGACAAACTATCATTACATGGGCCAAATTAATAATCTTTTTATTTATATAGCGCCAACATATTCCACACCACTTTACAATTCAGACAAATTGCAGACATTATGGGCACTGTCCCCATTGGGGCTCACAATCTAGATTCCCTATCAGTATGTCTTTGGAGTGTGGGAGGAAACCAGAGAACCCGGAGGAAACCAACGCAAACACGGGGAGAACCTACAAACTCCTTGCAGATGTTGTCCTTGGTGGGACTTGAACCCAGGACCCAGCGCTGCAAAGCAACAGTGCTAACCACTGAGCCACCGTGCAAAGTACATAATAAATAAGAACATTTATTGCAATTTCAAGTTGGGCACTTTCTCTTGGCCTGATGTTTGTCGTGTAGCTCAGGAGTGTCTCTCTTGATTGTCAAGCAGTAGTCTCCTAACATTGCCGGGGTCCATTTCCCTTCATACCTTTTCTGAATGGTAGCAATGTCCTGATGGAATCTCTTACTATGTTAATCGCAGATGGCTCCACTGTTCTCTGGGTAGAAGTTGAGGTGGGAATAGAGAAATTGAGGCTTCAGAGACCTGTGTACCTCAAGCTTGTGATAGCATAATGAGCATCTCATCCACCAGCTCTTTGTAATTGGACGCACGCTTGATTGCCAAAAATTCTGAACAAACAGTCTTAAAACTACTCCAGGCTGCTTTCTCGAAAGCCTGAAGTATGTCATCAAACTGAATGTCTTCGTAAAGCTCCCTAATCTGAGGGTCAACTTTTCATGAAAGGGGTTGTCCACTACTTTTACATTTATGCCCTATCCATAGGATAGGGCATCAATGTATGATCGGCCCGGGTCCCGCACACGACACCCCCGCCGATCAGCTGTTACCGGTGCCGGCGGCCGGAAATGCTCACCTGCGGCGCTCCGCTGCCAAGTGGTAGTGGCCACCGCGGTGTACTGCAAATCTGCCTCCCATTCAATTGAATAGGAGTTGGATGTGCAGTACACCATGGCAGCCACTACCACTTGACGGCGGAGCTCCGCAGGTTTGCACTTCCAGCCGGCGTCCGCCGGCACCGATAACAGCTGATCGGCGGGGGTGCCGCGTGCGGGACCCTGGCTGATCATACATTGATGCCCTATCGTAAGGATAGGGCATCAGTGTAAAAGTAGTGGACAACTTCTTTACTCGATAGAATTTTGATGTCAAATACTTGAAACCTTCATTTTCTTGTTGCATGTCCTTTACAATGTTTTTCATTAGTCCTAGTTTGATGTGTAGTGGATTGTGTAAAATTTTATTAGAATCAACCAATGATTCATTTTGTACATTTTTTGTACCAGGCTGAGGCGTTTCTCTTGCAGGCCAGACTTTTTTAATGTAAGGAAGTTTACTAGCCCTACTGTCCCATTCACATAGGAAGCAGAAATACTTGGTGTAACCCAACTGCAATCCCAATAGAAGAGCAACAACTTTGAGATCACCACAAATGTGCCAGTAAAAGTTTCTGTATTTCATAGCATTGAGTAAAATGTTCATGTTGTCATATGATTCTTTCATGTGAGCAGCATGCCCACTGGGAACAGAAGGAAGTTTGTTGCCCTTGTCTAGAACGGTTTTCAAACTTTTCATAGATTTTTCGAAGACAAGTCTTCACTCATCAGGATCATATTTAAAGGAGGGCACCTACATCAGACTATTTATGTTGGTGAATGCAACAAGTGTATCTTGAAGTGAGAAAAAAAGGTGAGAAGTTCTTCCCTCTAGTCTGGTAGGCTGAAACATTAACGGAATGTTCAAGCAACTTCCACTGTTGTAATCTTGATGCTAACAATTCAGCTTTGTTTTTAGGAAGGTCTAAATCTCATATCAAGTCACTCAGCTCATGCTGAGTGATTTTGTGAAGGTTGTCATTACTTTCACAGGGAAAATTAGGATCATTTGAAGGACACTCGCAGGCATCACCTGTTCCGTCATCACAGTCCAATTGATACTCCTCTCGTGATCAGGAATAGATAGGCCTTCTCCAAGTAGAACAGGTCAAATGACTCGGGATGTTTGGATAAGTTATATTTCTTTTCTTCTTTTTTAGATATTTCTTGACAAATAGGTGGTATCATATAGGAATAGCAGTCTGTTGAATGATTTGTGGAATCATGGGCACTGGAAAAGGTATTGAACAACCTTTACCACTAATCCAATTTCGCAAATTGCTGGCACAAGAGTTGCAAACAATATGCGGTCTAAGGGGCAACGTTTCTCCTTATAGAGAGTGACACACCAGCTCTGGCACGTCAAGGTAAGGAGGCTTATTTGCCGTGCAAATTGCCTCTTCAGAGAAAAAGAGGACTTGTACTCTATAGCGCCACCTATTGGAAGCAGCAATCCTACAAGTCACAATCAACCCTTTAACGAGTCATGCAATATGACTTAGGATAAAAGAAAAATCAGAATCTCAATTTGCAGACACGGTGTTTCGGGCTGTTGGCGCTCGAGGCAATTAAAAAACTTATGAAAGAATAAAGTTATGTTAAAACCAAGTACATCATTGTTTTTCTTATGAAATTCTTAAGTTTGATGTGTCCCATGACCCTCTTCCCATTGAAAAAAATAAAGTTGGATCCAAAATGGCCGACTTCAAAATGGCCACCATGGTCACCACCCATCTGAAAAAGCTTTCCCCCTCCCATATACTAATGTGCCACAAACAGGAAGTTGATATCACCAACCATTCCCATTTAATTTAGGTGTATCCATATAAATGGCCCACCCTGTATATTCCCTATGAGTATGTCAAAACCCACGCAAATATACAAACTCCTTGCAGATGTTGTCCTTGGTGCGATTTGAATCCAGGACCTCAGCGCTGCAAGGCTGCAGTGCTAACCACTGAGCCGTATCATTTTTTTAAACTTTATATGACCTGTATGATCAAATAGGTGGCTTAAAACAGTCAATCCTACAGACAGATTCGTTTTAATCAAATCATGTACAGAAAAACAGGAAAATAATCCAAGTGGAGTAAAATGGTGAAAAAACTGCTCTTTCACCATTGTTTCTCTGGTTATGTTTTTACAACGTTTATTGTGCTATGAAAATGACATGGCAACATTATTTTAGGTCAGTATGATTACTATGATAACAAATTTGTATACATATATTTTTAGATTTCAGTAGTAAAAAAAAAATCTTAAGTCAATATAACAAAAAAAAACCTATCACCATAAGATTTTTATTTTTGCCATCAGTGGAACTGTGTGAGAACTACTTTTTCATGTGTGCTGACATTTTTGTGGATACCATTTTAGGGAACATACGTCATATTGATCACTTCTTTTTTTTTGCAGCAACAAAAAAAAAACCCACAATTTTATTTTTTTGCTTTACAATTGTATTGTATGTTTTAAATATTATTTTATTTTTGATCTCAGACTTCCATGGACAAGGTGATACCAAATATTTATTATTTCTTTATTAGAAAACTGAAAAATGGGTGGTGATTAAACCCCTTTACGACATTGGACAGAGGGATTTAACACGCGCCTGGCGAAATTGTGCCCCAAGACCCCTGAGTCTGTGACTGTAAATCTATAAACGCAGGGGCATGGCCCGCATTCACAGGAGATCATGATTTCTGCTACATGTAGCACAGGCGATCAGAGGATCACAGCTTCAAATCTCCTAAGATGACTACTGAAGTAAGTAAAAAGTGTAAAAAAAAGTTTAAATCACCTCCCTTTTGCCACATTCAAAATAAAACAAAAAAAAATAAAATAAAAAATACATGTTTGATATCACTGCATTCAGAAATGTCCGATCTATCAAAATAAATAAATAAAGTAAATTAATTCGATTGGTAAACGGCGTAAAGAAAGAAAAGATTGGAAAACACCAGAATTACTTCTTTTGGTCGCTGCATCTAGGGGCTGGCTGGCAAATTTTAGCCCGGGGGGCAAGCACTCAGCAGTGGCCCATGAGTAGCAGCCCATCCTTAAAGGGGTTGTCCGGTCTTATGCTACAAGTCTGTAGTCATCCTGGTGGCGGGCAGTCATGTGACTGCAAGTATACAATTTGCCCCATTCCAACTAGACTGTTTCCGGCCTCGCTCAATACACTTGCATTGAGTGAAGCCATGCAAATATAGTCGGGTCGTGACCGCATGTATGCAAATCACATACTTGCAATCACATGCCCGCTGCTGGCACCGGATAATCCTCACAGCGTGCAGTACGCACAGTATGTGATGACTCACAAGTCTGCAGTCACACAGGGTGACTGCAGACTTGTAGCCTAAGACCAGACAACCCATTTAACAAGTTTACTTCTGGCTGCTTCGTAGGCTATATTCATACGACCGTACTGTCAGTCTAGAACTGACAGCACTCTGACAAGCTCAGATGAGCGTTTGTACTGGTCAGGTGCAGTACATATTATGCTTACGTGTTACTTTCTTTAACCCCTTTCTGACATTTGTGGTAATAGTACGTCCCTGTGCCTATTGGACCAGGGCCGTACTATTACGCGTGCTGTGATCGCGCCAGCACACAAGCGGTGCGGGAAGATCGGCGCCACGTGTCAGCTGATAGTTACAACTCACACAGGTGCTACGTGCCAGGAGCGGTCCCGCACCACTCCCGGAACATTAACTCCCGCAATGCTGCAATTGAAGTCGATCGCAGCATTGCAGGGGCAAGGGGTGGTAAATGCCGGTACTCACCTCCTCTCCGAGGTCCCATGGTGTCTGTGGCTCGGTGCCGGATGTTGTAATGGCGACCCAATATCATCATGATAACATTCGGGTCACCAGGAGGCAGGAAGTTACTTTGCTCATGCGCAGAGGTAGTCATCTGAAATGGTCTTCCAACAATCTTGAAGGAGTTCCCAGAGATGCTTAGCACTTGTTGGCCCTTTTGCCTTCACTCTGCGGTCCAGCTCACCCCAAACCATCTCGATTGGGTTCAGGTCTGGTGACTGTGGAGGCCAGGTC
This sequence comes from Phyllobates terribilis, assembly GCF_046119375.1. Taxonomy (NCBI): domain Eukaryota; kingdom Metazoa; phylum Chordata; class Amphibia; order Anura; family Dendrobatidae; genus Phyllobates; species Phyllobates terribilis. Next base: position 582,844,784 of record NW_027362762.1, read on the forward strand.
ATCTGGCGTAGCACCCCATCACTCTCTTTCTTGGTCAAATAGCCCTTACACAGCCTGGAAGTAAGTTTGGGGTCATTGTCCTGTTGAAAAATAAATGATAGTCCAACTAAACGCAAACCGGATGGAATAACATACTGCTGCAAGATGCTGTGGTAGCCATGCTGGTTCAGTATGCCTTCAACTTTGAATAAATCCCCAACAGTGTCACCAACAAAGCACCCCCACACCATCACACCTCCTCCTTCATACTTCACGGTGGGAACCAGGCATGTAGAGTCCATCCGATCACCTTTTCTGCGTCGCACAAAGACACGATGGTTGGAACCAAAGATCTCAAATTTGGACTCATCAGACCAAAGCACAGATTTCCACTGGTCTAATGTCCATTGCTTGTGCTCTGTAGCCCAAACAAGTCTCTTCTGCTTGTTGCCTGTCCTTAGCAGTGGTTTCCAACCAGCTATTTTATCATGAAGGCCAGCTGCACAAAGTCTCCTCTTAACAGTTGTTGTAGAGATGTGTCTGCTGCTAGAACTCTGCGTGGCATTGCCCTGGTCTCTAATCTGAGCTGCTGTTAACCTGCGATTTCTGAGGCTGGTGACTCGGATAAACTTATCCTCAGAAGCAGAGGTGACTCTTGGTCTTCCTTTCCTGGGGCGGTCTTCATGTGAGCCAGTTTCTTTGTAGCGCTTGATGGTTTTTGCAACTGCACTTGGGGACACTTTCAAAGTTTGCCCAATTTTTCGGACTGACTGACCTTCATTTCTTAAAGTAATGATGGCCACTCGTTTTTCTTTACTTAGATGCTTTTTGCTTTCCATAATACAAATTCTAACAGTCTATTCAGTAGGACTATCAGCTGTGTATCCACCAGACTTCTGCACAACACAACTGATAGTCCCAACCCCACTTATAAGGCAAGAAATCCCACTTATTAAACCTGACAGGGCACACCTGTGAAGTGAAAACCATTTCCTGTGACTACCTCTTGAAGCTCATCAAGAGAATGCCAAGAGTGTGCAAAGCAGTCATCAAAGCAAAAGGTGGCTACTTTGAAGAACCTAGAATATAAGACATATTTTTAGTTGTTTCACACTTTTTTGTTAAGTATATAATTCCACATGTGTTAATTCATAGTTTTGATGCCTTCAGTGTGAATGTACAATTTTCATGGTCCGGAAAAATACAGAAAAATCTTTAAATGAGAAGGTGTGTCCAAACTTTTGGTCTGTATTGTATCTCTCTGATTTAAGGGCATAGAAATTCAAAGTTTAAAAATTGTGAAATTTTCAAAATTTTCACCAAATTTCCATTTTTTTCACAAATAAACTCCAGTCATATCAAAAAAATGTTACCGCCATCATGAAGTACAATATCTCACTAAAAGACAGTCTCAGAATCAGTGGGATCTGTTGAAGCGTTCCAGAGTAATTACCTCATAAAGTGACAGTGGTAAGAATTGTAAAAATTGGCCTGGTCATTAACGTGTAAACCATCCTCGGGGGTAGTTAAGCCGGATATACATTTTCAGATATGTAGTAAAGCAAGGTACGCTGTGCTTTTTTACACTCCTTATAAAACATATCCCCAGAGTAAATTTGATCACACATAAGCACAGGTCTACCAGATAGATACATATGAATATTTTGTGTGTATTTTTTCAAACATACTTGATCAATCAAGTCATCAATGTAAACTTCAACTCCACAGCAATGAAAACAAGTTTCTAGTATATGATGTACAAGTCAGTTATTATCCTGAGTATCCCATATGATATCTGTGCACATGGTATACCACATACAGCATATACTGTAGGAGACTATATTACTGCTATATAGAAATGAGCAATCTAATCTGCAGGACCTTGGTATAGCATCAGAACAATCTTCAGTGGCTGCTGGACTGGGGTCCTATGACCACCCCAGCCTGTCCACATCCTGTTTCTCTTTCTTTGATTTGTAGCCAGGCACAGGGTCATGTATGTGTCATGCCACAAAGATGACACCCAAGGTCTACAAATCAAAAGATGAGCCAGATTGGAGGAGGCTCGCGGGGCTCTGATCTGGTGGCGACAGACTACTGACGTGACCGTTTGACCAGTGTCCTGCAAATACATTTGCTTATCTCTACTGGAATATGATATTTTATGGCTAAACTTATCAGATATTATGTACAGGATACCATGTGACAGTTATATACCACACTATGACTACAGACATCAGATATTACACCAGTTACATATTATCCTGTGTATAGCACTGGATGCCTGTGCGCACAGTACAGCACATACAGTATACAGGTTATACATGACTGGTATATATACTGTGCTACAGATGTCATATACAGGATGTGATTATATATATAACACTAGGACTACAGAAATCAGATATTACACCAGCAACATATTACACTGTATATTATAGGTGATGTCTCTACATGTATATTACATACAGTATACAGGATATGTGACTGTATACATACTGTGATATAGAACATCAGATATTATATACAGGATAACATGTGGCAGTTATATATTATACTATGACTACAGATATCAGATGTTACACCAGTCACATATTATCCTGTATATAATATTGCATGCTGTGTACACAGTACAGCATATACCCTATACAGGAGAATATATGACTGGTATTGGTATATATACTGTAATACAGACATATGATATTTTACCATCACCATATTATCCTGTATGCAATATGGAATGTCTGTGCATATAAAATAGCACATATAATATACAGGATAATATGTAACTAGTATATATTATACGGTGATGCAGACATCAGATGTCATATACAGGATAATATGCGATGGTATATATTAAACTATGACTCCAGAACATCAGATATTACACCAGTCAGGTATTATCCTGTAGATAACATCTGATGTCTGCGTACATAGTATACCACATACATTATACAGGAGAATATGTGACTGGCATATGATATACCGTGACTACAGACATCTGATAGTGTTAGGAATTGTGGTTCTGTGCTCACACCTGAGAATGGAGCAGGTCCGGTACTATGCTACTCACAGGCGCCGCCATTGTTCTGACCCTAGAGGCAGAGCTACTACGCGTGCACGGAGACTGACCCAATCTAATGGAGCATCACGTTCTGGTGTTGTAAGATGTGTGAGGACGCCGGACGCCATGTCTCTCACTGATTTCCCAGGTTGCCAGGCAACGCAGGACGCTGCTTTGTCTGGCACTGAGCAGTGGTGGAATTGAGTCCATTCTGCTGTGCAGACTAGCAGGGAGTGGCTGTCTGGGGATGATTGGGAGGTAGTCAACACCTGATCACTAGGCGGGCTATTTAATCCTGCTCTCAGCTCAGTGCTTTGCTGTTTATTGCAGTTCCTATGTGCTGTGGGGATGAGTGGTGCTAGAGGTAGTGCTGCTATCTTTTCAGGGGTTTTCTCATTTTCTCTTCTGGTTACACTTCCTGGGAGGTACTCACCTGGTTCTTGACTAGGCACCAGCAGGGTCACCAGACGCCAGTGGGCCTGGAAAGGGCTCTGCCAAAATCCCCCTTTCATTGAATGGGAGCTGGGTGAAGAGTATTCCAGGCCCTCAAGGGCCAAGTATGTCTCTGGCTGCACCTTTGCTGGTTTGGTGTCAGTCTTGCTGGGTCCCTCTGCAAAGCACATAGCAGATAGTATACTGTATAATAATGTGTATGTTGTAAAACATCTGATGTGTGTATCACAGTATACAATAAACAAAGGGTGGGCAATTAATTTCACCAAGGGGTCACATGAGAGACCGTAAATGTTGTGGAGGTTGAACCAATTAATTATGCTCAATATTAATATTTACATATTAATTATAATTATTTTATATTAACCCCTTCACCCCGAAGCCTGGTTTCACCTTCCTGACCAGGCCATTTTTTTTAAATTCTGACCATTATCACTTTATGAGCTAATTACTCTGGAACACTTCAACGGACCCTGGTGAATCTGAGATTGTTTTTTCATGACATATCGTACTTCATGACAGTGGTAAAATTTCTTCGATATCACTTGCGTTTATTTGTGAAAAAATCAGAAATTTGTTGAAAATTTAGCAAATTTAAAAATTTTAATCTTTATGCCCAGAAATCAGAGTGTTATGTCACACAAAATAGTTAATAAATAACATTTCCCACATGTCTACTTTACATCAGCACAATTTTGGAACAAAATTTTTTTTTTCGTTAGAAAGTTATGAGGGTTAAAAGTTGACCAGCGATTTCTCATTTTTCCAACAAAATTTACAAAACCATTTTTTTAGGGACCACATCACATTTGAAGTGGCTTTGAGGGGTCTATATGACAGAAAATACCCAAAAGTGACACCATTCTAAAAACTGCACCCCTCAAGGTGCTCAAAACCACATTTAAGAAGTTTATTAACCCTTCAGGTGCGTCACAGGAATTTTTGGAATGTGGAAGGAAAAAATAAACATTTAACTTTATTTTACAAAAATGTTACTTTAGACCCATTTTTTTTTTACTTTCACAAGAGTAACAGGAGAAAATGGACCCTAAAATTTATTGAGCAATTTCTCTTGAGTACACCAATACCCAATATGTGGGGGAAAACCACTGTTTGCGCATGGCAGGGTTCGGAAGGGAATGAGCGTCATTTGACTTTTTGAATGTAAAATTTGCTGGCGTAATTAACGGATGCCATGTCGTGATTGGAGAGCCGCTGATGTGCCTAAACAATGGAAACCCCGCACAAGTGACACCATTTTGGAAACTAGACCCCTCAGGGAGCTTATCTAGATGAGTGGTGAGAACTTTGAACCCCCTGATGCTTCACAGAAGTTTATAAAATTGAGCCATAAAAATAAAGAAATCAAATATTTCCCACAAAAATATTTTCTCAGCCCCCAATTTTGCATTTTCATAAGAGTAACAGGAGAAATTGCCCCATACCATTTGTTGTGCAATTTCTCCTGAGAAAGCCCATACCCCATATGTGGGGAAAACCACTGTTTGGGAGCATGGCAGGGCTTGGAAGGGAAGGAGTGCAATTTGACTTTTTGAATGTAAAATTTGCTGGAATAATTAGCGGATGCAATGTTGCCTTTGGGGAGCCCCTGATGTGCCTAAACAGTGGAACCCCCCCACAAGTGACACCATTTTGGAAGCTAGACAACTCAGGGAACTTATCTAGATGTGTGGGGAGCACTTTGAACCCTCAAGTGCTTCACAGATGTTTACAACATTGAGCTGTGAAAATAAAAAAAAAACAATTTCCCGCAAGAATGTTTTTTAGCACAAAATTTTGCTTTTTCACAAGGGTAACAGGAGAAAATGGACCCCAAAATTTGTTTTGCAACCCCGTGTGAGGTCAAAAATGAGGTGCCAGATCAGCTGAACCCCCACATAAGTGACCTCATTTTACAAACTACAACTCAATGAATTCATCTAGGGGTGCAGTGTTCATGTTGACACCACAGGTGTGTCATATAATTTTAGACCATTGGGCAGTGAAGAAAAAATAATTACATTTTTACCACGAAAATTTTGTTTTAACCCCAGATTTTACATTTTCACACTGGGAAATGAGTAAAAATGGCACCAAAATTTGTCCTACAATTTCTGCTGAATGTAGAAATACTCCATGTGTGGCTGTACTGTACTGTTTAGCCACACGGCGAAACTTTGGTGGGATGGAGTGCTTTTTCCCTCCTGAAGAGAAGATTTTCCTAGGATAGTTTACGGACTCCATATACACAGACTCTACGTGCTAGAAGAGCAGAATCCCCCTCAAGTGACCCCATTTTGGAAATTATACCCCTTTGTGAATTTATCTACAGGTATAGTGACGATTTGGACTCCATGGGTGTTTTCCAGAAACAAGCAGCAGTGGATGTTACTAAGTAAAGATTGCAAACTGCTGTTGTAGTGACCAGTACGCTGTAATAACCAGTATGTTGTAGTGACCAGTACATTATACCCAGCTCGTTCTTCTGGAGACATGCACCCATAAATTAGGCAGGAATGCCAAACATGTGGACGTTAACTGCGGTTTAGACACACACTGGAGCGCAGAATGGAGGGAGACATTTGACTTTGGGAGCGCAGATTTCGCTGGATTTCTTTTGGAAGGAGAGGAGCCATTTAGTTTTTCCAGAGCCTTTGGGCTACCAGTAAGGTGGAAGCCCCTATATTATTGTTAACAGATGATGGACCTGAGTTGGGGCTTTTTTTGTCAATGGAGTTGAAGCTTTTATTGGGAACATTTTACATAACATTTTGGATCACGTTTTTCCTGTGCTCTATGCTGAGCACTTATATCGTGGTTTCCATCTAAATCTCCGAGTGATGTGATTTAGATGAAATCCCCAAGGGATCCATTCACTATAATGAGGCAGCAGAGTTAGTCTGGACTCCGTCTGGCCTCTGTTCAGTGTCGTCCTTCCTTTCAGACGTGCACAGAACTGTGGCCGACGGCACTTTTATGTACACCTAATAAAAATACGGACACAGTGGGATCATAGGCCAGATGGCGTCCACAGTGCCTCCGTCTGCCTCATTATAGGGAATCTGTCTGAGTCACATATTACAGGGACCCCTCATTACAGGGGTCCCGTCTGAATCACATATTTCAGAGATTTATACAATAACCCCGGTGTAAGCGCTCAGCGCAGTGCGCCAGATAAATGTAAGCCGAGCCTTACTGCAATCTTTGGGAGGTACAAAGAAGCAATCAACATCATGTGAAGAATTGGTTTTATATATTTTTTACTCCTTTCCTCGTGCGGTATAAGTGATTAGATGACTTTATTCTTTGGGTTGGTGTGATTACAGCGATACCAGATCTATATCGGGTTTTTATGATTGGCACACACTAAAAGACGCTTTTTATTGTAAAAAGTTTTTGCATCGCCATATTTTGAGAGCTATAATTTTCTATATTTTGGCCAACAGAGTCATGTAAGGGCTCGTTTTTTACGGAATGAGTTGACGTATTTATTGGTACCATTTTCGGGCACGAGACATTTTTTGACCGCTTTCTATTCCATTTTTTGGGAGGCAGAATGACCAAAATCCAGCAATTCAGGAATTGTTTTTTGGGGATTTCTTTTTATTCGGTTCCGCGTGTGGTAAAATTGATAAGGCAGATTTATTCTTCGGGTCAGTGCGATTACAGCGATACCACATTTACCGTGTATCTTTTTTTAGGTTTTGGCGCTTTCACACAATAAAAACTATTTTATAGAAAAAATAATTATTTTGGCATCGCTTTATTCTGAGAGCTGTAACTTATTTTTCTGCTGACGAAGCTGTATGGTAGCTGTTTTTTTGCGGGACAAGATGACGTTTTCAGTGGTACCATATTTATTTACAAGCGTCTTTTTGATTGTGTTTTATTCCACTTTATGTTTTGGCAGTATGATGATAAAGCATAGTTTTTTGCCTTGTTTTTTTACGGTGTTCACTGAAGGGTTTAACTAGTGGGACAGTTTTATCGGTCGGGTCATTAAGAACGCGGCGATACCAAATATGTGTACTTTTATTGTTTTGTTTTTTACACAGATAAATATATTTATTGGA